>NC_056731.1:647599414-647924414 GCF_019279795.1 Protopterus annectens | reverse complement strand
TGATTTTGGTTTACACTTACAGCACTTCCTTCCGTTCCTTCTGATCTCAATATAATATTAGATGAGAGATACTGTCTGCTTGATTTGGTGGTATCTCAGCTTGAAATACACACCACCATGGCAGCTATGAAGTACAGTATAGGATTTATTTAGTCTGGTGGTTAGTGACTTGTTAACAAGTTGCTTCTTGTTCTAAGGGTACAAGGTTTGAACGTTTCCATCTTCATTTGCCTACTGCGTGATCTTTAGCAAGTCATGTAACTAGACAGTGCTTTGATAGAAATGGGAATTTGGGTTGGGCTCCTTAACAGTCTCCTGGAACTAACTATGAGCCTATGAACTATGGAACATAGCCTAATGTCCCAAGGTCACACAGACCTTACCTGCTCAATCTGCTACCACTTTGTTTCCTATCAAAATAAATAAAAAACAAAGTACTAACTGAAACTCACTATGCTTCTTGACTAGTTTTAAGAACCCTCTTCCCACTGCCGACATGCAACAACCAAGGATGCATCTTGTCAGGCTTTTCTACACTAAATAGAGTTAAAAAGCACAATACCAATTAGCTAATACAATGAAAATAAGTATCACAGAAAATTACCATATTTTGCTGTTCAAATTCATAAAAAATTATAATGAACCACAAACAGAACCAGTCCTGTAACACAAATCCAAATACCACACTAGGACAGAATATTTAGCGCTTTCATCCACTTTTTATTGCGTGAACTTCTTCAGAAAAAAACAATTTGCCCTACCCAAACTTCCTTTTTATACGTTGTCTCTAATAACATACAGGAAATTACATCAAATAAATTTAAAATAAAAAAATATTTTCTGCATAAATAAATAAATGCATGTATATGTCTGATTGTATACAATACATTTCTTTCTGTTTTTTTTGCAGTTAAAAATATTTTATACAGATAAATGTAAAAATATGTACATATATGAATTCATCTATATAATAAAAAGCATTTTAAATTTATTGATTCATTCAGTTCATTACCAACTCTTCTTTTGTGACTCTTGGTCATCCAAACAAAACTTTTTGGGCAAAAAACTATTACAAATTGTAATAGTGAATATGTTGTATACATTGCTACATGTATGTCCTGCGAAAGTTACTACATCGGAAAAACTGTAAGAAGTTTAAAACGCAGGATATACAAGCACAATTTGGCTATTAAAAATAAGGACAAAACAAACTCTCTCGCTAGACATGCGCTCATTTGTCCTGATTTAAAAAAAAAAATTATTATTTGTTTTAGAGAAGATGGACAAGGTTTTGTTTGAAGGTGATCTTAACAACATTTTAGAGTGTAAAGAAGCATTTTGGCAGTTGTATTTAGGTGCAGATAGTGCACCCAGACTAAATGGATCGATACATTTAAAATGCTTTTTATTATATAGATGAATTCATATATATACATATTTTTACATTTATCTGTATAAAATATTTTTTAACTACAAAAAAAAAAAAAAAAAACAGAAAGAAATGTATTTTATACAAAGACATATAGATGCATTTATTTATTTATTTATGCAGAAAATAATTTTTTTATTTCAAATTTATTTTATGTCATTTCCTGTATTAGAGACAAGGAATAAAAAGGAAGTTTGGGTAGAGCAAATTGTTTTTTCTGAAGAAGTTCATGCAATAAAAAGTGGATGAAAGTGCTAAATATACTGTCCTAGTGTGGTATTTGGATTTGTGTTACAGGACTGGTTCTGTTTGTGGTTCATTTTGAGTTTTAAAAGTTTTTTCAAAAAATGATAATGGTTTTATGTCCCAAATCATACTGTGAAAATAAAATATCACATTTCTACATTTAGAACTATTTCAAAACTGTTATGCCGGAGACCTTAATTTGCAGTGAAAAACCTCACAACATGTAAAAGTCAAACAAATAATTATCATAGCTTTTACAAATCCAAATGTATTAACAACTACTATTCTTCTTTCGGCTTTTCCCGGTAAGGGGTCGCCACAGCGGATCATCTGTCCGCTCATGATTGGCAGCGGAGTTTTACGGTGTTGAGTTGCCAGCCCCGCACCCACCCTTCCACAGAAGGCACACGCACGCACACACTCGCACCTAAGGCCAATTTAGAGTGTCCAATCGACCTACTGCATGTCTTTGGGATGTGGGAGGAAACCGGAGTACCGGAGGAAACCCATGCGACCACAGGGAGGACATGCAAACTCTGCACAGAATTCACCCCAGCCGAGAATCGAACCAGAGAACCTCTTGCTGTGAGGCAGCAACGCTAACCGCTGCACCACCATGGCTGCCCATATTAACAACTACTATAAAAGGCTGAATTAAAAGAAATAACATTCTAAATTAGATATGCTGTCGAATGAAATGTCAGGACTCACAATGCTGAGTTCCCAAAACACAGGAAAAAAAAAAGACTGAAAATATAGGAGAAGGAAGAATACTGAACATCGGTCTTCACTTTTAAACTTGGTTTTCGCAGGGGGAAAGCTTTCTTGCATCCCTGATGTGGGTGGGGCAAGTCTCCCACCAAATTCCCAAACTTGTATATACCAACTTTGAGATCGCCTTGCCTCAGAGCAAAGGGAATATTATGAGAAATGGAAGTCCAGAGTATTGGTAAGACAGTCTCCACATACCAGGACTCAGCATTACAAGTCCTGACATTTCAAATGGATACAAATTACATGTTAACCATTTACATTCACCATGACTTAAAAACAAAACATTCAAAATATGCATAGTAGCTAAGGAGTCACATGACTAAAGGAACCAAGTATCTGTCAAGTCCCGACCAACTAACAGAACAATGTAGCACATTTTAAAGACAAATGCACTTTAAAATGGTCCTTATAATACTGAAGCAAAATTTAGAAAGTGCATAATGAAAATTATTACATCATCAAACTAGTACGCAAGACATTTTAAGTTAGAATTTCAGGGAGAAAAAAACAAAATTTAAACAAGTTTCCAACTCTTCCCTAAAATCACAAGAAGATAATTTAGTTTAACACAACAGGCCAGAGGTGTGTCCAACATCTTCATATAAACTGCACAAAAATGGCTACATTTACAACATGCTAATTTGTTAAAGCTACAAGCTAGTTTGAAAATAAAATATAAAAAAAATTAAGATGGCTAAAACTACTCTGAAGTGTACTGGGTTAAAGGTTATAGAAAAGCAAGCTTGCTTCTAAGCCAAAAAGGAAAGCGTTTAACTCAAAGCCAGTCATGCAATATTAAGAGAAAAAAAAACACATATTAAATAGCTCTGCAATATCAGAAGAAAAACTAATGTTAACAGGATTAGCCCCACACAGTCATCCAAAGCCTTCTTTCTTTTTGACTTTTGCTTAGTGGAAGTGCCATATTTGTACCAATAAAAACATATCAGCTTAGGAGGCAATTCATTATTTCTCTAATGGGACTAGCCATACTACAGTGAGCAGAAATAAACCTCAAGCTGTTGTTAGTGCAGTGCACATTCAACCAGCAGTGCACCTGAGTGGATATTATTTGGCTGCCTAAAACTTCCTTCTCAAAGTTGGACTATGGCCACTACCAACTTTAGCAGAGTTTTTATCAATAATTGTTAGAGCAGTACAACACCAAACAGCCAAAAGGTTATGGCTAAATGGCCTCTACACACTAGACATAATTTTGTATGCCTTACCTCTGCAGCTGGAAATACATAAAGTTCAAAATACTAATGTTTTTGCAGTTAGTATTTTTTAAGATAGAAAAGAACCAAATCCAAAATCCAAACTTATACCACTGTTGAAATAGAAAGGAGAGTGATTAAATAAAATTGGGCAAGCTCTTGGAATCAGAATTTGTGGTCCAGTCTACCGGCTTAGCTCGTCTTTTGCCACTTTTCGTCTTTTCATTTTTTAAGATAGAACTAATTTTAAATTTATCAAATACTGACACTTTCTTAAATAGAATTAGCTCCATTTTTTTCTGCAAACATTCAGAACTAATTTATCTGTGTTTCAAACACTTTTAAGCACCTGGTTATG
Organism: Protopterus annectens; assembly: GCF_019279795.1. Classification (NCBI taxonomy): domain Eukaryota; kingdom Metazoa; phylum Chordata; order Ceratodontiformes; family Protopteridae; genus Protopterus; species Protopterus annectens. The sequence goes on along the minus strand of NC_056731.1, from coordinate 647,920,390 downwards.
TGCATCCCTTGTCCACTCTGGCTAGCAAATTAGTGATGCACGTTAATTATTCGTTGCACTGGCTGCAAGTCAGGAAAAGAGGTATCATTACAAATAAAACTACCTGGTGTTATACTTTAACCTCCATTTTAACATAACACTGTCATTTCTGAATTACCTTGTTTGTTATCCACTCTCTTCCATACTGATAAACATTGTTAGCAGCTGAATTTAGAGCTTTTTGTACTACTTGGGCTTCAGGCAACCAGCTAAAACAAAAGGGAAAAAAAATAAACACTTTAAGCAAAACTGTACTTTAAACTTTTGACATGCACATAAATATTTTCCCATTTGTTCTCTAATCTTCTTTTCAAAATGTTATGCTCAGCCAACAGAAGCCCAGCTTAAAAGTAGGTCTTAGACAAGAGTTCCCACCAAAAAGTTCATACATTGGGAATGCTACTGTTAACAGAATTCTACACTTTTAGTCTAAATGACCACTGCGACAGTTTGTGTCTGAACTGACAGGACATTCTTGTTGGCATCAACAAGGAAGAAGGTGCTGTCCTGTTTCTCCACCAGCAGATGTCATAAAATACCTCTCAACTGTCCAGATTTTTGCAGAATATCCAGATATGTGCTTCATATTTTTGGTTTGCTTCTCATAAAATTTGCGGTTTTCTGACAAATCACTGAAGACTGAAGTACTAAATAATGAGAGACATTTGACTTTCAGACTTCATGTCCTTCAGAAAATCCATGCAGATGCAAAATCTGTTATTCCAACAAATTTTTTAAATAGATAAAAGCAATATTTAAAAACTGTCCCTATTTTGAGGCCTTTGTTCCCCTAAGATTTATTGAGCTAAGAGGTAGCCCATAATCTACTCAGACATATGTTAATGGGAAATTAAAAATAAAAATAAAAAAGAGAAGAGTGGATTGCGGTCTATTCTTTGTATAGTGCTGCTTCAGATACAGTTTTTTATCCGAACAGCTTGTGCTCTTGTATTGCTGAAGAAAACACAGAAGCTCTTATAATGCAGTTACACAACATATTTAACATAAATGAATGACAGTTACATGCATAACATAAAAAATAGAGATATGACAAATCGTGTCAAAAACTAAACTCATGATATTTACTCCTTCAAAAAACACCACTATAGACAAAAACTCATTCTCCATTACTAGCCTAAACTACCTCTCTCGAGGTATCCCATGCCAAACTTCTAGGTGTCCTCATTGACAAACAGTTTAAGTTTGGTACCCACCTACAAGCTAATGTCAAGAAAACCCACCAGAAACCTGGTATGCTTTACCGCCACAACTGCTACCTCACTCCCTCTACTAAGTTTGTTCTCGCTACCACATACCTCATTCCTTCCCCTCTTATATGGTAACCCACTTCTTACTAATCTTCAATCTTCTCTAAAAACAAAACTCTCTTCCTGTTTGCTACCGGCTACAAATCCTCCACCCACCACAACGCCTTACACAAACTAAATTGGTTAGAACTGCCCAATCATCTTATCTATATTCAACTCACTCATGCTCACAAACTTATCTTCAATCCCTCTCTCTGCCCCTCTCTTGCCTCCTCTCACAAAATGCATCTACCCGACAGACTTCTAAGATCCAATAACCAGAACCTGATTGAACTGCACAAGCCTGCCGCCCACCAGGCAAACATCTACTATCCTTTTCTCTAACACACCTTTGGAATTCTCTGCCACCTCTTACTCGTACCATCCTTAACCACACTACCTTTATGACCTTGCTTCATTCCCATCTCACATCCCTCTGGGAATGCTCCTGTTCTCAACTCACATAACTCCCCTCTGCATTATACCCTGTTTTCTCTCTCTTTCTTGCTCTCTCTTCTCATTCTTCATACTGCAGCAACACTGCCTCTTAACCACCTTTCTCTCTACCTCTTTACTCTTATACTACTACTACTTACTATACCTTCTTTTCTTACTTCTACACTTAACTCTTCTTATCCCCTACCCTACTGTAACTCAGATACAATCTTTTGCCTCTACTGTTATATTTCCATTGTGGAATCGCATGTATTTGTAAATAGTTACTAATGTTTTTCTTAGGTTTTCTTTTTTAAATTTCTACTGTAAACTGTAATTTCTTAGACTAAAATCTTTACTTGGTATTACTTAATGTTAATGACTTGTTTACATTGTATAATGTTTTTATGGAGCTTTCCTACCCTGGCCTCCACTGAAAATGGGTTCTTCTCGGCCCAATGGCCTATCCTGGTAAACAAACTGTAAATAAAATAAAATACAAATAAATATACAAGAATAAAGCCTGTCTTCTCTAACCAACAGAAAGTACAGTTGTGTACACTTACATAAATGTAGATGTTCAAGTATATTCACTGTTTCAGTCATCACACTTGGATTATCTGCCTGCAGGTAGCCCTCAGTCGGCCCGAATACCAGAGTCGTGGGATTTCTGTCTCGGATGCTGTCGCCTCTTCCATGACGTCAAGTCGTCAGGGGTATAAAATATGCAGCCGATGCCATTACATCTGTTTTTCTTGCCCCAAATGTCAGAAGCCCCCAACATAGGAAGTTATTACATGGTGTGAAACACCTCCAGTAAAAAGTAAATACCCCTGCCATAAAAGATGGCCATAAATAGGATAGGTAGAAAGGACAGAGAAAGCCAGGGGGGCTGGACTGCAACAGGGAATACACTCGAACATCTACACTTATGGTAAGTGTACACAACTGTACTATGATCTTCGTGTTTCACTGTTGCAGTCATCACACTTGGGTTGATTCCCAAAGCTGAGGAAGGGTGGAGGCAGTCAAGAAGTGTTAGGGCTGACCAGAAGGCCTTGTAAGACTGCTGAAGCAAATCCAGCTCTGGATATGGAAAAAAATAGGTAAGTGGTAATGTTTGGTGAAGGTGTGTACAGAACTCCGGGTTGCAGCTTCCAGGATGTCCCTGGTAAGGACTCCCCTGAGAAATGCTGTAGAGGCTGAAGTAGCCCTAGTGGAATGTGTTCTGATCCCCTGTGGGGTAGGCTTTCCATGGTGCTTGTAGCAAAAATGGATGCAGTGTGCTATCCATTTGGAAATGGTTTGTTTTGAAATGGCCTTGCCTTCTGCCCCTATAGCTAAGCTGACTACCAGCTGGTCAAATTTTCTGAAAGGTTTAGTCCTGTCAAGGTAGAACCTGAGCTGTCTGTGCACGTCCAAGGAGTTCAGGATCCTTTCCCCTTTATTCTGAGGATTAGGGAAGAAGGTTGGCAAATGGATAGATTGGTTTAGAGCCACACTGGATACCACCTTGGGCATAAAGGATGGGTTAAGCCCTGAGGGAAATCCTGTCAGCATGGAAAATAATGAAGGGTTCCACAGCCATTAGTGCCTGCAACTCAGACACTCTTCTTGCTGAAGTAATGGCTAGAAGCAAGGCTGTTTTCCAAGAGAGGAATTTTAACTTTGCCTGAAGCAGCAGGTTCAAAAGGGGGAAGTGTGAGCTTTTCCAGTACAAAGTTAAGGTCCCAGGCAGGGGTGGGAGCTCTCCTAGGGGGCCTTAAATTGTTAGCCCCTCTCAGGAACTATTTGATGAGAGGGTGAGAAATGAGAGGTGACTCAGTATTATAATGAGCTGAGATGGCAGAGGCATGAATCTTAATGGATGAGAAGGATAGGCCTCTGTGGAGCAGCTCTGTTAGGTAATCAAGGATTTGAGGTAAGGTGGACACGGCTGTGTCCTTTACTTGAGACGGACACCAAGAACAACATCTTTTCCACTTTTCAGCATAGGATTTCCCAGTACTAGGCCTTCTGGCCTTAACGATGACGTCCAGCACCTGCTTGCTGAGGGTTGCTGATGGTGTATTCAGGGGATAAGCCAGGCTGCAAGGTTTAGAGTTTGCAGCTGTGAATGCAAAATCTGTCCCTCCTGCTGAGACAGCAGGGAAGGTGTCTGATGTAGGTGCCAGGGTGGCACTGCTATCAGTGCTGGCATGGCCAGTCTGGGGCAATAAGGATTGCCCTTGGCCTGCCCTGTTTGATCTTGAGTAGTACTTTTGAGAGGAGGGGCGGAGGGGAAAAGGCATAAATGGAGATGTTTTCCCATGAGAAGGACAGGGTATCCACCTTCCAGGCCCTGCTGTGAGGGTTCCTAGTGCAGAATTCGCTCTATTGGTGGTTTTGGGAGGAGGCAAAGAGGTCCACCTCTGGTGTCCCCACTGCTGGATTAGAAGTTTGAATGAGTTGGGTTCCAGTTTCCACTTGTGTGGGTCCAGTATATTTCTGCTTAAGTCGTCTGCCAGTGAATTTTGTTTGCCTGGCAGGAACTGAGCTTGTAGGTGCACTTGGTTGCTCAAGGCTGTGTTCCATAGGGCCATGGCTAACCTGCAGAGTGGGTAGGAATGAGTTCCCCCCTTGCTTGTTTATGTACCACATAACTGTGGTGTTGTCTGTCTTTATCAGGAGCTGTCCTGGAAGGATAAGGTATTTGAAGGCTGAGAGCATTCTGTACAGCTAGCATCTCTTTTTGATTGATATGCAGGAGAATTTGTCCTGGGCTCTATCTGCCTTGAATGCACTTGCCTGCCATGTGAGCCCCCCATGCATGTCTGATGAGTCTGTTGTCAGGGTTTGGGCAGCAAGGGGTTTAGTGAAAGGGAGTTCCTTGTTGCGGTTGCATGCTTCTGCCCACCAAAGAAACTCTGCCCTTAGACAAGGTATGACAGGAATCACTGTTTCCAGGTCTTGAGAATGTTGACACCAGAGACTTTTTAAGTACCACTGAAGTTTCCTCATATGCAGTCTTGCATATGGAATTATCAGAATGCATGAGGCCATGAACCCTATGGCTTGTAGTATTTTCCTTGCAGATAGCTGGGTTTTGGTGGTCAGTAGTTTGTCAAATAAACCTTTTCTGGAGTGAGGAATGCCACCTGGGAAGTTGTGTTCAAGCTTGCTCCTAGGAATACAATTTTTTGACTGGGCACCAGTTGTGATTTCTTTTCGTTGATGGTGTACCCCACTGAAGTTAGGAGCCTTTTACAAATGCCAGGTGCTGAAGTAACAATTCCTGACTGTCCACCTGAATCAGACAATCGTCCAAGTATGGGTAAATTTGAATATTTCTCTGCCTGCAGAATGCAATGGCTGGAGCCAGGCACTTTGTGAATACTCTGGGCGCAGTAGATAAGCCAAAGGGAAGTGCAGAGAACTGATAGTGCGTAGAGCCTGCCCTGAAATGTAGATATTTCCTGCAAGACTCCCTTATGGGGATGTGCAGATAAGCTTCTTTTAAGTCTATGGTGACTAACCAGGCATCCTTGTCTAGCATAGGAAGAAGCTGTTGCAGTGTAAGCATTTTGAATTTTGGGACCACCAGAAAGGTGCTGAGGATTGATAGAGCCAGGACAGGGTGCCAAGAGCTTTCTTTTCTGGGCACCAGGAACAGTCTGGAGTAGAAACCCTGTCTCCTTTGTTCTATTGGAACAGGTTGAATAGCGCTGATACTTGCTTTTGAGCCTCTACCCACTGGTTTGGAGGAAGGTCTGGCAACCTGCTTGGGGTTGGCAGTGAGTGGAAGTAGAATCTGTATCCCTGGGATACAACATTTAGAACCCATCGGTCCTGAGTAATGGACATCCAGTTTCTTGCATGAAGGGCAAGTTTTCGCCTCCTAGGGGTGCAAGCACTTGGGCATGGCTGGGAAGGATAACTGACAAGTCATTGTGAACTTTTTCCATAAGGGGGTGGCTTACTACTCCCTGTTTTTGAGGTGGGAGCACTCCATTGTTTAGATCTCTGCATACCCTGAGACTGTAGTCTTGGTGGTCTGTTCTCCCTGGGTTTGGACTGAGAAGGTCTGGGATGGACGGAAAGGACCAGTTTTTTGAAGGCCAATGCCTACTGAATCTAGGTGGCTGCACCTGTAAGAAATCTTTGACAGTTTGCATAGATTTATCTTTTTTCCTCCATCTTTTTAAAAGCTTCTTCTGCTTTGGTGCCAAACAAACCGTCCTGATTTAATGGAGCATCTAGTAATTTTGCTTTGACATGGTCTGGCAAGACATGTTCCTTCAGCCAAGCATGCCTTCTCAGTACAGACCCAATAACTGCAGTCCTGCAAATGCTTCTAAGGCATCAAAACCACACTGCAAAGTATGTTTACTAACTTGGCTTGCAGAATGCATTAACTCTTGTAAATCTTTATTTTTCTGCACAATCTGGAAAGGAAGTAACACTATGTTTTGTTTAATTAGTTCCATAATATGTTGCTGGTACTTCAACATGTGAAACCGGCAATTCAAAGCCCTAATGGCAAGAGTTGCAGAGGTATATACCTTCTTACCCCATCTGTCTAAAGCTCTTGAATCCATGTCTGAAGGGGTAGGGTTTTGGCTGTAGTAGCCTTAATGCCTTTAGGTCCCTAGAAAATGGTCTCTGGATCAGCAGTAGGATTCGTAAAGAAAGTTGAGAGAGTCAGGTACTCTGTAGTACCTGTCAGGTTTTCTAGGGGCCAGTGGTAGAGTGTCAGGAGTAAGACTGGATTACATGAAAACATCATCTACAATATTCAGGACAAGGGGTATAGCTAGATGCCTGTGCTGAGGCAAATCTAAAAATTCTCCGAGTCTCTTTTTGGACTGAGGATAGTCCTGGCATTCCCAGTGAAAATGCTCTCAAAGTATGCAACCTTTCACCAAAAGAAAAATCCTCTGGAGGGGAGGCAGAGGGAATTGATTCCTCTGCACCTGTATCCTCATAGGTTGACAAGGGTATGTCCTGATAATCAGAACGATCAGAGTCATCGGACTTCTGGTCTGTAGAATCAGAGGGAAATTCAATTCTTTGCCTTTTAGCAGGGGAAGGCTGGCTTCCCCTAATTAAAGTAATAAGGTCTTCAGCCATTCTAAGTATTTGTTTTTGTGGCATGTGAGCTTGAGCATGCACTTTGGTCATCAGTTTTCTAGCCGTAGTGCAAACTCTGGGCATGAGAAACTCGGTAGTTTTAGCTAAAAACAAAGTTGTCTGTTTAATACGAACATCAGTAGGTCGGAAAACACCCTCAGAAGCCAGTGCCTGCACAGCAGCTCTGGACCCATCCAAAGTAGAGACATCCACAGGTTCCATAATCGAAGCAGCATCTTGCGGCATACTGGACTAGGAATGGGTCTCAGCAGAGGCCTGCGAATCTGTAGAAGTGGGTATCAGGGGCTGCAAAGGCACCTCACTAAGTACTGGCGGACTGGTGACTAGCTTAATGGAAGCGTTGTTGGCAGTTTTGGACCTATGCAGTCTGTCTCTGTCTTTATCCTTACATTTTTTCGGAAGATCGGTAGTCGGATGGCTTATCAAAGCCATTTCAGAATACGGAGAATGACAGCGAAAGAATTTAGCGACAAAGATAGCCTGATGAAGAATGGTTCGGGCATTAAAACAAGGCACAAAACCGACAGCAATGGACTTTGTGGTCTGGGCCTAAACAAGTGACGCAGTAAAAATGAAAATCTCTGTGAGGTATTTGCTTTCCACAGGCAAGACAATTGTTAACTTTTTCTGACATCAGTTAGGGCAAGAAAAAAAGATCCCCAACGGGGTACTTAGCTTTAGAAGACTTCAGGTTTGAAACTTGAAAAATGAAAATTTCAGGTAGCGGCCGACCGGCACTTGTGAACCGCTTCTGCTTCGGGCTCCTCCATGGCAAGAAAGACTGATGTAATGGCGTGGGCTGCATGTTTTATACCCCCGACGACCTGACATCATGGAAGAGGCAACAGCATACAACACAGAAATCCCAAGAGACTAGTATTTGGGCTGACTCTGGGCTACCTGCAGGCAGATAACCCAAGTGTGATGACTGCAACAGTGAAACACGAAGAACATCTGATGTTTCAGGAGTCAGGATTGCTCAGCAAATAAAACATTTCCAGGAACTTTCTCCCATTTACTGTTATTCACCAATTTTGCTACATTCTCCAGTTCTTATTACAGCACTGAGCTAAAAGAAGAGTAGAAACAGAAAAAGAGAAGAGAATCTAGACCAGATGGATAGTGAGAGCATATGTTAAAGAAAATGGACCACCTTCTTAAAAATTGATTTCTAAGTGGCCACCTTCCTGGAGATTTATAATGGGCTTGAGTTGCCCTGAAGGGCAACCTGGAAATAATCTTTAGCGTGTACTAACACACAAATGTGATGGAAGACCAAGTTCAAGCTATGCAAAAATCATCAACAGTGGCATTATGGAAACAAACAGTGAAAGGAGCTGCAGCTCTAGCAGAATGAGCCATAGAAATTATATGTAAGGGCTTTCCATGTTTAACATGGTAAAACTAAACACAAACTTACAGACCTTCCTGCCCATGCTGTCCATGTCATACTTGGCAAAGAAAGCAATCAGTTGATTATCTTTGTGAAAAGACCTTGCTCTGTCCACAGAGAATCTACATTGTCTGTGAATATCTATACAATGGAGAGGATAGTTTCCTTGGTGTAGCATAATGTGGAAAAACAAGCAGACTAATATACTGGTTTAAGTTAGAATTCACTGACAATCATGGCATAAAGGCAGGATTAGTCGTAAGTGCCATCCTACCACTGTGAAGCATTAAATTATGGAGGTTTGCAGAAGGAGGCTGGGATTGTGATCTCTTTCTAGAAAAAGTAATGGCCATTAAACGCAGGGTCTTCCAAAGCCAGTAGTCTAACCCTGCAAAGGCAGCTGGTTCAAAATAATGAAGGGTTAGCTTATCTAAAATGAAATAAATATCCCAAAGTGGAAAAGTATCACAAGCATGCTTAAGTTTAAAGGTACCTGGTAAAAAAGGCTTACAGACCTTAAAAGAAGCTTGACATGAAGAACATATTCTCAAATAAATGCAAGTCATAGCAGCCAAGTGAACCTTAATGGAACAAACAGAGTCCAGTGTTAAAATATTTTGAAAAGTAACACAGAACCATAGGAACAGGGACTGAAAAAGGATCTAAGCTTCTGCTAGATACCCAGATAAAAAGAGTTCCACTTATGATATGTTTTCCAAAGAGAAGAATTCTGAGAGAGACCACTTTGTCAAAAAAGGCAAGATTTACTTGGTCCTAAAGAAAGTAGAGAAGCCATGTTGGCAGCCTTAGTGAATGAAGATCTGAGTGGGATTTATGTGATTGATGTAGCAGAAGCATCCTGAAAGCTTGTAAGTGAAGGTGATTTCTCTAGTTAATATGGTCTCAGCAGAGAGAAAGTACAGTTTTGTACCTACCATAAATGTAGATGTCCGATAGATATGCAACTGCAGTCCTGACATATGGGTTGTCCTGCCTCAGGCAGCCCTTCGGTTGGCCGGATTCCAAAGTCTGGGTCCGGCGTCGGCTGATGTCGCCTCTTCCCCGACGTCAGAGTGGCTGGGGTATAAAAGCATCAGCCGACGCCATCTTCCTCAGTGTTTCTTGCCCCAGATGCCAGGTGCCCTCCAAGGAAGGCTAAATTTAGTGAATGGATAAAAAATTCCAGACATGCACAACAGTAATAAACAGATACACCATAACTGATATCCCCAGTTAATTTGAAAAAGGGGGAGCGACCCTAAAAAAGAGAATTACAGAGGGGTAGGAGGGAGGGAAAACCTGACTGCAGTTGCATATCTATCGGACATCTACATTTATGGTAGGTACAAAACTGTACTATGTCCTTCAAGAATGCAACTGCAGTCCTGACATATGGGGTGAATACCATAGCCAAGCTGGGGGTGGTAGGATGTAAGATAAGGATGGTGTAGCTAAAATGCCCTGCAGGACTGCAGAAGCAAAGCCTGCTCGGGATCTGGAGTATAAAGGCAGGTTGTAATGTTTGGAAAATGTATGCACGGAGCTCCATGTAGCAGCTTCTAGAATGTCCTTTGTAGCCACCCCTCTTAGAAAGGCTGTGGAGGTGGCTGTAGCTCTGGTGGAGTGTGGCCTGATATTGGCTGGCACACCTTTTCCATGGAAAGAGTAGCAAAATCTGATGCAGTTTCCAATCCATTTTGAAATTGTTTGTTTGGAAATTGCCTTTCCTTGTACTCCAGCAGCGTAAGCTACAAATAGTTGGTCAGACTTTCTGTTGGCCTTTGTTCTGTCCAAGTAGTAGCGCAATTGCCTGTCTATGCCCAAAGTGTGCAGAAGCTTTTCTCCTTTATTTTGAGGACTGGGAAAGAAAGTAGGCAGGTGAATTACTCGATTTAGAGAAACCCTGGATATCACTTTTGGCATGAATGAAGGATTGGTTCTTAAAGAGACTCTGTCCTGATGGAAAATGAGAAATGGAGGTACTGCCATGAGGGCTTGTATCTCCGAGACTCTTCTTGCTGAAGTTATTGCCAACAGGAAAACTGTTTTCCAGGAGAGAAATTGCAATTCTGAAGATGCTGCTGGCTCAAAAGGAGGAAGAGTTAATTTTTCCAAGACGAAGTTGAGGTCCCATGCAGGCACTGGTGGTTTTCTTGGAGGTTTAATATTCTTTATCCCTCTTAGAAACTGTCTTAGCAAAGGATGTGAAAACACAGGTGGATCACAGTTGCATTTTGCTGAAATTGCTGAAGCGTGTATTTTTATGGAAGAATATGAAAGGCCATTGTGAAGCATTTCTGCCAAGTATTCTAGTATCTGTGGGATGCTCATTACTGATGCATCCTGACCCTTGTTGGCATTCCAGATGTTGAATCTCTTCCATTTGGCTGAATAAGTTTTTCTGGTGGAAGGCCTGCGTGCTTCCAGTAAGATCTCTTGAACTTTTTTGGAGAGAGAGATATGGGGAGAAGTCATGGAACCCTCCAAGCTGTCAGTTGCAATGTTTGCAGGTTGGGATGAACAGTCCTGTAATTGTGCTGAGTTATAAGCAGAGGCCATTGAGGCAGGAGCCACGGCTTGGTGCGAGTTATGCTCCTTAGTAATGGATACCAGTGCTGTCTTGGCCAGTCTGGAGCTATCAAAATGCTTTTCGGTTGTTCCGTTTTGATCTTCAGTAACACCTTGGTCATTAATGGTAGAGGTGGAAATGCATAGATTGTTAGAGAATTCCAGCTGAAGGAGAGAGCATCCATTCTCCAGGCTTGAGGATGGTGTGTCCTTGAGCAGAACTTCTTCAGATGATGGTTGAGGTGTGAGGCAAAGAGATCTATGTCCGGCCTTCCCCATGCATGAGTTATTTGTGAAAAAATGTCTGGATGCAACATCCATTCGTGCGGGTCCATAATGTTTTTGCTTAGACGGTCCGCCAGAACATTGTCCTTGCCTGGGACAAACTGGGATTGCAACTGTACGTTCAGTTTCAGGGACTTTTCCCAAAGAGTCATTGTTAGTCTGCAGAGGGGGTAAGAATGGGTGCCTCCCTGTTTGTTTATGTACCACATAACAGTGGTGTTGTCTGTCTTTATTAGCAGATGACCTTGCTGAAGAAATTTTCCGAAGGCCTCGATTGCATGAATCACTGCCAACATCTCTGTTTGATTGATGTGGAGATGCAATTTTCGGGGGGCCCATTGCCCTTGAATGCATCTGCCCTCCATGTGCGCCCCCCATCCATGATCTGAGGCGTCTGTTGTAATGGTTTGGCTTGCTTGAGGTTTGTTGAAAGACATGCCTTTGTTTAGCTGGCTTGCTTGTGCCCACCACAAAAATTCCTTTTGTAGACATGGAATGAGTGGAATAATTGCTTCTAAGTTGTGGCTGTGTTGAGACCATAAACTTTTTAGGTACCATTGTAGTTTTCTCATATGTAGTCTTGCCAGTGGAATCAGAAGAATGCAAGATGCCATGAAACCCAGGGCCTGCAGGATTTTCCTTGCAGTCATATGGGTGCACTTTGCTAGGCTTTTGAAGTAATCTGGTAATTGTTCTTGTTTTTCTTCTGAGAGGAAAGCCATTTGTGAGTTTGTGTCCAGTTTGGCTCCTAGAAAAATTATTCATTGGGATGGCAGTAGTCTTGATTTTTGAATGTTGACTGTGTATCCCAAAGCCTGTAATAAGTGAATGACATAGTCCAAGTTTCTTATCAAGGCTTGCTTGCTGTCCGCTTGTATAAGGCAGTCGTCCAGGTAAGGGTATATTTGTATCCCCTGAAGTCTGCAATGTGCAATTACTGATGCCAGGCATTTCGTGAATACTCTGGGTGCAGTAGATAAGCCAAAAGGCAATGCTGAGAATTGATAATGCTCTGACCCTGCAAGAAATCTGAGGTATCTTCTGCAGCTGTGTCTGATTGGGACATGCAGGTATGCCTCCTTGAGGTCCAGAGTAACCAGCCAAGACCCCTTGCCCAGCATGGGAAGAAGTTGCTATAACGTCAGCATTTTGAATTTTGGCACAATGAGAAAAGTGTTTAGAGCGGACAAGTCCAGTATAGGCCTCCATTGCTTTTCTTTTCTTGGAACAAGGAACAGTCTTGAGTAGAATCCCTGGCCTTGTTCCTGAAGAGGAACCTTTTCTATTGCTTTGATTTGTAGCAGCTTTGAAACTTGTATGAGTGCCTCTGCCCTTTGATTTAGTGGCAGGTTTGGCATGCCTTGTCTTGTTGGCAAGGTATGGAAGTGGAACCTGTAACCTTTGTCTATTATGTCCAAAATCCATTTGTCCTTTGTAAGAACGTGCCAATTTTTTGAAAATAAAGATAATTTTCCGCCTAAAGGTGCTTCTCTTTGAGCCTTGGTCGGCGGTGTCAAAGTCAAGTCATTGTGGTTGTCCCTGTGGAGCAGTAGAAGTCCCTGCGCCACTTCTCTGATTAGTTGGTTGCCATTGGCGGCTCCTGTAGGAGCCTCGGTATTGCCCTCTGCCTCGAGCACGCCTGTTTTTTCCCCTTTGGAACTTGTCAGTGTCTGGAAAGGACCAATTCTTCGAAGGCCAATTCCTACTGAACCTTGGTGGCTGAACCTGGAGGAAATCTTTGACTGTTTGTACTGATTTAGCCTTTTCCTCAATTGATTTCAACACACCCTGTGCATTAGCACCAAATAGCTTGTCTTTTTCCAGGGGTGCATCTAGAAGCTTTACTTTAACATGATCTGGCAATGTCTGTTCTTTCAACCAAGCATGTCTACGTATGACGGCCCCTGTCATAGCTGCCCTACATGAAGCTTCCAATGCATCATAACCACACTGAAGAAAATGATTGCTAACCTGCTGAGTATTATGAACCAAATCCTGCACGGCCTTTCTATCTAAAGGCTCAGGAGAGGCTAACTTTTTCTGCAAATCATCCATCAAGAAATCCTGATACTGAAACATATGAAAAAGACAGTTAAGTGCCCTCATGGCAAGGGTGGATGAGGTATAAACTTTTACCCCACCTCTCCAGGGACCTAGATTCCCTGTCTGCGGGCAAAGGATTTTTGGCCATGGAAGTGGCCACTCCTTTGGGCCCCTGAGAAATAGTTTCTAGATCAACAGAGTGGGCCTTAAAGAGATGTTTATGAGTTTCAGGAACCCTGTAATATCTGTCTGGCTTGACAGGAGCAGGAGGGAGAGAATCAGGAGAAGTACTGGAGTCTGAGAACACATCATCCAATACATCTAACACTGGGGGTATAGCTAAAGGCCTGTGCTGGGGTAACTTAAGGAAAGTCCGAAGCCTTTTCCTGGAGTCGGAGAAATCCTGGCCCTGCCACTGAAAATGCTCTCTCATGGAGTGGAGAATTTCCCCCGAAAGAAATATCCTCAGGAGGAGAGGCAGAGGGAATGGATTCATCAGCATCAGAATCCTCGTAGGCCGGGAAGGATTCTTTCTGTGAATCTGAATGGCCTGACTCACCAGAGGCTTCATCTGAGGAAAGGGTATCTGCCTGCTCAACCCTAGGCCTTTTGTCTGAAGGCGGCTGAGAACCTCTGTCTGGATGGGCCTGAGAGCCCCTGATTAAAGAAATTAGATCTGCAGCTAAAGTCATGATCTGTTTATCAGAAGTGGGACCCTGTGAAAAAGATTTAGGAGGTTGAGACTTAGCCTGGCTGGCAGCCTTAGCACGTGTGTAGGCCTTGATGGACATAGACATAGGAGGCCTAGCTGTCCCACATGCTGGAGTAACTTTGTCCACCGGTATGGTGTCAGGCAAATCTTGGGCTTCGGTTTCAGGAGGAAAATCAACAACCGGCACCGGGGTAGCCTCCGGGACTGAAGTGTGCGGTAAAGCGGTTGAATTACCGCCTCCGAAGAGACCGATGCACTCGCGGTAGGCTTTAGCGTGGTGTCGGTGGAAGTCGTGGGCCGCGAATGTCGGTCCCGGTCCTTCCATTTTTTTGGAAATATGTGCTGTCGGTAGTTCCGACGGCATGATATAGGAGTAATTTTCCCCAAAAAAGTCTTCAGCAAATTCTGCCCGGTGCCTAAGTGTGCACTTATTGAAGCAAGCACAGGCAACACAAGCCGAGACGTTGTGGTCTGGGCCGAGGCAGGGAAGGCAGTAAGAATGGAAGTCCTTATGAGGTATTTGTTCACCACAAGACAAGCAATTATTAACTTTTGCAGTTTTATCTGACATCGGCTGAGGCAAGAAAAGGTTCCCCAATGGGGTACTTAGCTTTTTTGATGACTTCTGATCTGAAAACACAGGAGCTGGCTGACCGGCACTTGTGAACTGCTTCTGCTTCGGGCACCGCACGGCAAGAAAGACTGGGGAAGATGGCGTCGACTGATGCTTTTATACCCCAGCCGCTCTGACGTCGGGGAAGAGGCGACATCAGCCGACGCCGGACCCAGACTTTGGAATCCGGCTGACCGAAGGGCTGCCTGAGGCAGGACAACCCATATGTCAGGACTGCAGTTGCATTCTTGAAGGACATCCATGTTTGTGAGGGTCAGTTAGGATGAGTCTGTCTTTCTGGATGAAAGGTGCCATAATACTAAAGGATTTCGGACAATTCCCTGTTGGATGATACTGAAACAATGGAAGAAAGCCCACCAACTGCTCTAGAAAAAAATAATCTGACTAGGGTAAAAGCCCTTGCAAACGGCTGTGTTTAGAGAAAGTACAGTTGTGTAAAATCTTACCATAACGGTCGATGTCCTTCTCTTCACTGTTGCAGTATTCATTACTATAGGGAAACCCCTTGCCAAGGGTGGTTCCACATCTGGGCAGTATACCAAATCCTTTAGGTTGCTTTAAGGTACACTGTATATCACACTTATGCTCCTCGCACTGTGTAGGGCATAAAGGTGATGTCCAGATGTACCATCCTCAGAACTGAGAGCCCCAGTAGGAACACCAGTCGAAGGAAAAGAGAGGTAACAAGTGCATCCAGAACAGAAATGGACCAGGGGGCACAGGGAGTGAGGGAATATTGCAATAGTGAAGAGAAGGATATCTACCTTTATGGTAAGCTTTTACACAATTGTACTATATCCTTGCATTTCACTGTTGCAGTATTCATTACAATAGGGAGAGTGCCAAAGCTCAGAAAGAAGAGAGAGAGGAGGAAGGACCAGCAGAGCTCTCCAGGAAGCCATGAAGGATGGTGCTAGCAAAACCAGCTCTAGCTCTGGAAATTCCATCCAACTTGTACAGTCCTCAGGCACCCTATAGAATATATCAGGCTTCTTGGGGCAGGAGGCTGAAAGTCTGGAGCCTTAAAAGAATTAGAATATGCATCCAACAAAACAGGAGGAACAGCAGAAGTTCTTGGAA
Source organism: Protopterus annectens (assembly GCF_019279795.1). Classification (NCBI taxonomy): domain Eukaryota; kingdom Metazoa; phylum Chordata; order Ceratodontiformes; family Protopteridae; genus Protopterus; species Protopterus annectens. The sequence continues at coordinate 647,904,764 of NC_056731.1, read as the reverse complement.
AATCGATCTGTAGCAACTCATAATACATTTTTTGAATCTCAAAAACCTGAGCACAATCCCATTTAAAGAATTCCATCCCCCTAGAAATAGTATACCCAAAAGAAATCTCTTCAAAAGGAATATCGGGACTGGTAGAGTCCTCCTCTTTCGATACATAATCCAAAGGAGAGGGTATCTGAGAGGAGTAAGCAATGGATTCCTCATCAGAATCCACCTCCTGTTCAGAGGAATCCTATTCTCTGGGTCTTTCAAGTGGGGTAGAGGACTGGGGGGGGGGGGGGTGTGATTTGGAACAGAAAGGTTTTAAATCCCTCAAACCACTAAACAAGCACTGAGTGAAGGCCTGCCATTCTCTCTGTCGACCCTTACGGGCAGGAGAAATATGTTTAGTCTTCTGCTTTTTCTTCAATGGGACATCCACCTTAAAAAATTTAGAAGGCTCCAAAACAGAATGGCATTCAGTAATGGTAGTATGGACTTTTTCTCTGACTAAGACTTGAGGACCCCCCAGGTCCTTCAGAGATAATCAGCCATGGTTCCCTCTGAACGTCCACAGCAACATCTGCAAAGCCTCCTTGGACATGCTTAAAGTCAGATCCCTGCCATCATCCAACCCGGTCAGGGCAAAGGAGTCCCAATGATAAAGCCAGGCGACCCTCCAGGCATTCACTCCCCTCGGGAGGAATATCCAGCAGAGGATGAACAGCAGAAGATTCCAGCCTAGATTTCTTGCCCTTCTGCTTCACAGATAACTGTCCCTCTGAGTACGAAGTTACCTCTATCGTTTCCTTAGCAAGAAGCTTAAGACAGTAGTTTTCAAGATAAAGTGCCAAAGAGGAAAGTCTACTATGAAGGGTCTTAGGAACAAAGGCCTAACAAATAGAGCAGGACATATGGCTGTGTGAAGCGCCAAGGCAAATTAGACCCTGTTCGTGATGGTCATTATGGGGAATCTGTCCCTCACTGGCATTTACCCTTCCTGGATGACATGAAACCCCACAGGCAACAATATAATAAAAGGAAGACAAGTAAAACAAAATCCCAATGGGGCACTTATCTGCAATGGCTTGGTGAACTAGCAACAGAACGGGCACTGATCAATAGGTGGTGCATAAGTATGGACACAGTACACCTGGAGCCACAATTCACAATAAAAAGGTGAGATCTTTTACTTGTTTTTATCAGCATTTCAATATTAAAGCAACCTTTTTATCATGCATTGTGGCTCCAGGTGTACTGTTGTCCATACATTTGAAGTACCTTGGTTTGCAGTTTGTTCTTTGTGGATGAATAGGTGGCGTTTGGACTGGCGGCAAAGAAGTTCTGAGGATGGTACGTTCAAACGTCACCTTTATGCCCTACACTACATGAGGAGCATATGTGTGTGTGATGTACGGAATACCTTAAAGGCTTTGGTATACTGGCAGGACATTGGGATGCTCTTGGCAGGGGGTTTCTCTATTGTAAAGAATACTACAACAGTGAAATGGAAGGACATCACCCTATAACAACTAGAATCTGAAACAGTTGAAGATGAGACTTTGCAAGGCTCAAAGAATGAAAAAAATTGACCACACATTCATTGTTCTGTACCACTACTGTCAATGAAGAAATACCAAACGAGCCAGTCATCCAGATTGAGGGAAGGGCCTGACTCCAAGTAGTCTCTAATAAACTGTTATTACAGCAGTGTACTTGCTGAACACCTTGGGGACAGAGGTAAGACTGAAAGGCAGAGCTAGTACTGAACTGCTACAAACCATTAGCACAGATACTTATGGCACTCCTTAATGACACTGATGTGAAGGCATGTCTCAAAGAAAAGGAAAAAAGAAGGAAGGTATGCTTAACATACAAGGCCATGTCAAACCCTGAGCTGTTGGACATGCTCCACTTAAAGAAATCCCAATCCCTCAGAGCCACACACTCCAGGGATCTAAACTTTGTCATCACAATGAACAAAACATGCTGGTGGGATAGGCTCCTGACCCAGAGACTTCCCATACTCTGGAACAAACTGCCCATACATGTCAAGCAGAGCACCTCCTTGGCCCTCTTCAAAAGGAACCTTGACAATTTGATGGGAGATATGAAATTCACCCTGGGGATCGCATCAGTCACCCTGCTAGACAGGGGTCCAGGGAAGTAAATATTTTGGGAATACATATCCAGGGAATTGTTATGGCTAGGCTTGTATAGGTCCTAGGTCTGATAGCCTAGGACCAACCTATTACTAACTGGAGCAAAGCCAACAAACAGTTTATTTTGGAATAAAGGAACTTAGTCCACTGAGATTTAGTAAGGGCCCAAGCTCTTTTGTTAAGCTCTTCCTAACAAATGAGACCTCTTGAACAGCTACTTCCTGCAAAAGGCTTAACACTCTCTTCTTTACTACTTGCTACTGATGGAGTGGGATATCTGGCATGGGTAATGAAAGACATTGAGGAGGGGCAATAAAGAAGACTGGGTACCCCCCCCCCCCCTGAATACAATTTGCCTTACTTACTTATCCCTAGTTATGTACTTCTAAGCTAATGGATGGAAAATTCCCACTGAATGCCTCCAAAGTGGGAGAGTCTGGTAAAGCCTCAAGACTGCTGTTGTCTAAACACTGGCTGAGCACAGCCTCACAGAGAATGCCAAGGACCCTTATCTTTGGGTCTCTAACCCTGATGAAGTTGAAATGGGGGGGGGGTACCTCTTTTCAGCAGCCTGCTCTTAGTGCTTCTGCTGCTGCTGTGCATTATGCCAAAACCACATTCAGTATAGGATCCTCTGATTTCCACAGGAAGAATGGTGCGGAGGACAGAATTTGATGACTGCAGCAAAAGGGGTCCCTGTTTTATTCTCCATCCCACCTTTTTTAAAAACAGAATGGAGCCTAAAAGAAGGCAAGTCAAGGATTTTTATAATGTCCTTGGCAAAACAGGCCAGCAGCAACCAGAAGTGCTGGAGTAAGAATGTGAAATCATGCAACCAAATGAGTTCTTTCTGCCACACCATTCAGCATATGGACAATGAACTTATCATACCAGAAAATGGTAAAGTCTTTAACTTTTCTTTCAGTGACTCATCTGGCAAACCCACCTACACCAAGTGCACTGCATTGACCAAGACCATCAAGAAATATACCATGCATCTCACGTAATATCACACCCTCAAAGACACTGTAGCAGACTTGAACATTCACTTCTAAAATCTATCCACTGCACATGCCATCCTGTCCAGATGGTGTATAGTTGGACTATAAGAAGACAGAGCCGTTTTAAGGGCTTCTGCAGAGATGCCAGTATCTGGTCAAGTGGTCTTTGCTCAAAAGGGAATGCTTCCTTTGGAGGAGAAAAGAAAAGCCATTTTCTTGGCAACTGTAGCCATTACCTGTGGGATCTTCCAAGCAAATTTGGCAGCATTTTACAGGGCATCTAACAGTGGAGGTATCACCTAGGACGTCAGCAAAGTGAACTTACATGTCTAGTCCTGTCTTTATTGTGAGGACAGTATGGAATCAGCTCACAATACACCTTTTTAGGATCATAGGAATTACAAGGCTACTGAGTCTTGCGACCATTACACCTTGCCCATTCAGACTGAACCATTTATCGCAAGGAGGGTCAGACCAATTAGGCCAGAGGTGAATGTGTGAATACTCATGCAATTACCCAATCTACATTTCAAGGAAGATAATGCATCACACTGCTTAATCTGCAGTGGGAGTTTATTCCAGAGGTGGGGAAGGCACTGTGTAATGAACCTCTCTCTCCCACCATATTTTATCTATCTGCTGGTAAAGCTATAGATTCTTGTTCTGGTATAGGACAATTCAGTCTGTGGAACTACAAAATATCCAGGACTACTGGGTCGATAATGTCTCAGAGAACAAGGACACTGAACAGAGAAACATTTCTTTTGAGTCTTTTTTGATAGCTTAGGGTTTCTAAGCCAATGATCTTTTTAGTTAGTAACTTATGGGCTCTTTCTAGCTGTTTGATAACATTTGGTGAGGTACACACCAAAGAGGGCACTGTATTCAATAACTGTCCTAACCAATGCTAACTATACAGGGACAATAGCCTCTATAGGTCTGGAAGATATCCCCTTGACGATCAGTTGTGTTACGTAGAAGAACTTCCTGATTGCTTTCATTATGTGACTATCAAAGGAGAAGGAATTATCAACCCAAGTACCAAGGTCTCTAAGGAATTATCAACCAAAGTACAAAGGTCTCCAACACTTGAGTGTGGTATTATCTATGTGTCATATGCTGGGGGAGGGACAGTTTATTAAACATGACAGTGTTACACTTTTCTGCGTTTAATTTAAGCCCACTGTTAGCACACTAAGTGTTTACAATTGTAAGTTATTGTTGCAGGGCTTGCATGTCAATAGAGGATTTGACAATGACTTTCAATTTACAGTCATATGCAAATTTGGTTAGCCACAAGTCTTGGTTTGTGGTCTGGAGGTCAGAAATGTATATTGCAAACAAAAGGGACCCCATTACAGAGCCCTGTGGAACACCACTGGTTGAAGAGGAACCTGCTATCCATGCCATCTGGGTTCTGTCCTTTAGCCAATCTGCTATCTATTTTACCACACAGAGATCTATATGTAATGATTTGAGCTTACTAATTATGACAGCATCAGGTACAGTGCCAAAGGCCTTGGGTAAGTGAAGGTATGCTGTGCGTACAGCACAACCACTGTCTACAGCTTGTGTTACTCTTTCAAAGAAGTTAATCACATTCATTGCACATAATCTACCTCTCACAAAGTCAAACTGCTGTGGGTGTAGTCTGATCAGAGTTCTAATGGTATAGTTAATCAAATCAGTTATAATATGTTCTCTGACTTTGGATATATGACTTGTTATGATGATAGGCCTGTAATTCCCAAGGTCAGGGGTGGGGCCACCCTTGTGGAGTTTATTAAACAGCCAGGTATATTGTCAGGTCCCATGGAAGAAGTATTTTTAATCTTTAAAAGCACCTTTTAGTATATGACCTTTGGTGATGATGGGGGGGGGGGGGTTGAGAGCTTCAGGGATAGATAGGCATTGAATAGTTATTTCCAGGGTGACGGCACTGAATTTGTTTGCTAGTATGTTAGTTATGCTTATTGGGTCAGAGTAGATGATATCCTCTTGAATACATTCTGAGCAATGCTGGGTATTTTCCTAACATAACAAAAGAAGGTTTAGCAGTCATCTCTAGCTTCACGTTAACCAAAATAGATGCCCCTCAGTAATCCTAATAGTTTTTTCTACATTTTTAGTCAATATTCTAATGTTATCCCTGACTTGAGAATTCTTAGAAGCTTTTTTCTTCTGTTGTAGAGTTCATTTATGTTTGTGGTCCACCAGGGTGAATTGCTATTAAACTTTCCATTATATTTAGATCTGGTAGGTACTGTCACTTTATCTAAATGGGCACATAACTCTTTTGTGTAGCTTCCTGATGAGGCTATGACTGAGGTTTTGCTGGAATAAGTGGCTCTTGAAACTTCATCATAGAATTTAATGAGATCTGTATATCTGGAATCCTTGAATTTAAAGATAATGGTATCTTCATGTTTATATGCTCAAGTGGAGAAGACCACTAGTTTATGATCCAACTTAATCAGGGAAGGAGCTACCAGGGGGATAGTACATGAAGAAGCTACATTCATAATAAACAGATCAAAAATGTTATAGCCAATAATGGGTTCAGAAGTTATCTTTTTCCAAGGAGCTTTTGTTTATAAAATCTAATAACGTTTGGGCATATCCTACATTTAAGATTTAGATACTCCAGTTTATTAATGGGTAGTTAAAGTCTCCCAAAATACTGGAGTTTTGTTTATTGGGAGTTCATCAATTACATCTAGGAACCTTACATGATTTTCTGGGGTGATGGTGACCTGCAACAAACTATAAAATGATCGTTGACTTTGTTTAGTTTGATTTGGAGCTCAATGGGCTGTGTTTGAGGGTCCCTGGAAATCTCTCCAGAGGTGATATGGTCCCTTACAAATATGGAGACACCATCACAGTTGCTGAAAGCATGGTAGCAGCAAAACCCAGGTATGGAGGGGATGCCTTCTGAATGTTTAAACCAAGTATCAGTAACTGCACAGACAAAGAAGCTCTCCAAATACAGGAGAGTCTCAAACTTGTGCACTTTGTTGTTGAAACATCTGGTGCTGAATACAGCTACCTTTATGTGATCTTGTTTTAGATTTGGACATCCACCAGCTGGACTCTGCCTAAAAAGGCACTATGTGGGTAGCAAAAACTTCAGCTAATATGCAGACGCTTTGCAACAAGAAAATCATAATCAAAACAAAGTAGGACTGCCAAGTACCTCTTCCCATGCTGACACATAATGTATTCCCCTGGAGCAACACCAACTATATAGCCAATTACTGAAGCAAATTATCTTTTCTTAGTACCTAGGCATCATTAATGGGAAAGGATTCTGCTCTGAACCAGAGGCTTGTTTGTGACATACATGGAAAGTTCCAACATGTATCTCTCTCTCTGCATATCTTTCAAGGTTTTACGTACCAAGTCATTCACTCCCAAATGGACCAATACTATGTCATACTCATATGTGCCAGGTGAAAAGCCCTTAAGGGCCCAATAAATATCAGAGATCCTGGCACCTGAAATACATCTCACTCTCATGCTATCTTTATCCAGTCCAGTGACAGGAGTATCGGTGTTTTGTTATATCACATGGAGGTACTCACCAAAATTTTGGATCTTTAGTCAGGGAAGGAGATATACTGATCCATTACTCACTGTTTAGTTCTTTTACAGTCAAGTCTAAAAGTCTAAAAAGACATTCACTATAATTTTAGAGTTTCTTGGTTTAGTTGGCAGGGGTTTAAAATCATAAGAGGAAACAACTCTTGGCTGAAGAACAAATGGAAGGACTGTTAAAGACTTGAGATACCTAGTTCCAGCCACTGGAAGGACCGTATTGTCCCTTGATTAGGTGCCCAACACAGAAGCATGGCCTCCATTATCAAGAGCACTGACAATCAGAAGGGACAGAAAGGAGGTAAAATGCATTGTGTAAGCAACAAGCTTGGTATGGAGAATATCAGGCCAGTATCAGCACAACTGATACTAGAGAGTCTGTGGAAAAAGGGCCTACCCTAATAAGCAGGGTCAGTGTTAACATTTTGTGGGCCCTCAGCAAGTTTCTGTCAAGGGGACCCCCCCCTCCCAGCAGAGACTATGTTACTATACTATACTGTAGCACTCACCCTAGCACCCCCATCCAAAACTAACCACTCTTGGTTATATAATCACCCTGTGACCACTACACTCCCCATCACTATCTTTTCTTTTCCTCCTACTTCATCTGACCATCTACTTACACTCTCAGTATACAAGAGTTTGCTTACTTTAGATGATTCTCACACACAGTTACATTAGGGTGTATTCTTGTTACAGACTTCTGCGCCACACCAAAGTAGCCAGTACGCAGAAAGCACAGTCATTCCACCATCACTCATAACAATACCTGATAAGGTACACCTAATAAACCCCATGATCTTAAAATATTCATGCCACTACTGGTTACAAAGTTCTCATTCTGAATGACCATTTCAACACAACCAACAATTCATGAAACCATTGAAATAAAAGGATGGTGTAACCATCTGGTACATAATCATATTCCCCAAATATACCCCTCACTAAAAGTAAGGAAGTAAAATTACCACATATACCATACTGAACATACTGGCAAGTTTTAATTACAATGGAATAATATAAATGCTATTATACAGGTTAGCAAAAAAAATAAAAAAAAATAAAAAGATTTAGCAAACAAGCATGCCATGCATTACTTACCCATACCAAAATATAGGATATGTACTCTAAAGTCAAAATATAATAAAATAATTTCACACATGGCGTAATCAAACTTACCTTTATATAATGTAACATTTTCTCCTTTTTTCAGGAAAAGTGTACTTATTTTCTTATTCATACAAACAAAAGGAAGGAAATAGAAGTTATGTCCTTACCATAACGTTCCATGTGGAGTGTTCGTCTCGCCGTTTGTTCTTACACCTGGGTTCGGAGCCGATCCTCGGCTCCGTGTCGGCCGCTTAGCAAAGCTCTGCATCGAGAAGAAGCTCGAGACCAACCTAACTCCCACAATCCCCCTCTGCCTTTACCTCAGATCTAGTTTGCAAGCAAACCAGAAGCCAACAGAGAGAATATAACACAACAACTGCATAAGGCAGAAGCAGGAGAACCAAACCAGACACCTAAACTGGACGTTCTTCCTGAGGGTGGGAGGGTGGGAATGTAAGAACAAAGGCGAGATGAACACTCCACATGGAACGTTATGGTAAGGACATAACTTCTATATGTGAGAGTGTTCAATCTCGCCGTTTGTTCTTACACCTGGGTAGCGTCCCTAGCTCCATGTTCCTGAGGAACTCACGGGAGAACATTCCTGAGCACAGTGGAACCAAAGGTTGCCCTGTCCCTAGAAATCCTGTCTACTTTGTAATGAGTAATGAATGTATGTGGTTTAGACCAAGTGGCAGCCGCACAAGTAGTGTCTAACGGTAGGCGGGCTGCATGAGCCAGGGATGTAGAAACTGATCTTGTAGAGTGCCCTTTGGGCTTGACAGGTAAAGTTTGCTCCGAGGCAGCATAAACAAAAATAATACAATCGGAAAGCCATTTGGAAAGGGTTCGTTTCGTAATTGCCATACCCTTCTTGCTGTCTGCAAAGGCTATAAAAAGCTGGTCTGTTTTTCTGTGATCTTTTGTTCTATCCAAGTAAAATCTGAGTTGTCTATGAACATCTAACTTGTGTAACATATATTCCAACTTATTGGAGTGGTTTTTGAAAAAGGTAGGGAGCTCAATGGACTGATTAATATTATTAACGGAGAAAACTTTGGGAAGAAAGGACGGATTAGTGCGAAGAGATACTCTATCAGAGTGAAAGATCAAATAAGGGTGTTTAACGGAAAGAGCTTGAAGCTCCGATACCCGTCTGGCCGATGTAATGGCCACCAAAAAGAGGGTCTTCCATGACAAAAATTTCAAAGGACAGGAAGAGGCTGGTTCAAAAGGTGGTAGCATCAGCTGAGATAAAAGAAGGTTCAAGTTCCAAGGTGATGTAGGACTTCTAACTGGTGGTCTAATATGGAAAGATCCTTTTAGAAAGGCCTTACAAAGTCTGTGAGCCATAATAGGAGCCCCACTTTCTTCCACATGAAAGTTTGAAATGGCAGCCAATTGCACTCTCAAAGTGGCAGGAGAAGCTCCTTGGTGGAACAGTTCGGTCAAAAACTCCAAGATTCTATTTAGAGGAGCTATCACGGGGTCCAATTGTTGTGTATTTGCCCAGTGCACAAAACGCTTCCATTTACTAGTGTAAATCTTTGTAGTGGAAGCTTTATGAGAAGCCACTAGTATATTTTGAACTGCAGGGGAAAGAAGATCAGACCTGGCTAAGTAGGGAAGCGGAGCAGCCAAGCTGCTAGTCTGAGGGAGAGTAGCGACGGGTGGGGAGCCCCTGACAAGTGGGTCAGTAGATCCGGCTCCGGGTCCAGGATCCAGGGTTCCCGAATTCGGTGTGCCAGAAGAAAGGGAAACCAGATTTGACGAGGCCAGAATGGGGCAATGAGGATAATCGTCCTTTGCAGGTTGTTGGCTTTCTGCAGAAATTTTGCAATCAGGGGAAAAGGAGGAAAGGCGTGCAGGAGACCCGGGGGCCAATCGTGAACCAGAGCGTCCCTGGGGACATCCCCTGGAGGGGGTAATAGGGCAAAATAGCTTCTGCATTTGGCGTTCATTGGAGACGCAAACAGATCGCAGGAAGGCTGGCCCCACTTGCGAAAAATTTCCTTCGCAACTGACTGTTTGAGGGACCACTCGTGAGGTAACAGGATAGCTCTGCTCAACCTGTCCGCTATGACGTTGGATAACCCCGGGATGTGCGTTGCTATCAGAAAGCGACCCGTGGACTCCGCCCATTGCCAGATTCTCATGGCCTCTCTGCATAGTTGATAAGACTTGGTTCCCCCTTGTTTGTTTATGTACCAGACTACGGACATGTTGTCCCTCTGGACTGCAATTGTCCCTAGAGGAAGAAGGGGAGCAAAGTGTTGCAACACTAGAAACACTGCCCTCAACTCTAGAACATTGATGTGCAGATTGTACTCCAAATTGGACCATTCGCCTTGGACTGTCTGTCCCTGAAAGATGCCTCCCCACCCTATCAGGGAAGCGTCCGTGGTCACCGTAGCCGTCGGCGTGGGTAGCACAAATGGTCTTCCGCTGGAAAGATTGCAAGTCCGAAGCCACCAAGCCAGGTGTGATTTGCATATGTTTGTGATGTGAATTTCGTACGTCAGGAGTAACTGTTGGAACGACCATTGTGCAAACAGTAGCCATTGAAGAACTCTCATGTGCAGTCTTCCCAAGGGTATCGCAATGAGAGAAGCTGCCATGAGACCCAAAACCTTTAGAACCAGTTTCGCTGGGGATTTTCTGGATGATAGAAGAAGAGATATATGGTTTTGTAGGGAGGCTATCCCTTCTGGAGGAAGCCTTAGGATTAAGCAACGCGTATCCAATTCTGCTCCTATGAATGAGATATGCTGTGATGGCTGTAGTAAAGATTTTTCGAAATTTACGGAAATTCCGAGATGAACACAGAGTTGTAGTGTGTAATCCCTGGCCTGAATCAGTCGATGCTCGGTGGTGGCAGAAAGGAGCCAGTCGTCCAGATATGGAAACACCTGGAATCCCAGGTGTCTCAAGTGAGACGCTACCACTGCCATGCATTTGGTGAAAACCCTGGGGGCTGAGGTCAGACCAAAGGGCAGGGCTCGAAACTGAAAGTGACTGGCTCCCAGCCGGAAGTGCAAGTGATCCCTGGACGCCCTGGCCATTTTGATGTGGTAGTATGCGTCCTTTAGATCTATTGAGCACATCCAGTCGTCCTTCTGTAAGAATGGAAGGATCAATTGAAGCGTGACCATCCGGAACTTTTCTTTCTTGATGAAGGTATTGAGTTTGCTTAGGTCCAGAATTGGCCTCCAGTCCCCTGTCTTTTTTGGAACTAAAAAGAACCTTGAGTAAGTTCCGAATTCTCTTTGGTCCGCTGGGACTGGTTGGATGACTCTTTTTTCTAGCAGCTTTGAAATTTCTATAGCTGCAGGGCCTCACAGATGGGGCGGTACATCTGGGAGTCTTTTCTGCGGAATTGGGGGCAATAGGAAGGGAATTCTCTAACCTCTGGTAACAATGCTTTTTACCCAATTGTCTGATGTAAGACTTTGCCAGGCCTGAGGGTATAAAGCTAAGCGACCCCCGACTGCCTCCAGAGCAGGACAGTCGGGCCTCCTCTCAGGAGTGCTGGAAAGGTTTCACGGGGAGTGTATCCCTGTCACCTTGGTTTTGCGGACACCCTCTGCCGCCAGGGTGACGTCTTCCACCTCTGCCCCCTCCTCTGCCTCTAGAGGGGGCATCACCCTGTGTGCCTGGGAAAGAACCTTGGGGTTTTTGAAACCACATTTTTCCACCACGTTGCCCTTTGGGATACGGTCTGGATGGGGTGGAAAAACGGACTCCGACAGCAGACAGAGTCTTTCCCTCTTGCTCACACTGGGTAAGGGTCTCCTTTACTTTGGGGCCAAAGAGAGTGGCACCATCAAATGGGGCGTTAGTAAAGGAAGACTTGAAGGCTTCCGCAAAGGAACATAAGCACATCCAGGATTGTCTACGAAGAGCAATCGCTGAAGCCGCTGCCCTACTCGACCCTTCGGCTGTGTATGAGATCAGCCTCATGGACGAGTTTGCAATAGATGTAAGGGTATTGAGATGTGCTGTAACTTTCTCCGAGACAGCAGCATCTGTAGTACCCTGGAGGGTATCTCCCAACTCTTTGATTAGATCCCTCTGTAACCGTGTGAAATGGGTCAAATAGTTCAGGGATCGCATGGAAAAAGCCGCTGAACTAAAAATGCGCTTCCCAAACCTGTCCATAGTCCTAGAATCTCTGTTAGGCAGATGGACAGATGAGGAAGATTCAGACATCTCCTTCTTCGTGGCCGCTGCCACCACCATAGCGTCCACTGGAACTCCCTTTGTTAGATAAGCCTTATCTTGGGGGGCTGTAATATATTTATTAGGCTTTCTAGGGACTGGCTCCACCGTGTCAGGTGTCTCCCACGCCCTCCGAGCAATCAATTCCATCAATTCATCGAAGGGCAGAGTGACCCAGGAGGAGGAAGGGCGAGCACCAAATGCCTTCAGCAAGACTGACTCATCCTCAGAAGGGGGTAGGGCTTGCCAATCACCTCTCTGTTTTAGGATCTCCAGGATGTCAGAAAAGGAGACATCCTCTGAGGGTGATTTTGGGGACCCTTCTGACTCATCTAAGTCAGTGTCCGATGTCAAGGATTCCTGTGGAGAATCCAAGTGTCTCCTCTTACACAATCTTTTCCTCGGGACTTCCTTGGGGGGGGGCATCCGATGAAGCCTCCGAGGAAGAGGGGGCACCCTCTAGGGGTGGCTGAGACACTGGTGCTCGACGCTTAGATGTAGCCGTGGGTGCAGAGGAGGATAACGGACCTTTATGGGAAGGAGAAGCCGTTTCTGCTGAAGTGGTTGTCTGGGTAGACAACACCTTCCTCATGAGATCGAAGGCCCCCGGGTCCCAAGTCGAGGCATCCCCAGGTTCCGAAGAAATCGGAGGAATCCCCGAGACAGGCACCGATGGCATCAACCCCGAGGACGGAGCCGAGTCGATCCGAGCCGAGGCTCCGAGAGGGAGAGTCGGAACCGAAATAGCGGTTCGACTCTCAGTCCCGGATCCAAGGATGGATCTTCGGCTCCGAGACTCCGGCACTGGATCCGATGGAGTCGAGGTGAACGGTGCCAACCGAGAAATAGACGGTTCCGGCACCGAGGGCTCCACAATCAACAGATCAGCCTCTCCCAGCTCCGAAGACTGGATAGGTCTCGGAGGAGGAACAGGTGAAGATAAGAGAAGGCCTTCGAGTCTCGACACCAACTGAGAGGAGACAGAGATGAGTTTAGACAAGGCCGTATTCTCCATCAATTTCTGCACCACGCGGTCTACATCGGTGTCGGAGAGAGGTCTGGAAGAACGCGTCGAAGGAATCGAAGACGGAGCCGACCTCAAAAGTACAGGAGGAGGAAGGTCCATCACCGGTTCCAAGACCCGAGGCTCGGTAACTGACAAAAGTTCAACACTCGGCCCCGAAGCCTGTGGAACCGGTGATCGAACTTTAAATGAAGAGCTTGGATCCATCACCGGTTCCAAGACCCGAGGCTCGGTAACTGACAAAAGTTCAACACTCGGCCCCGAAGCCTGTGGAACCGGTGATCGAACTTTAAATGAAGAGCTCGGAGCCGATGACATGGGCTCCGACGTCTTCGATTCCTTCGAGGATTTAGATGCCTGGTCTGATGCATCCAGAGCCTCTTGGAATGCAGGCTTCAAAAGGCCCCTTCCATAAGTTTCCTGCGCCTCTCTGTCATGACCCTTCCACTGAAAGAATGGCAGATGGAACAGTCTTCCTGCAGATGGAGAGGGCCAAGACAGTAGACGCAGGAACTATGATTATCTGTAACAGACATCTTTTGTCCACATTGGCACCGTTTGAAGCCTGATTTAGCATTTTCAGACATGATACAAAAGTCAAATCCAGGTATAAGAGAAAAGCCAGTACAAAATGTCAAATCCAGAAAAAAATTGTCAAATCCAGTAAAAATTGTCAAATCCTGTAAAGTAAGTCAAATCCAATAGTCAACTCCAGTAAAAGTTAAAGGGTGGGGTAGGCCCCCGAGGGAATAAACTCTAAGAAAGTATATAAAAATTATATACGTAACCGAGAAACCCTCGATACACTACTCACACACACACAGTCAACTTTAAAGAGAATTTTTTATCCAAAAAATGTAAGAAATATAAGAAATAATTAATCTTAGCTTTGAGGTGGTCCGAGCTCATCAAAAATTATGCGAACGTTGCAGCGGCAAACTAGATCTGGGGTAAAGGCAGAGGGGGATTGTGGGAGTTAGGTTGGTCTCAAGCTTCTTCTCAATGCAGAGCTTTGCCAAGCGGCCGACACGGAGCCGAGGATCGGCTCCGAACCCAGGTGTAAGAACAAACGGCGAGATTGAACACTCTCACATTGCTATGTTAGCCACAAGGAATCATCTGACTAAATATACTGTGGTAGAAGAATAAAACCCATGGACTCACCCCATGGATCCTGACATACTGCAAGCGCTCAGTGAATTTGCTTAGATAAGGGAAGGAGAAGAAATCTCAAATTCTGTTTTGAATTAGAGGTCCAAGTCACAGCTTTGACATCTTTCTGAACACAGAAGAGTTTATGGCCACAGAGCTTTTCCAAGAGCTCCTTAGAAGTGATTTTAGCTCTTAAATGGAGTCCCTTTTAGAGGTGGAAGTAAGAGGGATAAATGGTGGCTGTTCTTGACTATGTCAAACAGTGACTATTCATTGAAAGGCTCTGCAAACCAGACCAAACTCAGAAAATACCCTCCCTTGGATAGTCCTGCACAGTAATCAGCACTGCTGGGCTGGTGAAGTTGCCCTCCTGGGTGTCTCTGTTGGGGACAGCTAGCAGAAAAGCTGCCTGATGCTCTGCGGCATTCTCCATTTTGTCACAAATGTTGGTAAACTGATTAGGCCAGAAAGAAGCAGAAGGGGTCAGAACAGGAGATCCTTTAGACCTTTGAAAATGGCCAAGCCTAAAGCAAGACCGAAAATCTACTATGTGGCACTAGTAGGAAGCCAGATTATCTGCACTATTGAGGTTCGTATACAGGTGGAGCTGTACTGGGACCACACTTAGAAAGCCTATCCAGGATGGACTATCTAAGGTTATCCTTAAAGATCAAGTGCAAAGCTTGTTTACCACTTCATTTTGCTATAATCATGCTCTCATCATGTAAAGTGGGCTTTCTGATTCTAAAATATGCAGTTTTTACTTTTAATTATGTCATAGTAAGTTTTAAAAAATTATGTTTATATGTATGCTGCTGTCAGTTACTTCCTGATTTGTAGCACCTCTTGATAATGTCATAACAGGGTAAAGTACGTGTAGCTCAACACCCTGAGATATTGAAAGAAGTCTCACTATACCATGGACAGGTACTGAGATTCTGTAATTCTACATAATTGAATCTCAGTACCTATTTTCAGCATAGCCCAAACTAACCCCAGGATTTGGCCGGGCAGCTGAGCCTGGCCAGTTTCTTCTGATGCAGCAACTCCACCTGAATGACAGAAAGATGGAGCTGCATAGCTATGTACAGTGCAAAGTTCCACCTGTAGGGTGACATGATGATCATACCTACACATTCTTCCTCTTCAAGAGAAAGAACAGGCTTGAGCAGCCACTTGTCCACCAGGGAATTAAATCTCTTTTTACAAACTAAACACTGTCAGCCATCTCAACAGAAGTTTGTGGGAGCGTCTCACACTACACCAAACCACACTTGTGTGTGGTCCTAGTACAGCTCCACCTGTATACGAACCTCAATATTGCAGTCTGGCTTCCTACCATGTGCTGCCTGGAATACCTAGTGCCCAAACAGACAGAATTTCAGTCTTGCTAAGAAGCCCATTCAGTTCAATGAACATTTTTTCATTCCAATACTAATAAAGTCAATTTTTAACAAAAAAATCATAGTGATGCACACAGTTTTCTTTGTAGGACAGAGTATCATATGACAGATAACACAAACACTGTAATAAATGGTTATTACACTATGTGCAATATGTTATACATTTTATTTAGAATCTTACTCTGTTCCATTTCTCTTGCTTACTGTTTATTTGTATATAAAACTGTTTAGTTATTTTTATTATATGAATGCCTGACTTAACTGACTGCACTGCAGTTTGTGTCACTTTGTTTTGACATCTGCTACAGAATACAAAAAAAACATGCCTATTGAGTATAAGCTGTTTACCACCAATATTGCATTATGAAAATAAATACATGACTCAAGAGACAGGAAACATCTGGCTGCTGTTGCTCAGGATACAGGAAATACAAACACCAACTTATTAAAATTAATAAATATAGTTCTAGCAAACAAACTAAAGTAAAAGCTACATATTTTAGAATCACAAAGTCCACTTTACATGGCAAGAGCATAATTACTGCAAAAGGGTAACAGTAAGAAAAACACCTTTGCATGTGACTTTTAAAGGACAGTCTCAATTATGCCAGCCTATGAAGGTACACAAGAGAGCCTTTTACCCTTGCCATATCATCAGCACAATCAAAGTTGCTGTGGCATACATGGAAATCAACGGAGGGAACTGATAAATATCTTAAGCAGTTATTTCCTGATCCCCCATGATAAGGTAGGGCTAGTCTTCTTGTGTCTGATCCACTGGGAGAGCTAGAACCTGAAGCAGTAAGGCAAACACAGTTGAGCTATTTTAGTCCCAATTTAACAAAGAAAAGCACACTCTAGCCCACATGATCCACAGTCTTTGGTGTAATACAGAAAGCTGGTTTGTTTTCTGTCCTCTATGATGGATCTTAGAGATTGCATAACAGCTAGCCCTAGGATACACTCTGATATGAACCCACTACACATCTGGAGTAATGTGCACGGTATCCACCTGTTTAGGAGCAGAAACAATGATATCCAAATGTTTTCTGGCTATCAAAACAGCAATCATGGGCTGACTTTTAGTGGGTAGAACAAATCTTCCTCTTCCCCAGAATCTGTTATTTCTGGTGTAAAGTTAGGGACAGGCACAGGCCACTTTATAGAAGACTTCAACAGCACAGGTTTTCACCCAAAGTGGGGTCAACAGGGCAAATCTACAAGGACAGATAATTTACAGCCCATATCTGTCATTGAAATAAGGGACTTCCAGTCCTCACAGTTTCTTCCCAAGACACAGGAGATAAGGAAGATCCTCACCCAACCAAGCTACGGGCTGGACAGGACCATGCTAGAAAGATATGTGCAGAGTCAAGCAATAAAGCAGCAAACACCATAAGTTAGGTGCTAGGGCACTAGAGCTTTGGGACAAGATATCTAAAGGGGGTTTGGGCCCAAACAGACCTGCAAGGGACCTGATAACAGTATCCAGTTATGTTCATTTAGGATGCATTTTCACTTCTGTGAAAATATTTCCTACTAGTTATGGAAAGCAAGATAAATATACACTACTTAGGACTGTACTGTGAGCCTTGCAGGGAAAGAAAGAGAGTGGGAACTGCTCAGTCTGGTCTATCAGGTTTGTGATATACAAGATCTGCAGCTTGAAATGCTAAGGACCTACCTATTGGAAGAAGCAGATCATGAGCTACACCTTATTCTGGAGTGTTCTAACTTAAAGACCTCATGGAGGTTAGTGTGACATCCCCTGTCTGGCCCATTAATCAAGGAGCCTGAATCCTCACCACTGACACTGGAGAGGGACATTCGCGTGGAACATAAATGAATGCACTCAGTATTTTTAGATGCAGCTCTCTGCATCAAGCACAATTTTCCTTAAGAGCACACAGGGAACACTCCCAGTTTGGGGTCTGGATTCCTTTCTCTCTCTCTCTCTCTCTCTCTCTCCAGGTCCTCAGTAAGACTCCCCAATAGCACAGCTATAGAGCTGAGTCCTCAGCTGAGTGTCCAAGCCAAGTCCTACAGCACCCTCTCTGTGAAACCAGTGCTTTGTGTCCCTGCTCCAAGCAGATGATGCGCACACACACTTCAGATTTGATTTTCACACGCGCGCATGCACACACACACACACACACACACACACACACACACACACACACACACACACACACGCACACACACACACGCACACACACACACACAGAGAAAAGGCTGGCACAGATTTACTAGCTATGCCTAGAATTAATGTAGTTACTGCCACCAGACACTCCAAAGCCAGCTACTCTAAGGCTTTTACAAGGGTACTCAATTATACCCAGTGAAAGTAATATTAATGGTAGTGTTTGACCAATGCAGTAAGGCTTCAGGAGTGGCCACAGAGTCAGCAAGTTGATACAAGTACTCTCAAATGTTAAAATATTGTCTACAAACCAGACAAAATGAAAAGTTTAAATATATTTAATAACACTAAAAAAAATGAAAATATGGAATATCTGAGTACGAATAGATTCACACAGATACAGAAAAACAGTACATGACTTTTTCTTCTTCTTTCGGCTTTTCCCGGTTAGGGGTCGCCACAGCGGATCACCTTGTCCACTCATGACTGGCAGTGGAGTTTTGCAGTGTCGAGTTGCCAGCCCGGTGCCCAACCCTCCAAAGAAGGCACACACACACACACACACACACACACACACACACACACACACACATGCACTCACACCTAGGGCCAATTTAGAGTGTCCAATCCACCTACAGCATGTCTATCTCACTATATTTTCCTGATTAATTTAAAGAATTACTAGTCCCTGGGTCACTTACTAGAGCAAGGTAAAATGAAGTAGGTGAGGGGTCCTTCTTTGTCAGGTTCCCAAAAAAAGAGTGCTCTGAGAATTCTTTCTCCTCCGGTATTAAAACATCATTTTCACCCTACATTACAGAATGACATCATACACATTTGGTCATCTGACTCGTGCTTCCCATGTTGCCCCCCCGTTGTTAGAAAATTAACCAGAATTTAGCACACGTGTTACCATAAACACAGATAGAGCCTTGCTGAAATGTGTTATAACATCTGGAAGCTATAAAATGCTTCCACTCTTCCTACAGGAGCTAATAAACTATTCCCTGGCACAGACAATTAGTCTCTGGCTGCAATCATAACTGTACGATACAAATTTTTATGGTCTAAATTAAGTAATTTCATTTCTTACTATTTTTCAAAGTTAGTTGGACTGAGATTAACCTCTTCTCTCCCAGTATTCTCTGCTAAAACATATACATTTAATCAGTTACAATAGAGTCAGGACCCACTTTTGGTACATTTTTAACACAAGCATCTGTCTTTACTAAATTCCAGCTAGCTGTCCTGACATATGTTACACATCCACTGCCCTACTTCTCTTGGCATATCAGGCAATACCTCACATCATCACAGTCAGACCACAACCTTAGTGTTTGTATCATTTACTCACTGTCCTGACAACTGCACCGATACTGCATGGTATCACAATGTAAAAATGTATCAATACCTCTAAAGCCTTTGATACAGTCTCATAAACTACTACTCCTTAAACTAGAAAACTTACACTTCTCTCCATCCACCATATCTTGGTTTAACAGCTATATCTCTGATGGACTCCAATCAGTCAAATGACGCTCAGTTTTCTCCCCTCTTCTTCCTGTTAAAACGGGTGTTCCACAAGGCTCCATCCTTGGGTCCCTTCTTTTTAACATCTTTACCAACCTTCTCTACTCTTCCTGTCCTGGATCCTCACTGATACAATATGCAGAAGATTCTACACTTATCACTATTGCTGAATCACCAACTCAACTAAACTCAGACACACAGTCCTCTTTTAACTCTCTAGAAAACTGGTTATCTGAAAACCAACTTATCCTTAATCCAAAGAAAACCAAATTACTACTCTTTCTCCCTAAAAACCTTAACCACATAAAGTCTTCCTTCTCCATACTGTCAAAATAATACTCAAATACAGGTGGACACCAGTACAAGACTCTTAGGTGTTACTATTGATGATAGACTAACCTTTGGTTTACACTTTAATAATTGTATCCGAAAAACACATCTCAGGCTAGGTCTCTCCTCTATAGAAATAAAAAAAATCTTACCAAAACAGCAAAACTAACCCTTTCAAATGCCTACCTCTTACCCACTTTACTTTATAGCTCCCAAATTCTCACCAGCCTCAACAGTGGACTACTAAAGAAGTTAGAAACAACTTCTAACAGGATTGCCAGATTTGCTGCCGAAAATTCTTACAAATCCCATCACTGTCTCTCACTAAAAACTAAATTGGCTAGAATTACCTAACCTGCTTTGGTATAATCAGTTTCTGATTATTCATTCCATTCTCTACAAACCCTCTTTCTGTCCAACTGTGTCATCTCTAATCTCTAATTACCTATCCACTAGATTACTCTGCAGTTCTGAACAAGGCCTACTAAAAATCTACAAACCGAGGACCAAAATGGGTCACCTAGTCTATAGCTTTAACCCTTCCAAGGCCTACCACTAGATATAAGATCCCTTGAATATACTAATCAATTCAAAACCGCTACAAAAAAATACCTTCATGAAAAATGGACTTGTCAGTGTAATTATCCCCCCTAAACACTCCCCTATAACCTTCTACTTCTCTTCTCTCTTCCTTCCCTTCAATAAACAAACCTACTTTAGGTTCTCCTCTTGGTGCATATCACTGTACAAACATAACTAGTAAAATATTTCAGCTATGTAACTATTGGCATTTGTAGCCCAGTCGGACAAACTTGGTCAACCAATATAAAATAAACAAAATAATAAAATAAATAGACGTCTATAGATAGTATACTTGCTATGAACAGCTTAAATGTTTGGAAGTACAGCATAACGTACAGTGGAAAAATGCTTCAGCTGCAACCAACATGCATCTTCTCCGTCCTAGGAAATCTGGCAGAAAAGTGGAGGCTTTAAATCCAGAAAATCTATTTAATCCTGATACTGACTGATAAACCAAGAAGCTTAGAAATGTACTATCTGTATGTTAACACAGATGAAGCCTTAAATATATTTAATTATGCTACTTTTCCTGAAGAGAAGAGATAAATAAATAGCATTAAGAGAGAAATTCAGAAATTACTGTGAGCAAAGAAATAATGTACTTACCACATGTTCCTTACAAAAGTATAAAGCCCTGTAGAGACTACATATGCACGCTTATGTTACTGAGCTAAAGAAAAAAGTCAGAGAGTGGCTATGGTGGGTTGCATGACTCAGACTAGTTTGTGGTATAACAGATGATGAAACCAGGGGCAGGCTATAAAGAAAAACAGATCTGGCTGTATTAAAAGCTGTGGATATTTGCAGAGCTATTCAGATTACTAGTACACAATTAAAATAATCAGTTGAGGAATTGGGTTTTGGAAAAGAATGAACAGTCAAATAAAAAAGGCTAACATGAAAAATTAACGTGTTACACAAGCAGCGGGTATGAAAAATAGAGCCATGTTACAATGTACTGTAATGGTAAGGACATACAAAAAGCTTACACAACTGAAATTCAAGTCTTATGATGTAGATCTGGCTATAATCATGAGAGGAAGAGCTATTATGCATTTAATAAATTTTGGATAATGTGTGTTTGAAAAGTGCATTTTGCAAAGATTTTCAAAAGAATGTGTGCATTACTGAACAAAAATATGAAAACAAGGCATGTCAACAAAAATCTGGCTGGCATTTGTCAAATGAAAAGACATGAACAGGGAAGTTTTAAAATGCATTTGAGATAGTGAGACAACAGTGCAAGTCAGACTGCTATCAAGAAATGCCAACTAAAATGATGAACTTAAACTAGGCACAGTTGCAAAGTATAATATTTTGTCTGAAGACACTTGTAGAACAGCGTGGTTCAATGGCACTGAAAAGATAATTACATACATATTATTACAAGTTAGGTCATCTGATGAAACTAATAGGTCATAAACTGCTAATATGAATACACAAATAAGAAATACAAGTTATTTTATCAAATCATGCTAATTTTAGAAGTACATACTCCTAATATTTTGGGTCATCTATCATGTGGAAAGCCACTAACAATAAAATGAATGCACAGTGTAAAAGTAGAGAGTATATGTGTAAAACAACAGTCATAGTATTACAGACATCTCAGATACTCTGCAGAATTATAGTAATGTTATCCTTATACTGGTAATTCATTTACAGGTTTAGGAAACTTGCCAAGAAATCAAGATACATGTAATTTTATTGACTAACACAATTAGAATAAAGCAATTAAAAGCATTATTCACTGTTTAGAGTTAAAGAAATTGTCGTTTATAATATATGTACACAAGGTAGTACTGTAGATAGTGATATATAAACAAATCTCCAAACTGTGTATAGTTAGCACACCATAGGAATGCAGTTTGCTAATACTTGTCTTGTACTTCATCATTATCATAAGTATTCCAAACAGCTTTTTCTCAAGTAACTGATAGAAGTTGTTATTAAAGTAACTGTTGATTCAATATTGGGTACAACACAGGAAGAGCATGGTATGGTTGAAAACATTACAGAAGCATAACATCTAGTAAAATAGGTACACATGTAAAGTATGACTGAGAAGTCTTAAACACATGGCTTGTACTCTGATGTCAGAGGAGATGAAACCCGATGCCAAAGTCGCCAAAGTAAAT
The DNA here is from genome assembly GCF_019279795.1 of Protopterus annectens. NCBI lineage: Eukaryota > Metazoa > Chordata > Ceratodontiformes > Protopteridae > Protopterus > Protopterus annectens. The sequence goes on along the minus strand of NC_056731.1, from coordinate 647,882,398 downwards.
ATGCAAATTGTGAAGCCATCACAGGTGTTTCTAGAAAAGATGCAATATTCTGTAATATTTCTAACTTACATGCCTGAGATAACTTTTCTATTAATAATGCTACAAAGCACAAAAATACAAAGTCAAAGTAAGTCTACAAATGACGTCACCAAAGAACTTTCTAGAAATGATGCAATATCTTTTAAAGATTTTACCTAATATGTTTGAGATAATTGCGCCCATGCCTCTAAAAAGCTATAACAGCAGAATGATGTTGGCAAATGATGCTATAAACCGGAAAATAGTCTAGAAGTGCTTAAAATTAGTTACAGATGTTTAATATCATATTGAGAGTTGTGTTGCAAAAAGATGGCAGTAAGAATGGTATAGCTGTTATCACAAAAGAAAATAGACTAAAAGAGCTGCGATCTAACAAAAAAAATAAACCAGATGCCTACAGGTCAAGGACATTTACGAATGCACAAAAGGGTTAGCATCATGGTTGAAGTGTTTCTCTTACAGATAAGAGGTACATGGTTTGATCTCGCCTTTAGCCAGCATGGCTAGGTTTAAAAAGTCCCCTTGGGTCATTAGCCTAGTAATAATAATAAACCTGTATGTTCATACAAAAAAAGAAATGTCTGCAGTAGTATATGGACATGACAAATTTCAATATGATTACGGTAAAGATGTTCAGCTGGAAACAAACCACTAACTCCTGCAAAGCATATATAGAAAGCCACAGTGAAAGACATAGCTGACATTGCACAAAATAATATGCATAGCAGACATTTTGAGCACAACAACATTTACCAAAGATGCAAAAAGAAAGATCAGAAGAACAAAAGATTTTTGAATCATTACGTAGTGACCAATTACAAAAAGGGAGAATAAAAGAATTCTACAGATGTACTGACAGTGACTTATAAATAAAGTTATGGAACTATGTCACAAAGAAACGCTAGCTTGAACAAAAATCAACAGTAAAGCAAAAAAAAAAAAAAAAAATCAAAATATTCAGACATTTTTTTCTTGCAAGGAGGAAGTAAGATGGCCCATGGCTTTATGAGTTGTTAAACAAATGAGAAGGCAGTTACTTTACATGATGCAACATGAGATGAATGTATTTCTAAGGAATGTCATTTCAAACAGAAGTACTATAATCTTAAGGAAAGGATCATAGCAAGGTCCAGTACAAAGTCATGCTTGGAGCAAAAGGCAAGCACGTCACTCTGTTTCAAAGAAGCCATGCATCTTATATTTAAAGAAGTGAACATCAGTGCACAGGAAGGGGGTACCCAGTGCTGCACATGGATAAAAGGGAATCCAAGGTGGGCAGCCTAAACCATCCCAAAGAGTCCACCAGCAACAGGGGAAGCCACTAGTTCAGGTACACAGCCAGGATCAATGGTTAAATGTTTTAAATGTAATCTGTGGGGCATTGTAGCATATAGATGTTCATGGATACAAGGTGGGGAACAAAAGGTGGGGGAGCCAGCAAGTGGGAATAAAAGAATGCCAGAAGTAAGTTTTCCGGAGACAAAAGAAGTACCAAACTACCACCAGAGTTTGTATCCTGTCTCGGTGGATGGAAAACAGACCACTGTCAAAAGAGACATAGTCTCTGATATAACCAATGTGAAGCCTGTAGTGGTTAGAGAGGAGCAGTACTTGCTTGGGCAGTACACACCAGTCAGAGCTTTACAAAGGATCCCATTTTAAATGGCTTTTGGCCAGGGATCACCTTGACTGGGAGGGTGGAAAAGTAAACAAGCAAGTGGGTGTATTTGAGGATATCCCTCCAGGTGTCTTGATAGCAAATGATTTTGATAATGCAGTACCTTATGTGCATGCAATGACATGCACTCAGGCTTGCAGACTGGCAAGTGGGTCTGGTAGCCAGGAGGAGACCCAGACACACCACATCCCTATAGCCAGGACTAGTGATGTGGCTAATTCACAGAGGGAGCTACACTGTAGCAGTGAGCCTGAAGATGAGTCATGGCTGCTGGTAGGTACTGATGTTCCCTTGGATAGAGTGCTTGCAAGGCCAGAGGTGAGTGGGCAGTACCCATGCTGAAAGTGAGGCACCACTGTCAGAAGACCAGACTTCCTGTGGAAGGGGAAATGTCACAAAGAGTTGAGACAGGCTCAGTTCTCAGACCCTACACTATGAGGCTTTAGTCTGTATACTGGAGCAAATGGTTACTGTATAGAGAGTGGACCCCTGAGGGAAGGCTAGAAGGTGAGGTAATACAGAGTTTGGCAGTGCTCACAGTCTACCATCAGGCACTTCTAGCCACAGCTCATGACATTCCTTTTGCAGGTCACATGGGTATAAAGTGTACCAAGGGACGTATTATGCAAAACATTTACTGGCCTAGGATTGCCAGGGATGTAACCAGGTACTACAGAACCTGTGAGCAGTGCCAAAAAGTAGGGAAGGCAGGAGACAAGGTCAAAACTCCTTTGATGCCTTTGCCTGTGATTGAGGAGCCATTTCAGAGGGTGGTTATGGATACTGTTGGGGCCTCTCAGTACCCAAAGTTCCACAGGGAAGAAGTATATCCTAGTGATAGTAGATTATGCTACTAGCTACCTTAAGGCGGTAGCTCTGTCCTCCATCGAGGCAGAGAAGGTAACAACTGCTTTGCTAGAGATTTTCAGTAGGGTAGGTTTCCCAAGAGAAATACTGACTGACAGAGGTGACAATTTCATGTCAGACCTGCAGGCTTGTCTGTGGGAACGCTGTGGGGTGAAGCACCCAAAGACAACCCCCTACTATCCCCAGACTAATGATCTTGTAGACAGGTTAAACTCTACACTAAAGACCATGCAATGGGCATTTGCAGACCATTTTAAGAGAAAGTGAGACAGATATTTGCCCCATCTGCTGTTTGCTTACAGAGGGGTACCCCAAGAATCCACAGGTTTTTCATTCTTTGTGGTTTTGTATGGACATAGTGTGAGGGGGACCTTTAGATTTGATTTGCGATGAGTGGGAGGGTGTGTGTGAATCCCTCAAAAAGTCTGTTGTAGCATATGTCATAAACCTCAGGACAAGGATCAAGGGAGCTTATGGGCTTGGCCCAGGAGAACCTGAAAGGAGCCCAGCAGCAGAAAATGTCTGGTATGACAGGAATGCTTGAGCCAGAGAGTATGTTACATCTTGTCAGACACAATAAGCTGCAGGCAGCATGGAAGGGACCCTTCAAAGTGCTAAGAAAGGTCAGTAATGTTAACTACATGGTAGAACTGTTAGGCAGGAGCACATGCTTACCATGACAGGGAGGCCCTTGTGCTGAGTATTTGCAGTGACATGACAGGAGTCGTCTGAGGGAGATCTGGTGACTGATCTCAGTGAAGCTCTGGCTGACACCTCAGTGGAATGGGTAGCAATGTCCCAGCTGCTATTCCCTACCCAGGTTCGAGAAATCTGAGCAGTGTGACAGGAATTTGGGACATGTTCACTGGGAAACCAGGATGCAACATGTGGATATAGGCCCCAAAGACCTATCAAGCAGGCCCCTTAGAGGGTGCCTGAGCAGGTCAGACAGACTCTGTCTGACTTGCTCAAAAGGGCCTTACAGAAACAGATGCTTGGTGCCAGAGCCATGGGCTCAAGCTCAATGCCAAGAAATGTATAGTTATCCCCTTTGGGAAAAAACATGTACCCGTGAATTACCATATAGGTGGCAGTACACTAAACACTGAAAGTGTGATAAGAGACTTAGGGACACAGGTGGACAGTGGTCTCGCTTTCGATAACCACATCGCCACAACAGTCAGGAAATCCTTCTATGTGGCGCACCTCATCACTAAGGGCTTTTCATCCAGAAAAAAGGAGGTCATTGTCCCACTGTATTCATCCCTCATTAGACCCATTATAAAATACAACGCCCCGTTTGATATGTACCTCTCAAGGCATCTGCAACAACTAGAAAGGTCGCAGAAATACCTCACTAAAAGAATCACAGGCCTAAAGCAGATGCCCTACGCTGATCGCCTTAAAAAACACCAGCTATACTCTGTCGCATATCGTCTACTCAGAGGCGATTTCTGCTTAACATACAAGGCCATGTCAAACCCAGAGCTGTTGGACATGCTAGACTTAAAGAAATCCCAATCCCTCAGAGCCACACGCTCCAGGGATCTAAACCTTGTCATCACAATAAACAAAACATGCTGGAGGGATAGGTTCCTGACCCAGAGACTCCCCAGACTCTGGAATAGACTGCCCATACATGTCAAGCAGAGTGCCTCTTTGGCCCTCTTCAAAAGGAACCTTGACGATTGGATGGGAGAAAGGAAATTCACCCCGGGGATCATGTCAGTCACCCTGCTAGACAGGGGTCCAGGGAAGGAAACAGTGCGGGAAGAAATAGCCAGGGAATTGTTATGGCTTGTATAGGCCCTAGGGCTGATAGCCTAGTACCAACCTATGAGATAAAGAGATGTTGGAACTGGGAGTAATCCAGGAGTCCAGTAGTCTCCCCAGTGGTGCGGGTACAAAAGGAGGATGTCAGCACCACATTCTGTATAGACTACAGAAGACTAAATATAGTAAACTCCCCCCGTTATCCGGAACTCATTCAACTGGCACTCCAAAGCAACCGGCATCCAGTCTCCTCCCATGCACATTACTGTCAACTTCTTAGCACAAGAATACAAGACAAAATGTTTCTCTTATAAACTTGGAAAATTGCAAAAAACGTCACTATGTATTTAGATACTTCAATCCTCTACTAGAAAACTACAAATTTTATGAGGACCAAACCTCTCTCAATGAAGTCATCCTCACCACTGACATTCACCGAAACCACTGGATCCCCATTTGCATAAACAAATATTCCTGCACTGGCTGAAAGCAAAAAGAATAATTACTGTAGCCAAAAAGTTTACACTGTGGTGGTGGTGCCGCAGTAGCATTGTCGCCTCACAGTAAGACGTTGTCCTGTTCGATTCTCAGCTAGAGCATCTTCTGTGTGGAGACGTGCGTGAATGGGCGTTCCTTCGTTGAAGGTTGTGCATCAGGGCCGGCAACTCAGCATGTAAAAATCTACTGGCAATCATTAGCGGACCAGAGTTCCGCTGTGGCGACCCCTAACTGAGAAAAGCTGAAAGACACAACAAAACTGTATCCAAAAGGTTTAATACTAAGAAAAATATGTGCAGTTCCAGGTTTACATTAACGGAACTAAAAAGCCCAACTCAAAAAAAACATTTAAACAGCATACCATAAGCAGTTTGTGTAAAAGAACAATACGTATCCAGTGTAGTGCTTCAGATCTAGGTTTATATGACCAGAACTAAAAAGCCCAACTCAAAAAAAATTTAAATAGCATATCATAAGCAGTTTATGTATAAGAACAATACATATCCAGTTTGGCGCTTCCAATCTAGGTTTACAATAACAGAACTAAAAAGCCCAACTCAAACAAAATTAGCATACCATAAGAAGTTTGTGTATAAGAACAATATCTATCTGAAGATATATATTACAATATGCATCTGGTTTACATTAGCAGATCTAAAAAAAACTATTTAAAAAACACTTAAATAACATACCATGAGTATATTTTCTTGAGGTATCCCCATTTGGACAGGACGTGTCTGTGGTATTCTGTCTGAAATGAAATATAGCATGTTGTCGCAGGATGTAGAGGGAATCAACTGATCTTTCCCATTCTTGTAGGAAACATTAGGTCTCGCATAAGCACGGGTCCAGAGCAACAAATGATGAGCATTCGGTAACTGTCACTCTGTAACCACTTGATGACATTTTCTTAGGATCTGAATGCTGTGCCTTAGTTCTACTTACACGAAGAGGTAGGCTCATTGATCAAATTGCAACCTCTTAGCGCAAGAAACCTGGACAAAGCCTGACATAATGGGGTGGGGGGCAAAGACCCACAAATAGGTACAGATTTTAAATATTGCTAGAACGTTAATAGAACAACATTATTTGTCTTAGCATACATTTTTCTGAATACTGTATATCTGAAGTCTGAAACTCAAATACATATTATTTACTGACTTCAGTCTTCGGATCATCCAATTGATTTGCAAGAAAACCACAGATTTTATGAGAAACAGTTAAAAAATATGAGGTAAAAATCTGGACAGTTCAGAGCTATAAGAACACGGGAGTACATACTGAAACATGTTTATGCACTGCTTAGAATGTTAGGACAGTAAGGTAGTACAACAGTGTGCTTCCATAATCCTTGTTTTAACAGTGAAAAAATGGTGCAAGCGTGAAGCTGAAATATTGTAATAAGTAAATGCAATTAATAGCGCATCATTATTGTTATGAAGCCATAGTAAATTCATTAGCTGTTTTTTCTTTTTACTTCACACATACTGAAGATGTGAGGTGACTGCATAACATAGCAAATATTAAAAACACTTTTAATGTCATTATTAAAGCAAAAGTGAAATGATGTTTGGCCAACTGAACACCACATACGGAAAGATGTACAGTATGGAACTTTTCAGTATTCATATGCAACTTCTCAACTATCTAATAGATAGCCACCTTCTGTCTTTAACCCAACACTGCTTCTGTTCTCATCACAGCACAACTACTACTACTTTTTCTTTCAGCTTCTCCCATTAGGGGTCGCATAGGGGACCAACTGTTTCAATTTCTTCCTGTCCTCTGCATCTTGCTCTGTCACACCAACCACCTGATGTCTCTCTTACCACATCCATAAACCTTATCTTTGGCCTTCCTCTTTTCCCATTGCCAGGCAGCTCCATCCTTAGCATCTTTCTCCCAATATACCCAGCATCACTCCTCAACACATGTCCAAACCAACGCAGTCTCTCCTCTCTGGCTTTGTCTTCAAGCCATCCAACCTGAGCTGGCCCTCTAATATACCCATTCCTAATCCTGTCCATCCTCAGAACACTCATTGCAAATCTTAATGTCTTTAACTCAGCCACCTCCAGCTTTGCCTCCTGTCTTTTCATCAGTACCACCACCTCCAACCCATACAACATAGCTGGTCTCATTACCATCTTGCAGACCTCCCCTTTCACTTACTGGTATCAGTCAATAACAAAGCACTCCTGACACTTTTCCACCCACTCCACCTTGCCTGCACTCTCTTCTTCACCTCTCTTCCACACTCCTTGTTATCCCCACATCACTGATTAATTTGTTTACAGTAAACGTTTTGATCTTTGTATTGTTCAGTTGTACTGTATAAGTAGTGAGTATCACTCTTTGCTGGTACTGTATTTTATGGTCTGAAGAAGCATTCTTAATGCAGGAGGGCTTACCTTTCTTAAATTTATACCCCAAGTATGCTGAAACAGGTCCCAAGTAAGCATAAGCGCAAAGTGCTTAACCTCAAGCAAAAGAATGAAATATGCAAGAGGCTTGAGAAAGGTGAGAGTTGTGCAGTGCTCATGAAGGAATTTAATGTGGGTTCATCAACGATCTATGACATTAAGGCTCAGTCCCAGAAGATAAAGGAGTTTTATGTTGTCGGAGAGAGACAACAGTGTGGAGAAGCGTCATACTCTTCATACACCAAAGATGGCACTGCTTGATCAGGCCCTGTATGGGTGGTTTTCACTGAAAAGGTCTGAGGGTGCCTCCATTTCTGGACCCATAATGCAGGAAAAAGCGAGAGAGTTTTATTTCAAAATGAACATTGAAAGTCAGTGTTCATTTTCAAGTGGCTGGCTTACTCGATTCAAGGTTCGTTATGGCATCCGTAAGCTGGACTTATCAGGTGAGCAGAAATCTGTTGATTTTGAAGATGCAGCTTCATTTCCTGATGTGTTTAGTGAACTAGTTGCAGAAAATGGCTTGATCCCAGAGCAGATTTACAATGCAGATCAGACTGGGTTAATGTGGAAGTATCTGCCTAATTCTACTTTGGCTGGTGGTAATGAGAAGGTAGCTCACGGGTTCAAGCTAAATAAAGACCAGATAACTATGCACATTTGTGCAAATGTATCTGGAAACCATAACGTAAAGCTGTATGTGATCAGGAAATTTGCTAAACCAAGGTGCTTTAAAGGCATAACTAACTTCCCTGTAAATGATCATGCACAGAGTAACAGTTGGATGGACGCACAATTTTTTACCAAGTGGTTCAACCATTCATTTGTCCCCAGTGTTAAATTTTACGAAAGAAGGGAATGCCAAAGAACAGTAAAGTTCTGTTGCTCCCTCCGAGCTACACACTCTAGGGACCTAAACCTTGTCACCACAATAAAAAGAACATGCTGGAGGGATAACTGTCATGCACATCCTCCCGCTGAAGAGCTCAATAATGGCCACATTTTCGTATGTTATCTTCTGGCTAACGTCACAAGTCTGATCCAACCAATGGATCAGGGGGTGATACAGAATATGAAAATGTTTTAAAGGTTTGACTTCATGTGGAAAATGACTAATTTTGATGGGACAATTCTGGAGTTTCAGAAGTAAATATAATCTTAAGGATGCTATCTACACTGTGACTTGTGCTTGGAATTCTGAGAGAAGTGAAACATTATGGAAATGTTGGAGAAACTTGCGGCCAGCTGTGATGTTTATGGACTCCGACAAAGAGGACTTTGAGGGGTTTCCAAGCAACAGTGCAGCTGCCAGTAGCAGAGTTTATGATGAAGTCTGTGAGTTAGTTGACTCTGCTAATGACTAAATGAATTTGTCTCGAGATGAACTCAATGACTGGGTTGCTGTGGATGAAGCTATTCCAGTAACTCATACACTAAATACAGAAAACATCATAGAAGCTGTTGTTAATTGTGGAAAAGTGAATGATGTAGTGGAGGTAGAGAATGATGATGGGTGTGAGGTGGAAAAAGTATCCTTGCTTTGTTTATGAGTTCCATGCAGTGTTTGAAACTAACAACTTTTGTAGAACAGCAACCCTTCTTCACTGCTCAGCATGTTATGCAGCTGCACATCATCAAAACCTGACTTTGCATGAGAGGCATAAGGCCTACAAGCAAGCTGATATTGTACATTACTCAAGAAAGCTGCATGCAAGTTTGCCAGTACTGCATCATCTACTGATGTGGATCTTGAAGCGATGTCCACCCAGTGGACTCTCTACCCTACTGTAACAGTCTTGTGTGTAGTGAAGTTCATTAAGGCCTATTTTTAATAGTAAGTCTCAAGCAGCCAGATGTAAAGGTTAAGGTCCCTTGAGAGTGTGACACATGTACTGTTTGACAGTACTGATACTAAGGCACTTTCTTTAAGCCTAGTATTACAAGTCAAGGTTCCATTACACAGAGTTGGTAGTAATTTAGACAAATGTCAGATAGGGTTTACTATCAAAAGCTTGAAACTCACAAGGCCATGGAACGTATCATCATGGAACTCATAAACAAAGACAGTGGTAACCTCCAAACTCTGGACCCCACCCAGTTCAGGTATGTGAAAGGCAGATCATGCCTCCTGAACCTGATCGACTTCTTTGAGGCAGTAACCAAAGGCGTAAACGAGGGTAAGGTGGTTCACACAGCCTATCTTGAAATCGCCAAAGCCTTTGACATCATCCTCCATTCTGGAATTATAGATAAACTGACTAAACTAGGTATCCCTAAGTCACAAGATGGGTTGCCAGCTGACTCACTGACAGAACCCACACTGTAAACGTTGCAGACTCCAAATTTGACTTCAAACCAGTGACAAGTGGAGTACCACAAGGTTCATTTCTGGGTCTTCTCCTGTTTGGTATCTACTTCTTTGAAGTGCAGCCTAACACAGAAGGTCTCTGGCTAACAAAGTTTGTGGATGACTGCAAGGTAGGTGCCATAGTAGAGTCCCCAAACGACATGGACATCCTACAGAAGGGCCTCACTGAGACCGATGCCCGGTGTCAGAGCCATGGCCTCAAGCTCAATGCAAAAAGTGCATTGTCATCCCCCTTTGGAAAAAACTCTGTACCCGTGAACTACCACATAGGCGGCAGTCTACTTAACACCAAATGTGTGATAAGAGACCTTGGGACTCAGGTGGACAGTAGTCTCTCCTTTGATAATCACATCGCCACAGTAGTCAGGAAATCCTTCTACATGACACACCTCATCACAAAAGGGTTCTCATCCAGGAAAAAAAAGAGGTCATTGTTCCCCTATCTCTCATTAGACCCATTATAGAGTACAACGGCCCTTTTGGAATGTACCTCACAAGACACCTGCAACAGCTGGACAGGCCGCAGAAGTACCTTACAAAGAGGATTACCAAATTCAAGCAGATACCCTACTCTGACCATCTCAAATAAATCCAGGTTTACTCTGTAGCATATCGCCTACTCCGAGGTGATCTCTGCCTAACATACAAAGCTATGTCAAACCAAGAGCTGTTGGACATGCTACACCTAAAGAAATCCCAAGCCCTCCGAGCTACATGCTCTAGGGATCTAAACCATGTCACCACAATAAACAGAACATGCTGGAGGGATAGATTCCTATACCAAAGACTTCCCATATCGTGGAACAAACTACCCATCTATGTCAAGCAGAGTTCCTCATTAGCAAAATCTTGAGTGGATGGGAAATAGGAAATTCATACTGGGGATCACTTCTGTAGCTCTGCTCGACAGGGCCACAGGAAAATAACTTTCTTGTGTGGCGAAAGCCAGGGAACCTTGTTGGCTAGGCTTACTTAGGCCCTTGGGCTGATAGCCTAGTACCTACCTATGAGCAACTGAGAACTTTTATTTACACGACTCATATGCTCGACTCATAAATATTAAACAGGTGCAAAGTCAGCGCATCAAGACTGACAACATACTGTTGATATTAATGTTAGCAGCTGTCATTGCCAACCATGCTGCATATCCTTGTCATGCGTACATGCTTAATTGACAGACACTTCAACGTCGACATTCCGACAGTCGCGCCTACCATCTTAGAGGAGGTCCCTGTCATGTAACTGACTTTCAACAATTTGTTTGTAAACCGTCAGATAGACCTATGAGTTTAACTTGTTTTGGCAGATGTTCCTGTAGTAACTGTAAACAATAACTCTGGTATTTATATGAAAAAAATGCCTGGCATTGCAAACAGAAGGATTTACTGTCTGTAAAATGCAGAAATAATAGATGTTAGATACTGACTTTGCATGTTTTATTACTAGGTGTTATTCTAATGGGCTTTTCAGTAGATGTCCACAGCTAACTTACTCATTTTCCTCTCATTTTCAAGCTATTTCCACTATTCTTACTTCTCAAGCTACAGTTTCCAGTTGTTAAACTCTCCTGCTGTTAACATCAAAGTTTTTACTTTGTTCTCTCCTTTTTGTTTGAACTTTATTAAAACCACTTATAGTATTATCCATAGTATCCTGCAATGTCATTTTCTGTACACAGGACAGACTCTCTCATATGGAGTTCGTTGTTTTAACTGATGAGTAAATTTTTCTATTGTGAATTATTTAGGGATGGATGCGCATTAACCACAAAAATGTGAATGCTGTACATCTGTTTTGCATCTGTATTTTTGTGCATCTGATCATCGACTGCATTCAAATTTTGTGCTGTATACTGCAGTTACTGACTGCATTCACAAGGCTGTTTTTATAATAAAACTGTGCTGCATTTAGTTACGTTTTTTAAGTTAGTTTGTCTTTATTTGCCTTAATTTGCTTTAAATTACTGCATTTCGGTATTAAAATCAAATCACTACAGTGTTTATGGTATGCTATGGCATAGTATGGATACAGTATTCGTTAGGCCTATTTTTAATAGTAACTCTCAAGCAACCAGGAACTATACGTATCCAGCATCTCCCAATCCCCGTAGGTGCTGGTTAACTGAGAGTTTACTGTAGTCACACAGAGTCAGATGCTTACCCCATGCCTAGGACAGATGAAACCTTAGAGAAGCTGGGTGGGGCTAAGTATCTGACCAATACTCATGTGACCAAGAGCTACTGGCAGGTGCCCTTGACTCCCAATGCTAGAGAGAGGTCAGACTTTGTGACTCCTTTTGGCTTGCATGAGTTCCCAAAGATGCCCTTTTGGATGAAAAATGCCCCAGTGACTTTCCAGAAGCTGGTAGATTGTATCCAAGCGGGAGCAGGAGGTTATGCCCTTGCTTACCTGGATGATACTGCTATCTACAGCTATTCCTGGCAAGAGCACCTTCAGCATGTCAGGGAGGTGCTGGGCAGACTGCAAAGGGCAAGGTTGACCATTAAGCCCCTTAAGTGTCAGTGGGTATGGCAGAGGTCTCCTACCTTGGACACAGAGTGAGGAGTGGTAAGATCAGACCAGAACCTGCCAAAGTGGAAGTCATTCAGGCACGGCCTGCCCCTGTTACAAAAAAGCAGGTGAGGGTATCCGTAGGGACAGCGGGGTACTATAGAAAGTTTGTCCCCAATTTTAGTACAATAGCTGCTCCCCTCTCAGACCTGACAAAGGAAAAACAGACCTGATAGGGTAGTGTGGACTCCAGCATGTGAGAAGACATTCCAGAAAACTAGCTTCAGTGACTCATTTAACTGTTACAAATAAAACCATGCTTGTATATGTGTGTGTGTAGACATATGAAATGTATAAGCATCCAAAAATATGACTACTATAAATGTCGTGACTGTTCCTGGAAATGCTTACTAGCATTTTTAACAAGACTCAAAATAGTAGTGAATTTATCAAGTAACACAAATGACACAGTGGTTTTATCATCTACATAGTATGTTGTTTTTTTTTGTTTTTTTTTAAGATAGTTAGTACATTAAATCTATTCTATTACTAATGTCTGAAAGTTTAGTAAATGTATATAAAACAGTACAAAATACTTGAGATGAAACTGAAAAAAGAAATGATGCATCATGCAGTAACCTTGAAGACTTGCATAAATTCCTGTCTATAGAAACACTCTTTCTCATACACACACACATTCAAAACTATATATGTGCCTACACACTTTAGTTGAGTAGCCCATACATTGACCTCTGAATTGTTGACCACAAAAGGTCAACAGACCAAATGTCAACACCCTACCATGCATGCACTTAAAAAAAACCTCTATGCATGCAATTTAAAAAAAAAAAAAAAAAAACTTTTTTGACAGGGAGGCAAACTCCTCTGCACCCCCCCCCCCCCCACTAATTATATATACTACATTGTACAATCTCTGGAGAAAATGAATATTCCTCTATCCAGGGATTGTCAATCTCACACACCTGTCACCCATCTGCAGCTGATTAAAAAGATGTAGACAAACCTGCATTTAGACTAAATATAGAGCACCAATACGTGTATACACACACACACACACACACACACACACACACACAAACACATGCATTTTATATATATATAAAGGGCTCAGTCCTGGGTCCACTCTTGTTCGGCATCTACTTTTCTGAAGTACAAGCAAACACAGGAGGGTTATGGCTGACAAAGTTTGCAGATGACTGCAAACTGGGCGCCATAGTCGAAAACACATCTGACACACATATCCTTCAGAAGGGCCTCACAGAAACGGATAACTGGTGCCAGAGCCATGGCCTAAAGTTAAATGCCAAGAAATGCATAGTCATACCCTTCGGGAAAAACAAGGTTACCCCTAGCTACCATATAGGTGGCAATCCACTGAGCACAGAAGTCGTCATCAGGGATCTGGGGACCCAGGTTGACAGTAGCCTTTCGTTTGACATTCATGTTGCTAAAGTAGTTAGGAAAACCTTCTACATTGCCCACCTGATCATGAAGGGATTCACATCTAGATCAAGGGAGGTCATCGTCCCCCTGTACTCATCACTCATTAGACCTATGATTGAGTACAATGCCCCATTCGGAATGTATCTGACCCGACACCTGCAGCAGCTGGAAAGGCCCCAAAAGTTCCTCACCAAAAGGATAAAGGGTCTCAAAAATATGTCTTATGCTGCCCGACTGAAAGAACTCCAGCTCTATTCAGTCTCATACCGCTTGCTCAGAGGTGACCTGTGCTTGACATATAAGGCCACGTCAAACCCTGATTTGATGAATATGCTTCACCTCAAAAATCTAGATCCCTCAGAACCACAAGGGCGGGAGACTTAAACCTTGACACGGTTATTAATAGAACGTGCTGGAGGGACAGATTCATCACCCAGAGACTCCCTATGCTGTGGAACAAAATCCCGGTACATGTGAGGCAGAGCACCTCGCTGGCCTTGTTCAAGAGGAATCTTGACCAATGGATGGGGGATCGCAGATATACCCCAGGGATTACTTCAGTGTCACTGCTTGACAGAGGCACAGCAAAATAATAGGCATAGTTTTATTCAAACTAAAGGGGTGGCGAAAGCCAAATAACTATGGGCTAGGCTTATAAATGCCCTTGGGCAGATAGCCTAGTATGAACCTATGAACCTATGAACCTATGGATGAGATGTGGCTGGCCATCAAAAATTATACTTATTGCATTTGACATGATATGAAAAGCAATAAATCTGAGCTTGTGGTATATGTTGACAAAGGACAGCAACAATACAAATCCCCAACATATGTTTCTGGCAATATTCTTGTTAAAAAGGCACCACCTCTTAAGCGTAAACAAACACAGCATGCACCATGTCATGTTTAAAGAAAGTACAGTAGTGAAGTAGTGAACAAGTGCACTTGAAGAAGCAGAGACATTTTCCCTTCCACACATAGACCAACAAAGGTTCGTTTCCTTTTGTTGTTGCAGGTGATGATGGTCGCTCGTTTAGGTGCAAGTGTGGCTTCCTCTTATACCCTTGAGTTGATGTATACTCTCTTTCGTTCTTCGAGCCAGGATTCCATGACAAGAAAAGATAGGCATTGTAAGACAAACAAATCTTCTCATCTAAGTAAGAGCATGAACTTTGCAGACGATGACATTGTGTAAAACTGTTAATAACCAATCAAAAAATAGCTCAAAATCAATCAACCTTAGTAACAATCTGAAATAACTTACTGAAAGAAAGTAGGAATACTAACAAGAGACTTAAGAAAACATTAAGCAAAATATGAATCCAAAATATTTTAAAAAAGGAAATATTTATCTGAAAAGTTAAATCAGTAGTAGAAAAAAGCACAGCATCAACCCTACAACCTTCTCTAACACCTTCAAACAAATTGGAACACTCTAAAAACACTCCCTCTAGATAAAGCCATTGATTATTTAAATTCCACCTTCCTAAATGTACTTAATACCCAAGCCCCTCCACAATCTATAAGAGTCAAACCTAACCCTGCACCACGGCTAACCAAGGAAACCAAAAAACTTATGCAACAACGAGATAAATGCTGGAAACTTTCTCAGCACAATAAACATCCTGAAACCCTCCTTAAATATAAGCAACTCCACAACCTCACCAAAAGACATATAATCAAGAATAAACAATCCCACTATATGAAACTCCAAACCAACCACTCTGAAAACCCCAAACAGTTCTGGAACTCCATCAACTCACTCCTTCACCCAGGCACCAAAAACAACCCTTGCCCTGATACTACTAAGACTGATCCAGAAATTGACACTCTTTTCAACTCCTTCTTTATTAACTCTATAGCTGAACTAACTAAGTCCTTCCAAAATACCCTACCCACACAAGTTAGTCAGTCTACCCCAGCCTCTCAACCCAACCCCCTCTACCTTTGAACTTAAACCAATTTCAACCTCCTACATACAGAAACTCCTCAGCAAGCTAAAACCATGCTCCAATTCCCCAACAATCAACCTTAGTAACAATCTGAAATAACTTACTGAATGAAAGTAGGAATACTAACAAGACACTTAAGAAAACATTAAGCAAAATGTGAATCCAAAATATAACAAAATAACATTCCCTCTAAATTCTTAAAAATTGTTGCAGACGGCATTGCCCTCCCCATTAGCATCTTAATTAACAGATCCATACAAGAATCTTATGTACCCAAGCTTTGGCATGCTGCCTTTATACATCCTCTTCACAAAGGCGGTAAAAATAACAACATCTCAAACTTTCGCCCCATAGCCATCCTCTCCCCAATATCAAAAATATTGGAAAAATGCGTTCACACCCAACTAGTGCCCTTCTTAACCACAAACCATCTAATCTCTCAAACCCAATAAGGCTTCCGCCCTGGCCATACCACTATTACTGCTCTTCTCTCATTCTTAGATATAGTCAACTACGCCCGCGACTCCAGAAAAATAATTTCTACAGTTTTATTAGACCTCTCCAAGGCTTTCGACACTATCTCCCATACCCATCTTCTCAGCCACCTTGTTAATCTAAACCTTTCTCACAATTCCCTATCCTGGTTTTCAAGTTACCTATCTGATAGTTCCAAGTTGTAAAATGGAAGAAAGGCACCTCAGACTTCCTTCCCACTCCTACTGGAGTTCCCCAAGGATCTATTCTTGGCCCAATGCTGTTTAACATCTTTGTCAATGATTTCCACTCAGCCATCCTAAATACTAAAATAGTACAATATGCTGACTGCACTTTAATCTGCTGTGCCACCAACCTCCCAGAAGTTCAATCGTACACACAAACCACCTTTCTCTGCCACTGAGGACTGGATGTTGCAAAACCATCTATAGCTAAATGCTAACAAATCCAAAATACTACTCTTCACTCCCTCAAAATCCACCCCACTTGGCAAAAATTCTTTCCAAATTAGAAGTCACAACGATTCTACTATAGAAATCGTTCCCTATGCCAAACTACTTGGGGTCACCATAGATGGAACACCTAAAAATTGACACGCATATTCAATTAATCATCAAGAAAACACATCAAAAACTCACCCTACTATACAAAAACATCCACTATCTCACTCCTCCTAATAGACAAACCTTTGCCACTACCTACCTTCTTCCCTCTCTATTGTATGGTGCACCTATACTAACTAACCAATCTGCCTCCATCTCTTCCAAAATGGAAAGTTGTTACAATAAAATCTCCAAATTTGCTATAAATGCCAAATTTTCCTCCCACTATTGCTCTGCCCTCCACTTACTTAACTGGCTAGAACTTCCCAACCATCTCGACTACCTCCAATTTACTACTGTCCATAGGGCTATTATTTAACCCCACTATATGCCCTTCTCTTTCCAACATCCTACAACCATAAATCCCTAACAGGCCACTTAGATCTTCCCACCTAAACCTTATCATAGTCTACAAACCAATCTGCCCTGCTGGACAGCACCTCCTGTCTTTCTCCCTAGCCAAAAAATGGAACTCTCTCCCTCCTTCTCTAAGAATTATTGAAAACATTGACAACTTCAAATCACATCTTCATTCCTACTTTTTCTCTAACTGGAAGTGCAATTGCACCTTACCCACCTAGCCTTCTTCTCTCCACATTCTAAATCATATTTTCCCTACTCCCCCTTTGCCTACTACTTAACTCCTCTAGTAATGACTCACTCCAGCATTATCTCATGTACATTTTGTACATATTGTATATAATTTGCTCTTCCTGTTCTCCTCTCCCTATCTTTTGTACCTGCTCTGCCATAACTACCCAAACAAGGCACATTTTCTATACAACCATTGGAATTTTTTTCCCTCTCAACATATGACTTGTATACAAAGTTACCTATGTACCAGTTCATGTCTCTGATATTATAATGTATCTGCACCCTCAATAATAACTGTAACTTGCTTATCTTCTGTATCTGCATCTGAATGTTTAATGTTTACCATGTAATGTGTTGATTTACCAATGTACCAGTTCATGTCTGAATCTTGAATGGTAACTTTAATCTGAAAATTTAATGTCTACTATGTAATGTGGAGCTTTTCCAATTTACCAGTTCATGTCTCTGATTTTATAATGTATCTACACCCTCTATATTAACTGTATTTTGCTCATCTTATGTATCTGCATCCTGAATTATAACTTTAATCTGAAAATCTAATGCTTACTATTTAATGTTGGAGCTTTTCTCCCTAGGCCTCCACTGAAAACGGGCTCCTGAGACAGTGGACCCCACCGGTCATCAAATTGAAATAAAATAAAATCTTCTGGTAATGGTTATGAAAGCAAACATTACTGTGACATGTGTGACACACTGGAGACTTACTTGATGGATTAAATGCAGTTTATTATATTGCAAGTAAGAAGTGGAGTTTTGTGCAAGCAAGTTAACTCAAAATTACTTCCACCAAAAAGAAAGATAGTCCACTTACTTTACTTACAGTTTGATTTTTACAAGTCTCACAGAAACCCAACTATCTATGTAATTCATTTCTTTGCCAATGTAGTTCTGAACAAAACTGCCTACAACCCTCAGGTATACCACATTGATAAATGCAGACAAACAGTTACCCCTTATGCAAATCCATAGACTGAGGTACCGCCACAGTTAACATCACAGCTTCTTCAGGTCATGGCTTTTTTCTCTCTTGGTTTGTAAATTCCTCTCCAAGACAGGCCAACATTTCTGTCTCTCTCTGTTTCTGGCTTTTCCTTTTCTAAAGAGGGAGGCAGGGAGGGGGTAGCTCCCTGCGCTCGGTGGCATGTGTGTGGAATCTTCCCCTAAGAATGCCCCAAAACTATAATTCCACACACCTCACATTAGTAATCAGAGGTCATTATACTACAGTATTCATATACAAATGTATGCCTATATCCATGTGTCTGCACGTATAGTAAAAGTCTGCATGACAAAATTCAAAGAGGAAGACTGACAACCTAAAGTAAATATCTTCATATGAAAACAACCATAATTAAATATGATTTTTGCAAATTTATTAAACAGTAAATTAAATGAAAGCCACAAGAGGGGCTATAAAATAAATACAAGTTAGAATGTAAAGACAGTGAAATTATCAAATTATATTCTAACGTTCAGCAATCTGCAGAGACAAAGAATGGATAATTATTTTGCTCCAACTACTCTGCAAGCCCGAGACACACATTTAAGTATGCACCTGCAGAAATACTACTCGTAAGTAGAAGTGCAGCAGTAAGTGCATAAAACTGGATATTGCTATATACTGAAAGAAGTAAGACACTTCTGCAAAAATAGATGACACTTTAATTAAGGAACCCTTGAATGTTACATAGTGCTATACTAGAATCTTGTATTATCCTGCAGTGCCAGTGTTCAAAACATTCCAACAAATCATGTGCAATAAAATCCTTAGCAGAAAGATCATCTCCCCTAAAAAAAAAGAGTTGAATGGAATGGGAAAAGTTGTTCTAGTGATTAAATCTCAAAGATCTACTGTAACAACAATATTAAGAACAGTTAGTGCAACAGTCAAAACATTTTGGTAGCATCCACTCTTACTTTGGAAGGTGGAACATTACTAAAGAAAGACATCAATTAAAATGAAAGTTGTGTACTTCCCATAACGTTAGATCTAGGTTGTCTGATTTTTGTCCACATCTACCTACGGGTTGTTTGAGCCAATGGATCCAACCTCAGCGCTAATCTCAAAGCTTAACGGAACCACAGCTCTGACTGCTCCCCTAACAACAGTTCCCTAGACTGCCTTTCAAACCCTCAGAGTTTTCCCCTACTAGTCTAAATAAATATGTGTGTGTGTGTGTGTGTGTGTGTGTGTGTGTGTATGTATGTGTGTGTGTGTGTGTGTGTGTGTATATATATATATATATATATATATATATATATACATATATATATATATATATATATATATACACACACACACACATATATATATATATATATATATACACCCTTGTTGGTATAAAGTACAATCTGGAACGGGGAAAGAAGGGTGGGAGTTTGAAGCAGATGAAAATCAGACAACATGGATGTAATGTTATGGTAAATATATATCTTTGGTATCCAATGATATTTTTCATTTGTTCAACATAAGGTAGAGAATTTCAGGCTGTCAGTTTGGATGGTATCAGGGAAGGACATCCCTAAGTATGGTGGAGACAAAAGATGAATCTGAACTGGATTGAGTGCCCAACATATAGTGAGACACAAAGGTGTGTACTGTTGACCAGGCTGCAGAAGCGGAGACTGCTATAGTTGGATAAGCTTTTGATTTATGTGGTAATGGTAAATTCTTTCTATGATACACAAAGGAGGCAAATAAGTTGCAGTAAGGTTGGCCCCAGTGACTGAAAATTGTTTGTGTGATAGCAAGATTGAAGGGACCACACATGAGGCATCGGCACTGTTCTGCTCAGTTTGTCTGCAACTACACCATTGAAGATCCTGGAATGTGCACTGCTATCAAAATTCATCTTGAAGGCATCACTCACTGCAAAATCCCCATGGCTTCTTAACATAGGGAGTGTGATTGGGTTCCTCCCTGTTTTTTTCCATATCACAATCTGTATGGATACCATACTTTGGGGAAGAGGTGCTGGAATGCCTGCAATCCTAGGAGGACTGCTCTCAGCTCCAAGACATTGACGTGAAGGTTGGCTTCTGCTATTCACCATATACCTTGGACCATTTTCCTTTTAAAATGCACCCCACCCTAGAATATTGTGTCCATGGCCACTGCTGCGACAGGCGAATCAGTCTGAAAGAGCATCCCTTGGTCACAGACAGGGATATGATCCGCCAAGATATGTGTCTTTTGCAAACCTGGGTAAACTGAATTGAGTGAAGAGTGTGTGCAGATTAAGACCACTGTATTGCTAGGATCCATTGCAGCAACATTGTGAAATGTCTTGTTAATGGAATTGTTAAAATTGTGGATGCTATGATACCAAAGACACTTAGAATTAACCTCACTCATGCTGTTGGCTGGTGTAAAAATTGAACAGCCATTAGTCAAAATGAGTGGATCCTGTGTTGGGGGAGGTTGACTATTTGAAGTCTGGTGTTTAGGTGTTCTCCTCTGAATTCCATGCTCCAAGTTGTAGTCAGTCGACATTTGGGCAGGTTTAAGGAAATCCCTAGTTTCAAGAGTAGCTAAAATACATGACCTCTGCGTGTGATGAGAAGAAGATCCGTGGAGGCAGTAAGGAGTTACTTGTTGAGATACAGGAAGACCTAGATCCCCAGTAGGCACAGGTGCACAGTTAACACTGCCAAGATCTTGATGAACAAGTTGGGGGCTGTGGCAAGTCTGAATGGTAGAACTCTGAATTAAAGATGTCTGGTTCCTGGCTGGAAGCAAAGCAATCTCCTGGAGTGCTTTACTATTTTGATATGATAATGTCCAAAAAATCTACAGAGCAAATTCAATCGACCTTCCTCCAAAGAGGCAAAATGGATTGAGCTGTGACCATCCAGAATTATGTCCGTCTTGCAAATTGGTTTAGATGACCGAGATCCATGATGGGTCTGAGGTCTCCAGTTTTCTTTGGTACTAAAAAGAAGATGGAATAGACTCTGGACTCTAATTAGTCATGGGGGACTAGATGGACTACTCTTCTTCTAGCAGCTTTGAATTTTCTACAGTCACAAATCCCACTGACTGGGTGAAACATTGGGCACTTTCTTTTTTACTGTTGGTGAGAAGGAAAAGGGTACTGAACAGCCTTCTGGCATTAGTCTTAGCACCCATGAATCTCATTTCATCACGTGCCAAGCTTGAGGCTGCAAAGAGAGATGTCGCCCAACTGCCTCCACAATGCAGCAGTCAGGCAACTGTTCAGGAGTACCGAAAGGCTTTCTCAGAGAATGGGCCAAGAATGCCTTGATTTTGTGCCTCTTGAGCGTCGTCTGTTAAAATTTCTCCCCCTCTTCTTCCCCAGTCTCTGTTTCCCAGAGAAAGCTGTTTTTGGGATACAGAAGTGCACTCCCATTGTAGAGAAACAGTCTTACCATCTTGTTGTCTTTTAGTGCGTGTTATCCTTGACATTTAGTCCAAACAGTGGAGAACTATCATAGGTGGCATTGATAAAAGACCACTTAAAGCATTCCACAAAGTCACAAAAGTCGCATCCAGGCATGACAATGTATGGTTATGCCAGTGCCTGGTGCTCTGGCCATATGGTATGCTGCATTAGAGACACATGGCCACATAAGAGGAGGATTGAAGGGTGAAAAGCTGGGAGTTCACAGTTTTCTGAACATCCACAGGTAACAGCCCCAAGAGTGACTTGGTTATATCTTTAGTCAAGTCTCACTGGAACCTTGTTAGCGATCTAACAGCAAAAGTCACTGACACATATGCTCACTTCCCAAATCTGTCCACGAACAGATAAGCTTTCTTCTAATAGCTCTTTCTTTGTGGCCACTACCACCACCATATCCACGGCAGCACTCTCATGAATGTGGACCCTTCCTTCAGAGCTTTCTATCTGAAGATGCATATCATACACAGTCTCATACACATTTGGCTTTCTTTGGTATGGGCTCCACCATATCAGTGTCCTTCCATGCCCGTCGATCCATAAAGTTGATAAAAGGATCAATGGGAGGGGTGCCACCCAGGACAATGTTGGTCTGAAACCAAAGGCCTCCAAGAATGCTGACCCATCTGAAAAAGGGTCTTGGGGCATCCAACAGCCTCTCTCTGTTTCATCAACACTAGAATGTCACCAAATGCCACATCTTCAAAGAGGGAACAAGGGGAACTCTTTCCTTCCTCTATGGCAGTATCTTCAATGAAAGACTCTGGTGATGAGTCTAGGTGCTTCCACTTGCATGTCTGTTTTCTGGAACACCTTCCTGGGGTGCAGTAGAATGGTCAAAATCAGACAGGGAGCTAATGAGGTAGACTTCCTCAGAAACCCTTGGTGCTAGCTGTCCCAGTATGACAGGATGAAGAGCCAAAGCAGCAGAATGCAGATGGGGCTTGGATGGAAATTAAATAGTTGAAGCTACCTTGGTCTTTGGTATTCACCAAAACACTTTTAAAAGCCACAAAGGTTGAGGCTGCAACTGGAACTGCTGATTCCCTCCATTCCTAAAAAGAAAAGGACACCATGACACCAGCTAGCCCTGACCCTGAAGCTAATCTTAGATCTGAGCTAGCCAGCGCTGAATCTCCAAGGGGAGGAGATGGCTCTAAGAATCTTGGCATCAACTCACTCCTCTTGGAACTTGAGTTAGAGTCTCATCTTGATCCGATGGCACTGGAGTTGAGAGAGAATGGGAAGCAGTCAGTGTTGAAGACACGATAAGCTCTGGCTCCAACAAAGATGCTACAGTTCTAATTGGTTCTGTTACAACCAAACCTGAAGGTCAGGTCAGTGCAGATCCTTGTAAAGGAGAGGTAAGCTTGTCAACACTCGGTACCATCCCAGAGGATGATGCTGGTATAGCCCCAAGCTGTATCTGTGTTCTCAGGAATATCTTAATCATCCTGTCGATGTTGAGTTCTGTCAGGCCTTCCTGATGACTGACTGGATGATGCTACCACTGATGGTTGAGAGTACCTTCTCTTTTGGAGTATGGGAGAAAGAAGTCTGGAATTTACTGGTCCTGGCAAGTAACTAGTTTCAGGTGAAGGTGATTGGGCCCAAGCAGGGTGTCACATCTGACCTTCTAAGCTCCTTGGGATTGGGGCCAATAGAAGTCAGCTCCAGAGACGACTTCTTTGAAGATTTTGGATGGGGAGTTGCTCTTTTCTTTTTCCCCTCTTGTTTCTATCCTGTTTGTCTTTGTCCTGGTCCTTCGATTTTGATTTTTCTGTTTTTTGAAGATTACGCAGGAGAAGGGATAGCCCCTGTCTGTGCAGGAAGGAGCCCCTTTAAAACTAGTTTGTCCCTTTTGGTCTGGAGGGACCTTGAGCCGAAGGACATCTATCTGGAAGTCTATGCCAAGGTGTGTGGCACTGAAACAATAAACACACGGAGTGTGGGTTCTGTGGTGGTCACTTCTGCCCATATTCTGAGCATTTCTTAAATCCTGTCAATTCCAACATTTTAAATTATACTAGAAAGGGAGAACTTACTGATGAGAAATCTAACTCTTACTCTAAACTATTTGAAGAAACACTATAAGTAGTGTAGAAAAAATATTTCTTAAACATTATGACCAGAGACATTAACTTTAGGATAACTTAGCTAACTAACTGACCACAAAGTCTAGCTAATTATCTATAACTATCAAAGCTATGTGAAAAGTGAGAAAAAAAAGCACTCATAGTAGGAGAAGAGCAAAAAGATGTAATCAAATTATCGTACTTTACAACCAAGAGCTCTATGCATGTCCAAAACATTCAAGCAGAACACAAGAAATGAGGGTTTGAAGTGCTATCTATGGAATTATGAGCTAAGAAGGACTTAAAACTCTGGTTCCAATAAGCTTTGTGATCGTGTCAGAGATCATATCCCATTGAATCCAACAACCCATATGTTTGAACAGAAAAAAATAGACAACATTGGATACTAGAGTAATGTCCTGAACTTAACTGAAGCAATATAAAATTTTTATAGGACAGTGTCATACAACTTTATATAATATACTGGAACACAAATAAAGTACAGTTTTGTACCTACCGTAAATGTAGATGTCCGATAGACATGCAACTGCAGTCATAACATGTGGGTTGTCCTGCCTCAGGCAGCCCTCGGTCGGCCGGATTCCAAAGTCTGGGTCCGACGTCGGCTGATGTCACATTTCTCTCCGACGTCAGAGCGGCTGGAGTACATAAGCATCAGCCGACGCCATCTTCTTCAGTGTTTCTTGCCCCAGATGATAGGTGCCCTCCAAGGAAGACTGTAATCAAATTGGAAGACAAAAACAGGATTCCAGAGAAATAAATGAGCAATAAAACAAATACACCATAACAGATATCCCCAGCTAAGAGAAACAGGGATAGGAGAGGGTCCTAGGCATAGAGGGGTATGGAGTTGCATATCTATCGGACATCTACATTTATGGTAGGTACAAAACTGTACTATGTCCTTCAAGAATGCAACTGCAGTCATAACATGTGGGTAGAATACCATAGCTTAGCTGGGGGAGGAGGTATGCTCTAGGGAAAAGATGGTGTTGCAATCAAACCCTGCAGGACTGCCGAAGCAAAGCCTGCTCTGGATCTGGAGTATAGAGGGAGATTGTAGTGTTTGGAGAATGTATGCACGGAGCTCCATGTAGCAGCTTCTAGAATGTCCTTAGTAGGCACCCCTCTTAAGAATGCTGTAGAGGTGGCTGTAGCTCTTGTGGAATGTGGTCTGACATTGGCTGGAACAGTCTTTCCATGAAAGGAATAACAAAATCTGATGCAATGTCCAATCCATTTTGAAATTGTCTGTTTTGAAATTGCTTTTCCTTGGACTGCAGGCGTAAGCTACAAAAAGTTGTTCAGACTTCCTACTGGCCTTGGTTCTGTCCAGGTAGTATCGAAGTTGTCTGTGAATGTCCATGGTATCTAACAGTCTTTCCCCCTTATTCTCAGGATTGGGGAAGAAAGCAGGCAAATGAATAGCTTGATTCAAAGAAACCCTAGATACCACCTTTGGCATAAAAGTAGGGTTGGTCCTTAATGAAACCCTGTCTCTGTGAAAAATTATGAACGGTGGTATTGCCATTAGGGCCTGTAGTTCCGAAACCCTTCTTGCTGAGGTAATTGCCAACAGGAAAGCTGTCTTCCATGAGAGAAATTGCAAGTCAACTGAAGCTGCTGGCTCAAAAGGAGGTAGAGTCAGTTTTTCTAGGACAAAATTGAGGTCCCAGGCTGGCACTGGGGCCTTTCTTGGTGGCTTGATGTTCTTGATTCCCTGAGGAATTGCCTTAGCAAAGGGTGTGAAAAGACAGGAGGATCAGTGTTATATCTAGCTGAAATAGCTGATGCATGTATCTTTATGGAAGAATATGAGAGGCCGTTCTTCAGCATATCCGCCAAATATTCCAAGATGAGTGGGATGTTCAACAATGATGCATCATGCCCTTGCTGGTATTCCAATTGCTGAATCTCTTCCATTTTGCTAAGTAAACCTTTCTGGTGGATGGTCTTCGAGCCTCTGTTAGTATCCGCTGAACTTCCTTGGAGAGAGATAGGTTGAGGTTATTTATGGGATCTCCCAGGCTGTTAGCTGCAGTGTCTGAAGGTTTGGATGCACTGTTTTGAGATTGTGTTGAGTCAAAAGTAGAGGCCATTGGGGAAGGGCCCACCTCCTGGTGTGACATATGCTCCTTAGTAGTGGGTACCAGTGCTGTCTTGGCCAGTCCGGAGCTATTATGATTCCCTTGGGTCTCTCTGCTTTGATCTTTAGTAGCACTGAGGTCATCAGTGGCAGAGGTGGGAATGCATAGATTGTTAGGAAGTTCCAGTTGAATGAGAGAGCATCTATTTTCCAAGCTTTTGGATGGTATGTCCTTGTGCAGAATTTTTGTAGATGATGGTTGAGGTGAGAGGCAAATAGGTCTACTTCTGGCCTGCCCCATGTCGAAGTGAGTTGTGTGAAGATCTTCGGATGTAACCTCCACTCGTGTGGATCTGTGAAATTCCTGCTTAGGCTGTCCACCAGCACATTGTCTTTGCCTGGAACAAACTGGGATTGTAACTGGATGTTTAGGCTCAGTGATTTTTCCCAAAGATGCATTGTCAGTCTGCAAAGGGGGTAAGAGTGGGTGCCCCCTTGCTTGTTTATATACCACATCACAGTGGTGTTGTCTGTCCGTATCAGTAAATGGCCTTGTTGAAGTTGGTGTTGAAAGGCCTCGATGGCATGCATTTCTGATATTGATTTATATGCAGATGTGCTTCCTTTTGAGACCATTGTCCTTGTATACACCTGCCTTCCATGTGCGCCCCCCCATCCAAGGTCGGAGGCGTCTGTGGTCATGGTCTGTGTTATCTGTGGTTTTTTGAATGACATACCTGTGTTGGCCTGGCTCACCGAAGCCCACCATAGGAATTCCTTTTGTAGGCATGGAATGAGCGGTATGGTTGTCTCCAAGTTGTTGCTGTGCTGAGACCAAATGCTTTTTAGGTACCATTGAAGCTTTCTCATGTGTAGTCTTGCTAATGGAACCAGGAGAATGCAGGATGCCATGTAACCCAGGGCCTGTAGGAATCTCCTTGCAGTCATCTGGGTGAGTTTTGCTAAACCTTTGAAGTAATGAGTTAACTTCTCTTGCTTGTCTTCTGTCAGGTAAGCCATTTGAGAGGCTGTGTCTAATTTGGCTCCTAAGAAGATTATTTGCTGGGATGGCTGCAGTCTTGACTTTTGAAAGTTGACTGTGTATCCCAGAGCTTGAAGTAATCGTATGACATAGTCCAAGTTTTTTGTCAACATCAATTTGTCGTCCGCTTGTATGAGGCAGTCGTCCAGGTACGGGTAGATTTGTATCCCTGGAGCCTGCAATGAGCAATTACTGAAGCCAGGCATTTTGTGAATACTCTGGGCGCAGTAGATAAGCCAAATGGCAATGCTGAGAATTGATAATGCTCTGGCCCTGCAAGAAATCTGAGGTATCTTCTGCAGCTGTGTCTGATAGGGACATGCAGGTATGCCTCCTTGAGGTCCAGAGGAATCAGCCAAGACCCCTTGCCCAGCATGGGAAGGAGTTGCTGTAGAGTCAGCATTTTGAACTTTGGTACTATGAGGAAAGTGTTTAATGCGGACAAATCCAGTATTGGTCTCCATTGAGATTCTTTTCTTGGAACAAGGAACAGTCTTGAGTAAAACCCCTGGCCTTGTTCTTGTTGTGGAACTCTTTCCATTGCTTTCATTCGAGTCAGCGGAGAGATTTGCTTGATAGCCTCTGCCCTCTGGTTTTGTGGTAGGTTTGGCATGCCTTGTTTTCTTGGCAAGGTATGAAAATGGAACCTGTAGCCTCGGTCTATAATGTCCAAAATCCATTTGTCCTTTGTCAGTCTGTGCCAATTTTCTGCAAACAGAAATAATTTCCCGCCCAAGAGAGCTTCTATTTGTTCCCTGGTAGGCGGAAGTAGAGGAAAGTCATTGAGATTGTGGCTGTGGGGCAGGTGAAACCCCTGCGTCACTTCTTTGGTTTCCTGGCTGCCATTGTCGTCCCCTGTAAGGACCTCTGTATTGGCCTCTTCCTCGGCCACGTCTGTTTTTACCCCTTTGAAACTTTTCTGGATTAGGAAAGGACCAGTTTTTTGAAGGCCAATTCCTACTGAATCTGGGGGGTTGAACCTGGAGGAAATCTTTCACCGTCTGAACTGATTTTGCTTTTTCATCGATGGTCTTTAACACATCCTTAGCATTAGCACCAAAAAGCTTGTTCTTTTCCAAAGGTGCATCCAGAAGTTTTGCCTTTACATGATCTGGTAGAGGTTGATCTTTTAACCATGCATGTCTACGAATGACTGCCCCTGTCATAGCTGCCCTACATGAAGCTTCCAGTGCATCATATCCACACTGCAGGAAGTGATTGCTTACTTGCTGAGTGTTATGTACTGCTTCCTGCAAAGCCTTCCTTCCTGTCTAAAGGATCAGGAGTGGCCAATGTTTTTTGTAAATCTTCTAACAGGAAATCCTGATATTGTAACATATGAAAAAGGCAATTCAAAGCTCTCATAGATAAGGTAGTGGATGTGTAAACCTTTTTGCCCCATCTCTCTAATGACCTAGCTTCCCTGTTGGAGGGCAATGGATTTTTAGAGGTGGAAGCTGAAACTCCTTTAGGCCCCTGAGAAATAGTTTCCAAATCAGCAGTATGGGCCCTGAATAAATGGGAATGAGTTTCTGGGACCCTGTAATACCTGTCTGGCTTGGCTGGAGCAGGAGGAAGAGAGTCAGGGGTAACACTAGAGTCAGAATATAAATCATCCAAAACATCAAGTACAGGAGGAATAGCTAAGGGCCTGTGCTGGGGTTTCTTAAGGAAAGTCCGAAGGCGTTTTCTGGAATCAGAATATTCCTGGCCTTGCCACTTAAAATGTTCCCTCATGGTATGCAGAACTTCCCCAAAAGAAATATCCTCAGGCGGGGAGGCCGAGGGGATGGAATCCTCTGCATCCGAGTCTTCATAGGTCTGGAAGAGCTCTTCCTGGCTATCAGAGTGGACAGAGCCCTCAGAGTCTTCATCTGACGGAATAGGGTCAGAGGGTTCAACCTGGGGCCTTTTATCAGAAGGAGGCTGGGATCCTCTCTTAGGATGGGCCTGTGAACCTCTAATCATAGAAATTAAATCAGCAGCCATAGACATAATTTGCGTCTCTGGAGTAGGCTGAGGAAAGGTTTTAGTAGAAAGATGCTTTGTTTTGCTGGCTGCCTTAGCCCTGGTGTAGGCCTTAATAGACATGGCCATAGGAGGCCTGGCAGCTCCACGTGGAGGAGTGACCTTGTCTACAGCAATGGTCTCGGGCATTTCCTTGGTTTCGGTATCCGGAGGAAAATCAATAACTGGCGGAGTAATATCCGGAATCGGAGTCGTCAGTAATGCGGTGTCTTCGGTTTGGAGCGGTGGAGAGACCGTCTCAGAGGGAACCAGAGCACCCGCGGTAGGTTTTGGCGTGGAGTCGGTGGTAGACGCGGGCCGAGGATGTCGGTCCCGGTCTTTTCGTTTCTTGGGAGTTTGTGATGTCGGAAGATCCGACGGCATTGTGTAAGCGAATTTATCGCCGAAAAAATCTTCAGCGAACTCCGCCCGGCGCCTGAGAGTGCGCTTGTTGAAGCAAGCACAGGCTACACAGGCCGAGACGTCGTGGTCTGGGCCAAGGCAAGGAAGACAGTAAGAGTGGAAATCCTTATGAGGTATTTGTTTACCACAAGAAAGACAATTGTTAACTTTTTCAGTAATTTCTGACATCGGCTGAGGCAAGAAAAGGTCCCCAACGGGGTACTTAGCTTTTTTGATGACTTCGGAATCGAAGAATACAGGAGCTGACCGACCGGCACTTGCAAACTGCTTCTGCTTCGGGCACCGCGCGGCAAGAAAGACTGAAGAAGATGGCGTCGGCTGATGCTTATGTACTCCAGCCGCTCTGATGTCGGAGAGAAATGCGACATCAGCCAACGTCGGACCCAGACTTTGGAATCCGCCCGACCGAGGGCTGCCTGAGGCAGGACAACCCACATGTTATGACTGCAGTTGCATTCTTGAAGGACATCTGCAACAAGGTTTAGGTCATACAAATGGAAGTAATATGGAGAACATAAAACTAAAGAATGAGACTTACCACAAAAACCTCTAGACTAACTAAATGGGATTTGGTATAATGGCTATGGTGTTTACCTCATAGACAACAAGTACAGGGTTTGAATCTCACCAAGAGAAATTGCCTAGTCTTAAAATGGTCCACAAGAGTAGGCAGGTAGCCTACTACTTACCTATGAACCTATACAATTTCTGAAGACAAGAATAAAGCAAACTAAACCACAGTATCATCAAAAGTTGTGTAAGGTACCCACTAAAATGCATTTATGGACTTTTACCACAAAAAAATGATAAGTACACCCTAGACTTCATCCATTCATTCTTCTTTTACCTGCTTAATCCAATTCATGATCATAGAAAACATGGCCTAAAAATGTGACTAAATTAGTAACATCTTGTGGAAAGAATAAGACAGGCTTATCCTAAAGTCTGATAAACACAACACCAACAGGGTAAGGTGCCTCCTCAAGTAAAACAGCTTCAAAATCCAAAAAATAGAGGTAGACACTCCAAGACAATCGAAGCCAACCAATAAATCAATGCAGAAGATGAAGTAAAAATCCTTTATTACTAGTAGACAGTAAGCGCTTTCGCGTTGCTCAGAACGCTTCTTCAGACTTCAATAAAAACATACTGACTTCAACTTGTTATATGTGTAACCATAGCCAATCATATCCCTATAATTCAAATTATCCAATAGGATATCTAGACAAAGTCACATGAAGCACTTAGTAATAAATCCCTGCTTCTCATAACATAAAAATAAAAATATAAAAATAAAGCAGATATGCTCCTTAAAAGACAAGTTGAATATGCTTAATACTGAAAATATATACATATTTTCTAAACAGTTTTATACAATAATGAATTAATACATTTATAGTAAATACAGTTCAAACTTTAAAAATGTATACACATATTGATTAAAAGTAGATATATATAAATATAAATGTAGAGAAAGAAAATAAATTATAGATGAAAAAAGGAGAAAAAAGCCATGAGAAATGTGGAGGGGGGAGGAAAGCAAGCGGAACTGGAAAAAAAAAAAAAAAAGGGGGTTGTTTTGGTGGGGGTATGGGGGTTGTTATGGTGAGAAAGAAATGGAAGAAGGGGGGGAAGGAGAAGAAAAGGAGGTAGGAAAAGAGTATTTGTGTGGAATATGTATAAAATGTATAAAATAAAACACACAATGCAAGTTGAAAGCAGTGAATGTCGGACCTTATTAACGTCTATAAGGTCTCTCTGCTAAAAAAGGTTTCAGTGACAATTTATCATTTAAGCCGTGCCCTCTATCTGCTCTAAGCTTAATAATCCATTTATTTTCAACTTGCTCTGTTCTATTACTTATGTTACCTAGTCTATTGGTTACCTCCTGTCGTCCTATAACCATAAAGCAAAAAGTGTGCAAGGAGCCATTCTGCAACACATGTTTTGCCAAGGCATTAGTCTCATTCTCTTTATGTATATATTTTCAGTATTAAGCATATTCAACTAGTCTTTTAAG
Source organism: Protopterus annectens (assembly GCF_019279795.1). Taxonomy (NCBI): domain Eukaryota; kingdom Metazoa; phylum Chordata; order Ceratodontiformes; family Protopteridae; genus Protopterus; species Protopterus annectens. The sequence continues at coordinate 647,851,018 of NC_056731.1, read as the reverse complement.
GAGCATATCTGCTTTATTTTTATATTTTTATTTTTATATTATGAGAAGCAGGGATTTATTACTAAGTGCTTCATGTGACTTTGTCTAGATATCCTATTGGATAATTTGAATTATAGGGATATGATTGGCTATGGTTACACATATAACAAGTTGAAGTCAGTATGTTTTTATTGAAGTCTGAAGAAGCGTTCTGAGCAACGCGAAAGCGCTTACTGTCTACTAGTAATAAAGGATTTTTACTTCATCTTCTGCATTGATTTACTGGTTGGCTTCGATTGTCTTGGAGTGTCTACCTCTATTTTTTGGATTTTGAAGCTGTTTTACTTGAGGAGGCACCTTACCCCGTTGGTGTTGTGTTTATCAGTGTTTGTGCTTTTTTCTACATCTTCGGGGACATGACAGAAGAAACCATGACTACACTTGAAGAGAGTGCTGAGCCTGTAATGCCAGATTTAACTAAACTTATCTCTGTAAGTAGTAATCCTTTGTTGAAATTATCATATGCTGAATTGGCTAGAGCAGCCATGAGAGAGACTGATGCAGGTCTGCATATAGATACTATGCAGCTTATGAAGAAGTTGGAGGACATTATGAATAGAATTAAAAATATACAGTGGCAGAGGAAGCATATGGAAGCTTGTGTACAATTCAAAATTGTGCCTAGAGGGCTGAGGGTATTAAAAATGCCTACCTTCGGCTCTACTTATCCCAATCTATTGTCGAAATGGCAGCAGCTCAACTTAGAAACTAGCTTTGGCTATATGGGACTTTTAATTGAGCAGTATTCCACAATAGAGATGGAATTAGAGAAAGAAATACAGACCATAGAAAATAAACTTGCTAAAGTCCTTTCCGATTCACAAAAACGTGACTTTTACTCTGAGATGACAGCTACCTTGCAATCATTAGACCATAAGCTTTTATTGGCTAAGAAAAAGAAAATGGAAAGGGACTGTTCCGATTTTTCCAAAGGGAACGTCTTCTCTTGGCCGAGACAGCCCTTCAGGAACTTTAATAATGAGACACTACGCCCTCCTGATACAGCTGCGCGAATGAATACTGGTTCAGGAGCTTCCCCCACTTCCTGTGCAGCTTTAATCCATCATTCGAGAGCCGATGACTCGGCTATCAACGTTTCTAGGGCTACTGCACCTAATGTTGAGTCTCTTGTTCGTTTAGATACAGCTTCTGCGGCATCTACTTCCACTGAGCGTTCAGACAATGCTCTTGGGACTAGTATGGTTACTGAGAGAGCCGATAGATCGGCTGTTGACGATCCTAGAGTAGCTACTTCTAAAGTAGAGTTTTTTACTCATCCGAGAACAACAGTAACTGCCTCAACTTCCATTGAGCGTTTGGATAATGCTCTAGGTACTTGTACATCTATTGAACCGGTGGTATGAAGGAAAACTAACACAGTGATAGGATCAGAAGCGGATATACGCTCTAGTGGAGAATCTAGTCTGGTTTTTCCGCTCCCTTTTCGTGTGGAGCAGAGACAGTCGTGGAGTCCACATCAACCAACAAGGAAGAGAAAGAGTTCAGGAGGACCCTTCGAGTTTCAGAGAAAGACCCTGAAACCTATAACACGGACTTAGTGGTAAACCTTTCTGAGTATGTACTAACTGATTTTGAAAGTAAGCTTTTGAATAAAGGCTTGTCCTTTATTCCTTCGCAAAATGTAGATGTTAGTGATTATATATTAGATATTAAGTACTTTACTAGGAATGTGGCTTTAGGAATGTTGTACAACAATGAAACTAATGGAAATGCTCCACCTAATGTATTCAGGAAACCTTCAGTTTTTGTACCTAACATGCATCCTTTGTTAGAAACTTTTGAGAAAGCTTGTGCTAGTGATTTATTGGCATATTTTGAGAACAATGACAAGAAGCCTGATTTTTACAACTTAACTAAAGGAGAGAGGGAAGCTTTATATAATTTACAGCACAATGACAGTATCACGATAAAACCTGCAGATAAAGGAGGGGCTATAGTGTTATTAGATAGTGTTTTTTATGATGAAGCTATGAATGCAATGTTGTCTGATGTATCTACATATAGAAAGTTAGATAGGGTTGCTTTGAGTAAACTAATTAATTCTGTACATGCTGATTTATATGATATGCTCATTTGTGGAATAATAGATGAGACCTTATACAAGTATTTTTTAATTGAAGACCCTGTCATACCTGTTATTAGAGGTCTGCCGAAGATACATAAAACTATGGTCAACCCCCCACTAAGACCTATAGTATCAGGACGTGGGTGGATAACCGAAACCATATCAATTTTTTTGGAGAAAACACTTAGACCCAAGGTAGACTCAACTAGTTCAGTTTTAAGAGATACTCAACAACTCTTAGAGACTCTATCAGCCCAGAATGGTAATTTTGGCACTACACAACCAGCCATACTAGTAACTCTAGATGTGGCCTCCCTATTCACTTGTATTCCCAATGATATAGGATTGGACTATTTGAGGTTATTCTTAATGAGAAAAGGGATGAGTAATTCTGAAATAATAAGAGTTACTATGCTTTTGGATATTGTCCTCAAAAATAATGTTTTTCTTTTCAAAGATGTTTATTTTCTACAAACCCAAGGAGTGGCGATGGGTACATCTTGCGCCAACTCTTATGCCAACCTTGTGATGGCATATTGGGAGACCACTTATGTATTGGAACACTTGGTTTCTCTAAATGCATAACATATTATAGGCGTTTTGTGGATGATATCCTTTTTATTTGGGAAGGTGATGTAGATACCCTTAATGATTTTATGACATATATAAATGGTACCACTACTTTTTTGAGTTTTAGTGGTAGTACTTCATCCACTCGAATAGATTTTTTGGATGTTACCTTGAAGCTTGAAGGAGGTTTTTTAACCTCTGATATACATAGGAAACCTTGTAGACGTAATGCGATTCTACATAGAACTAGCATGCATCCACAACACATTCATAAGAATATAGTGAAGAATCAGCTGACCCGTTTTTCACGTATTATAAGTGAGGATGCTGATTTGGTACAAGCAATAGACACTATGCACCAAGAATTCACAGAGAGAGGTTACCTAGAAAAGGATCTACTACCTATAGAATATATGAAGAATGAATGTATGATACCATCTATTATGAAGGATAGTAGTAGAATGTATAGACATACACCAAGATGTAATGATAGAAGGAAGAGGCTATTGATTCCATATACTAACACTAATAGTTCAGTTGTTGAAATAATAAATAAGAATTGGAATATTTTGCTGCTAGATGATAAGATTAAGGAATTAGTGGGTGACAGACCTGCGATTAGTTATAAGAATACTAAATCTCTGAAACGTCATTTATGTTATGAAAAGAGTAGGAGTACCAGAATCAACTCAAAGAGGAAAGGCACTTATGCTTGTAGGAGCTGTAATCAGTGTAACTTTATTATGAACTCAAATGTGTTTATACATCCGGATAATGGCATCAGATATGAGTTTAATGATTATGCAGACTGCAGATCTAGAAATGTTATATACCTAGCAGTGTGCAAGAAATGCCAGAGTTTCTATGTGGGTAAGACCAATAGGACTCTGAGGGAGAGGATAAGGGAGCACATTTATGCAATAAATAAAGAGAATGAGACTAATGCCTTGGCAAAATATGTGTTGCAGAATGGCTCCTTGCACACTTTTTGCTTTATGGTTATAGGATGACAGGAGGTAACCAATAGACTAGGTAACATAAGTAATAGAACAGAGCAAGTTGAAAATAAATGGATTATTAAGCTTAGAGCAGATAGAGGGCACGGCTTAAATGATAAATTGTCACTGAAACCTTTTTTAGCAGAGAGACCTTATAGACGTTAATAAGGTCCGACATTCACTGCTTTCAACTTGCATTGTGTGTTTTATTTTATACATTTTATACATATTCCACACAAATACTCTTTTCCTACCTCCTTTTCTTCTCCTTCCCCCCTTCTTCCATTTCTTTCTCACCATAACAACCCCCCCCATACCCCCCATCTCTTAACCCCCACCAAAACAACCCCCTTTTTTCCCCTTTTTTTCAGTTCCGCTTGCTTTCCTCCCTCCACATTTCTCATGGCTTTTTCCCTTTTGTTTTTCCTTTTTTCTCCTTTTTTCATCTATAATTTATTTTCTTTCTCTACATTTATATTTATATATATCTACTTTTAATCAATATGTGTATACATTTTTAAAGTTTGAACTGTATTTATTATAAATTTATTATAAATGTATTAATTCATTATTGTATAAAACTGTTTAGAAAATATGTATATATTTTCAGTATTAAGCATATTCAACTTGTCTTTTAAGGAGCATATCTGCTTTATTTTTATATTTTTATTTTTATGTTATGAGAAGCAGGGATTTATTACTAAGTGCTTCATGTGACTTTGTCTAGATATCCTATTGGATAATTTGAATTATAGGGATATGATTGGCTATGGTTACACATATAACAAGTTGAAGTCAGCATGTTTTTATTGAAGTCTGAAGAAGCGTTCTGAGCAACGCGAAAGCGCTTACTGTCTACTAGTAATAAAGGATTTTTACTTCATCTTCTGCATTGATTTATTGGTTGGCTTCGATTGTCTTGGAGTGTCTACCTCTATTTTTTGGATTTTATCCTAAAGTCTAATCAAAAGATTTTTCAAGTATGAACTAAAGCCTAGTAAGCCATTTATACCACAGAAAGAGTAAATGCATTTTTTCCTCTTTTTTCCACTTTTACCCCCACTGTTTGCTGATAAACCATCACTCTTTTGCCCTTCTGGCCCATTTATGCCCAAACATCATCACACCAGATGAGGGATATCATTCAGGCCCTTATATGAAGTGGTGGTTCAAGATCTTCTTGACTTTTGCCCACAATACTGCAGAAGCAGGGGTAGGTTTACCTGCCAGCAGCCGTATGATGGGTTGATCATGCAGGGTTGCTTTTCACCATTATTAAGGCATTCTGAATAAACAACTCCAACAACTCAATCATAAGGGACCACAAGCAGTTCTCCATGGTCTCCATAATTTACAATCTTGCTTTTACAACTGCCCCTTGGGTAGGTGCACCCCCCCTCACCTCTCATTACCACCTGGCTCCTCCACTGCCAGACTGGGGTCGTTAACTGAACCCCGGTTACCTGGCTTGTAGTCATGGCTCCATCTTTCTCTATGCCAAGAAACCAAGTACAGAAACAGTATGCATTTCAGAAGAAACCAGGAAGCAATTTTCCTGCAATTTCTGTATACTTCTGTATACTTCAACTTCAACTTTATTAAAGGGGTTTATAACACCAGCCAAGAAGAGACCAAGGCAGGAATTACTCCCTTTTTAAGCACACACTAGCTTGTCCTAAACTCATGAAGTTTTTATTTGGAATATTACAAATTACTCCTACATTTCACCGGGGCGGGGGGGGGGTCTTGGGAGCCTATTTGGCAACTAAGACTTAATACTCCCCCTGGTTTGAATGAACAAGTCTCTTTTTTACCATTTTAAAATTTAGAGCTAATAAATTATTAATTTGTACGTAATAGATTTAATCACATACCTATTTTTAATGTTCTTTAGCTTTATTTTTTTAAATAATAGTTGACAGGTCAATTTTTATTTGTATGAAGTTTCAAGATGTGCTTTTAATGTGATGTGCTACACACAGCTCTTTTACATACATTTTTCAGGCATTATTTACTGTCCAGGTTATATATTTAAAATTACATTCTTTAACTCATTTTGGTAGCTGATTAGGGTGTTTTATGACATGACTTATCTTAATTAATTAATTAAATGCTGACTGCTTAAGGCTTTTGTGGTTCTGAAGACGTCCCAAGCTTTACAGGGAATGAAAGCGCTTAACCATTTGTGTTTATATTATTATTTTTTGGTAGTAAATACAGTTACTATCTTAACCACAAAATGTCAATGTAAATACATATATTTGTGAACACTCGCAATAAAAATCAAACCTTTGGGATGGCCATCTACAGTGGATAACAGATAAGCTGCACTTCCTTGCAGTTCAGTACAATTCTCCCTAGGAAGTTCTCATATTTGTGGACATGCATGCTTCTTGCTTATGTAAAGTAAAGCATTGCTCTCTAGATTTAGGACAGTATCCCCAGCTCCAGACAGTCTTCTTCTTCCCTCATGAAATCTGATCAAGTTGCACCTGAAAGACATTAATAAACAACAACTAAAGATATAACATTCTACTTCTGTCATACTTGGAGGGTAATCAGGAAAAGAGGAAGGCAAAAGGCACTTAGTGCATTGGATCTGCTCAAAGATTTTGTTAGTTTAAGCCCCAGCATTTTCTATATGGGACAGTACAAAATAAAAGTTAAATTCTTACATCAGCTAATGTACAAAGGGAAACTCCTGAACAGGTCCTATGACTGAGTTCATCCTCTCAATTACTCATAATCCAGGAATTTCTCTTAGAAGACTATACGCTTAGGGCACATGTGCTCTGTGACGGTGTTCAACATCACATCATGAAATGATTACACAAGTGCTCCTAAGCCCTGAGCATAATGGTTCATATTTAACTATCGGATAGCACACTTCATACAAATGAAGAAATAACAAATATCTGACACTTACACTGATAGCAACTATTACACAGATACATAATGTCCTTCTAACAGAATACTTCAGAAGCTGAGGCTGGATGGAGGGCTGCCCACCTAAAAGGAATTACAGGACGTTACTGTGATGCATCAAGAATGATGGTGTCTTTGTAGATCAATATGTACAACAAGAACACACTGCATGTGACACTGGGGAACCTTCACAATGAGCCTTGCAACTGGGCTGAATACAAAGCAATATTCTACAAAAGTGGAAGTAGACTGAGGACAGCCTGAGTAGCACAGTTCATAAAGTTAAACCCTGAAGTAAACATATACTAAAGTAAACCAGACTCCTAAAATTGCTTAAAGGACAATGCAGAGAAGACCAAGTGGCTATGGCACAGATATCAGCAGCCAATACATTCTTCAAGTATGCAATGAAAGATGACACACCACTTCCAGAATGGCCCTTTACCACAATATTTTTTTCAGATGGTGATTCACTGACACCTGGCAAATGATGATGCAGCCTGCAATTCACTCAAAGTACTGTTTGTCGATTTCAAGTCTTTCTCTCCTTGCAGCAAAGAAAATGACGTGCTGTTTTGGCCTTCTTAACACTAAGCACACTACAGGTAAAACCAGAGCCAAATGTGCTTGAGGAGTGTAAAGGGTTTTCTCTCTCTCCTGGTAAATTAACTGTTTCAGGAATACTCAAAAAACATCTTCAAGAGAAAAAGTTACACATAAGGGACATGGGATCCCCGTGAAATACCAAACAGGATGACCTACCTAAAGGCCTGCAGCTCTAAGATCCTGTCACAAGAGGTAGTGGCCAGCAGGAAAAGCATTTTGCAAGAAACAAACTTCAGCGTTTCCAACCCATAAAACTGGAGCAAAGGAAGAAGTCTGTCAATCAGAAATGCATGCTTCACAGATAGAAGGGGTTCATTAAAAGAAGATGGAGTTGTTGCACACCTTTAGCTTGACAAACTGGGGCTGGGCCCTAATCCAGTCCTCTATAAGGCCATGATGAGCAGATGCACCCTGAGCATGGAATAGTTAAAGTACAAATTATACAGGTGCATGACATATTGACCAGCTGAGGCCTATCAAATGGAATACATTATATGTTAGTCTCAGTTACTTCTAAGACAGCTGCCAGTAGTTTCATCAAGATCAAAGGTAGAAGTCAGGCCCTAAAGTGCAGCCATTTCTCATCAAGCTACAGAGGACATCTATGAACTAGACCAAAAGTATTTCCTGCATCACCAGAAACATGACAGTTCGAAACTGCACCCTTCTCAGCAAACAAAAGGTATGAGAATTAATTTTGGTCTTCCTTCTTTGTTGATCACGAAGAGTCAAGGGATACAGCACAGATGACAATAAGGTGTACAGTAATCTGCTATGCCACGGAATGGAGAATATGTCAACTGCTACATTCTCTATACCATACTGCACTAGTGTAATGATCAATACTGACCAATTTCAGGTTCATCCCGGATGAAATACAAAACATTTCAGGAAAAAAATACATAAATCTAAGCAATAACAGAGTAGATCAAACTAGTTACATAGGAAAAAACTGTTTATACACATTCTAGTAAACAAGCACATTGCAATGAACAGTCAAGCGCAATGTTATGAACAATATATACATTAGCTTCTGAACAGGGTATATTACTTAAGTAAAGTTCATTTATTAAACATTAAGATCTTGTAGTGATGTCTATTACTTATTTTAAATTCATGCACTGTCACTTTTCTGAGAAGAGAGTAGTCATTATTTACACTGTTGGTTAACAAGCTGCATGGAAAATTTCCCATTAGTCTGTTTAGGCCTACTACCAGTGAGATTAGATGGTGTTTTTATATTTATTTTACTTTAAGAGCAGCAGGTAACTGTGTATTGCTCACCCTAACTCAGAGTGGTAACAGTGCTAACCTGCCTAGAAGAAAACTGCAGAGAATTGAAGACTTTTGCCAGTCTTTCTCTGGGAGTTGTAAAGTATGCAATGTAGGTGTGAAAAGCAGCTGTCATGGATAAAGTGGAAGTGTAAGACAATGACTCACTCAAAGTAGTGAGACAGGGACCTATGTATAGTCCGGTCTGGGTGTAGATGTTGGAAGACCATATTCAAGACAGCAGCACATATTCTTTTAAGCTCTTAGAAGCAGATTTGTGTGTACTTTCTCGCTATTATTTCATTCTTGGCTGGCAGAAGTGGTATTCAACTCCATCAGTGCCAGCCATCCTGACGTCACAGCTGGTGGCATCCTAACATTTGGGTGACACATTGGTGGCAGTGTGGCACAATCTCTGTGTCCTATTTTGTGGCAGTTGTGCTGGCTCTTGCCACACATCCTGCAAAGCCAGTCTCCTAAGTGACTCAGCAGAGGATTATGGAGAGTCAGAGCTGCCTGTTGTTTGGTCATTCTTCTCTGTCCATGAGAAGGCCTTCTCTTCTTGGGGTGCTGAGCTGGCGTATAAAAGGACAAAGTGGCGAAAGGTGAAGGGGAGCCATAATGTAGATTGCCCATAATCTTCAATACCTTTCCCATTTCTCTGTCTTAATATTTAAAAAGTCTGCCTGATGAGGGACTGCAAACTAAGTTACTTGTCTGCAGCAGGAGATAATAAGAATATCTAGTCTGCCCTTTAAGTGCATTCAAAATTCCGTCTGCTCTCCATCCCCATTTTTATCCTCACCCCTTCTTCACCAATCTCATCCCTTGAGTGCTTTCACTGATACAGAAAGTAGTTAGTCACTAAAATATGTGGTCTGTGTCCCATGAATTTGAGATTCTTGTTCAGAACCACCCTAAATTTCCTTAAGATCTTTTGTACACACATCAAGCTTCCCTGTCTCTTCTGCTCTCTAGTGAGAAAAGCTTCAGCTCCTCTAGGCTCTGGTCAAATCCTGTTACCTCCAGCTCAGGAACCCTTCTGTTGGCTTTCCTACACTCTACAGAAAAGGGTATCCAAAACAGCCTGCCTCAGCTCCTCCTCCTTATCAAGTACCAGTGAGCCATGACACAGATGCAAACAAATACCAGATGATGCTTCATTGGCCACTTCACCAGTACTCCCAAAAAAAAAAAATGCAATGAGATATGCAAATGCTAACAAAGGAAACAAATACAACATCATCTCCAGAGACTACCTGGGCAGAGAATCTGGAAGTTTAGGGATTTTCTTCAATAGCTGGTCAACCACACAGAACTCAAAATGGGACAGAATACACAAATAATTTAGATGTCCAACGCCAATAATGGCAGAAAAAAAAAATATCCTCAGCCTTACAATCTTTATCCAGGTAGCAAGGTGCTGCGATCTCTGCAGCCTTAGCTGGGCAAAAGGGATTATATAAGAGCAGATAATCTGGAAGCTTAGGCATTTTCTTCACGTTTATATTACATGATCGAACAGTGAAATGTTCAAACACATAATAATCGACCCCTAAACATCGAAACACCGTAATGTCGAATAGCAAAAAAAAAAAAACACCCAAACCATAAAAACACTCTAAGCACCCCTCACACCCCCCGCTACTTAAATACACCAACTCCAAGATTGCACTACAGTGCAGATAATGGAAAACTTCCATGTCCGCACTGTACGGAGATTTCCATTGAACCGTTCGACATTCTGACGGTTCAATAGTTAGGGGTCGATTATTACGTGTTTGAACATTTAACTGTTGATCACGTAATATAAACCCTTTTCTTCAAAATGGGACAGATGAGACAAATAATTCAGGAGTCCGAGGCCAATAATGACAGAAAAGAAAACCTTACATAGCATATCCACAGCCTTAGAATCTTTATCCAGGTAGCAAGGTGCTGTGATCTCTGGAGCCTTAGCTGGGCAAAAGTGATCATATAAGAATCTGCTTAGTATACCAACATAGAATGGTACTCTATTCCTCTGGCAGTTTACAGAAGTCTCCTTCCTTCTTAGGAGCTGGAAGACACTATTTTTGTGTGTGCTTCCAGACCATAAAAATAAAATCCTTAAGAACCAGATCCAGTGAAGGGAAATTACCCAGGGATCCTCACCCTTCCTCCCTTAATGCTGACTTAGTCTTTAGAGTGAAGAAAAAATAAATGCTGTCCAGGCCACAGCGGACCGCATAAGCCTAAGTGTCTCTCCAAAGGAGGGATTATTTGTGGTGTGTTTCAAGGAAAGATGCATAATTATCTCAGGATTATATTTCATTGACAAGAACCCCGGTCTTCTCTGATTCTCCTGTTCAAGAATAGTCAGAGGGGCAGGGAGTGATTCTTCTCAAACAAGTATTCAAAAAGGGATGGCCTGCAACCAGACAGGCCAAGGTGTCAGATGGGAAAGGCATGACTGATGCCAGTCAAAGTTCCCAACACCAGGGCAAGTACACATCATACATGATGTTGAACTGACAAGCTCATGGTATGGCCTTTTTATAGCACAAGGCTATACTCCCTAAGGGTGCACTCTTGCACCATCTCAGTTATAGAATGCCCAGATTAACAGTCCACCTTGTTAATTCAGCTACAATAAGGAAAGATTTTTCTCTCTAGAGCTATAAGTTAAAAGTATTTTCAGAGAGCATAGTTATCAGTTAAGATGAGGAACTTCTCATAGCAGACACAGCAACAACTCACTAGTGCTTTTGTTTTTCCAATCTCAGATAAGTGCTATACAATTAGATATCAACTCAGTTAAACTCACAATCTTTTCAGTATTACTGGAGCAGTAAGCCCACTGCAAAGAAATACCAGAAAATAACAAGTTATTAACATTATCCTAAACAACTGTCTATATGCAGTTGGTTACTATTACTTGAAATGCTTTATATAAATGGTAAACCCCCAATATTGAAAAGATCAACACCACTTCAAAAAAGGTAACCACCTTCAGATGTCAGTAACCCTTCCGGATTTCATGACAAAACTTTTCCATGACCTAATGGTCAAGACAGCATGACCAGGACTCTCAGACAAGTTATGTAATATGCAGCACCCACGTGCACCATAATCAGCAGCAAGCAAGCTACAGCAAGCAATTTATAGTTCGATGTTGCTCAAAACTGCAGTGAGAAGACATGGCCATATGACTGCATAATGACATGCAAATGAAATGGGGTAGTAAACTGTGGTCTTAACTCTACTGAAATGTATGCAAGGTGAACAAAGCCTCAATTCACAGTCATCTACAACAGAAACTGTGCAGCTCTGAGCAACAAACAATACTAGGACAAAGCATGCCTAAGATTTCATTGCTGCACATATCAAGGGCACTCAAGAGTCACAGCAATCACTGAAGAGCAGCATACCGTAGTCCTTAGTGTCAAGGATCCCCACTGTTACATGTCTGATGCCACAGGGCACCAAGGTAAACTTTACAGTTGGAGGTTGATTAATCACAGTTTCACTGTTCAAGTAATTTCAGTTGAACGAGAAATTTTACATGTACAGTTTGACATGTACTGGTCCATGGAGGAATGTATGACCCTCTCAACTCCTATGATGAACAAGGTATACATAGCTCTTTCCATAGGGGCTACAGGAAACTTTCAGACACTGAAGACATGCTGGGTATTTCACAGTCTTCCTCCTCCACAATACTCAAATTCTTCAGTATAACGTTTCCGTTGCAGTCATCACACTTGAGTTATCAACCTGCAGGTAGCCCTCAGTCAACCTGAATACCAGAGACTTAGTATTTCTGCGTCAGTTGCTGTCACTTCAGTACTGACATCAGGTCGTCAAGGGTATAAAAACAGGCAGCTGACACCATTACATCAGTTTTTCTTGCCCCAAATGTCAGGAGCCCCCAAATAGGGAACTAAGTTATGGTGGAATAAACACCACCTGTAAAAAGTAAATACCAATAGCCCTGCAAGGGGTGAGTGATAGATACAGAGAGGAGACAAAGAGAGAGACAAAGGGGCTGAAGGGTGGGAAACCAGGACTGCAACAGTGAATACACTCGAACATCTACATTTATGGTACGTGTACACAAATGTACTATGTTCTTCATGTTTCACTGTTGCAGTCATCACACTTGGGTTGATTCCCAAAGCTGAAGAATGGGTGAAGGCAGTCAAGAACAGTTGGGGTTGGCTAGAATGCCCTGCAGGACTGCTGTTGCAAAGACCGCCCTGGATTTGGAAAAGATAGGCAAGTGGTAATGCTTGGTGAAGGTGTGAACAAAACTCCAGGTAGCAGCTTCCAGAATGTCCCTGGTAGGGACTCCCCTGGGCCCTGAGGAATGCTGTAGAGGTAGATGTTGCCCTAGTAGAATGCATTCTCACCCCCTGAGGGTTTGGTTTCCCATGGTGTTTGTAGCAGAAATGGATAGTGTGCGCTATCCCATTTGGAAATGGTTTGTTTTGAAAAGGCCCTGCCCTCTGCCCCTGCTGCAAAACTGACTAGTAACTGGTCAGACTTCCTGAAGGGTTTACTCCTATCAAGATAGAATCTGAGCTGTCTGTGCACATCTAAGCAGTGCAGGATCCTTTCCCCTTTATTTTGAGGATTAGGGAAGAAGGTTGGCAAATGGCTAGATTGGTTGAGAGCTACACTGGACAACACTGGGCATAAAGGAAGGGTTAGTTCTGAGGGAGACCCTGTCGGCATGAAAAATAATGAAGGGTTACACAACCATAAGTGCAACCATAAGTGCTTGTAGCGCAGACACTCTACTAGCTGAAGAGATGGCCAGAAGCAAGGCTGTTTTCCAAGAGAGGAATTTTAACTCTGCTGATGCTGCAGAGGCTCAAAGGGGGGGGGGGGTAGCGTGAGCTTTTCCAATACAGAGTTAAGGTCCCAAGCAGGGGTGACGGCTCTCCTTGGTGGCCTTAAGTTGTTTGCCCCTCTCAGGAACTGTTTGAAAAGAGGGTGAGAGAAGAGAGGTGGCTCAGTGTTGTAATGCGCTGAGATGGAAGAGGCATGGATCTTACTGGTGGAGAAGGATAGGCCTCTGTGGTGTAGATCTGCTAGGTAATCCAGGATTGGAGGTAAGGAGGGCAGTGCTGTGTCCTTTCCTTTAGATTGACTCGAGGAACAATACATTTTCCACTTATCAGCATAGAATTTCCTTGTACTGGGTTCTTCTTGCTTCAAGAATGATGCTCACCACCTGCTTGCTTAGGCTGGTTACTGGGGGAGAATTCAAGGAATAAGCCAAGCTGCAAGATTCAGGGTTTGCAGTTGCGGGTGCAAGATCTGTCCCTCCTTCTGAGTGAGGAGGGTTGGGATCTGAGGTAGGTGCCAGGCTGCGCAGTAGTGGGTACCAGTGCTGGTGTGGCCAGTCCGAGGCAATCAGGATTGCCCTTGGTTTGTCCTGTCTTATCTTGACTAATATTCTTGTGAGAAGAGGCAGAGGGGGAAATGCATAGATTGAAAGTTTTACCCACTGGAAGGATGGGGCATCCACTTTCCAGGCCCTGCCCTGAGGTGTCCTGGTGCAGAATTTGCAGAGCTGGTGATTGAAGAGGGAAGGCAAAAAGGTCCACAGCTGGGGTCCCCCATTTCTGGGATTGAAGGCTGAAAGTGCTGGGGTGTGGTTGCCACACGTGTGGGTTTAGGAGATTTCTGCTCAAGTCGTCTGCCAGAGAGTTTTGTTTGCCTGGCACGAATTGTGCTTGCAGATGAATATGCATGTCCAAGGCCATGTTCCACAGGGCCATGGCTAGCCTGCAGAGTGGGTAACAATGGGTTCTCCCCTGCTTGTTGATGTACCACATAACTGTGGTGTTGTCTGTCTTTATTAGCAGGGGACCAGGTGAGAGTAGGGATCTGAAAGCTGTCAGAGCATGCTGAACAACTAGCATTTATTCTTGGTTGATGTGCAGATGAATTTGACTTGGGCTCCAGTGGCCTTGAATGCACTTGTCGTCCAGATGTGCCCCCCAGGCATAGTCTGATGCATCTGTGCTTAGGGTCTGGGCAGAGTGAGGTTGAGTAAAGTGAAGTCTCTTGTTGTTGTTGCATGCTGCTGCCCACCAAAGAAACTGTCCTTAGACAAGGTATTATAGGCATGATGGTTTCCAGGTCCTGAAAATGTTGGCACCAAAGACTTTTTAAGTACCACTGAAGTTTCCTCATATGCAGTCTGGTATATGGAATAGAATGCAAGAGGCCATGAACCCTAGGGCCTGCAGGATTTTCCTTGCAGATAGCTGGGTTCTGGTGGCCATTTGAGTGAAGTAGCCTGTTAGATAGGCTTGCTTTTCTGGAGTAAGGAATGCCATCTGGGATGCTGTGTCCAAGCTTGCTCCAAGGAATACAATCTTTTGACTGGGGACTAATTTTGATTTCTTTTCGTTGATAGTGTACCCCAGGGAAGTTAGAAGGTTCTTTACAAATGTCAGGTGCTGCAACAGCTTTTTCCTGACTGTCTGCCTGAATCAGGCAATTGTCCAAGTGAGGGTAAATTTGAATTTTTCTCTGTCTGCAATAGGCAATGGCTGGAGCGAGGCATTTTGTGAAAACTCTGGGAGCAGTGGATAAGCCAAAGGGAAGTGCAGAGAACTGATAATGCATACATCCGGCCCTGAAACGTAGGTATTTCCTGCATGAGTCCCTGATAGGGATGTGCAGATAGGCTTCGTCTAGGGTGTCTAACCAGGCATCTTTGGACAGCATAGGAAGAAGCTGCTGAAGGGTGAGCATTTTGAATTTTGTTATCACCAGGAAGGTGTTTATAATGGAAAGATATAGGATTGGGTGCCAAGTGCCCTCTTTTCTGGGTACCAGGAAAAGTCTGGAATAAAACCCTTGACCAGGAAAAGTCTGGAATAAAACCCTTGGCCTATCTGTTCTGCAGGAACAGGTTGAATTGCCCTTATGGAGAGCAGGGATTCGACTTGGTTTTGTGCATCTGCCCACTGGTTTGGAGGAAGGTCTTGCAACCCTTTTGGGGTTGGCAGTGTGTGGAAGTAAAATTTGTATCCCTGGGATACAATGTTGAGGACCCATGGTGGAGGTCCAGCTTTTTGCATGATGGGCAAGTTTTCCTCCTAGGGGCACGACCACTTGGGCAGAGGTGAGGAGTGGAGTTGAGAAGTCAATGGGAATTGTTTCTGAAAGGGGGTGGCTTAGTACTCCCGGTTTTAGAAGTGGAGGTACTCCATTGCTTAGATCTCTGCATAACCTGAGACTGTAATTTGGGGGGGGTCTGTTTCCCTTGGGTCTAATTTGAGATGGCCTTGAGGGGGCTGGAAAGGACCAATGTTTCGAGGAGCAATGTCTACTGAATTTTGGAGGCTGCACCTGCAAAAAAATCTTTTGACTGTCTGCACAGACTCAGCTTTTTCTTCCATCTTCTTTAGAACCTCTTCTGCTCTGGTGCCAAACAGATTGTCTTTGTTCAAAGGAACGTCTAGTAATTTTGATTTAACATGGTCTGGCAAGGTCTGCTCGTTAAGCCAAGCATGTCTTCTCAGTACAGAACCAGTGACTGCTGCCCTGCAAGATGCTTCTAGGGCGTCAAAGCCATATTGCAAGGTATGCTTGCTGACTTGGCTTGCAGAATGCATAAGTTCCTGCAATTCTTTACTTTCTGCACAGTCTGTAAAGGTAGATAATTTTTGCTTAAGTTCCATAACATGTTGCTGATATTTCAGCATGTAAAACTGGCAATTCAATGCCAAAATGGCGAGAGTTGCAGAGGTGTATACTTTTTTACCCCATCTGTCTAAAGCTCAGAAATCCCTGTCCAAAGGGGTGGGATTCTTAGCTGTAGTTGTTTTTATACCTTTAGGCCCCTGGGAAATGACCTCTGGGTCAGCAGTATGATTTTTGAAAAGGAATTTGTGAGAGTCAGGGACTCTGTAGTACCTGTCTGGTTTCCTTGGAGCAGGGAGTAAAGTGTCAGGAGTTAGACTGGATTCCATAAAGACATTATCCACAACATCCAGAAGAGGAGTGATAGCTAAAGGTCTATGTTGTGGCAAATGTAAAAATTCTCCGAATCGCTTTTTGGACTGAGGATAATCCTGGCATTCCCAGTGGAAATGCTCACTTAAAGTATGAAGGGTTTCACCAAAACAAAAAAAAAAATTCTCTGGAGGGGAAGCAGTGGGAATGGAGTCCTCTGCATCAGAATCCTCATAAGCAGATAAAGGCATGCCTTCATATTCAGAAACCTCAGAGTCATCGGACTCTTGATCAGATAAAGCTGCTGGGGACAGGTCTCTTTCTCTTAGTAGGAGAAGGCTGGCTTCTCCTAATCAGCATAATCAGGTCTTCTGCCATTTTAAGCATTTGACTTGTGACAAGGAAGCAGGTGCTTGAGTCTGGGTCGTTGGTTTTTTAGGAGTAGTGCATACTCTTGGCCTTAGAAACTCAGTAGTTTTACACAGAACTGAAGATGCGAAAGAAGTCGTCGGTTTGTGTCGAATATCAGTAATGTGAAGAACTTCCTCGGAAGCCAGTGCCTGCACAGTGACTCCTGATCCATCCAAGGTAGAGACATCTACAGGTTCCATAGTCAAAGAAGAGTCTCGCAGCATACCGGACTCTGAACAGTTCTTGGTAGTGGCCTGCGAATCCAGCAAAGCGGGTATCAGGGGCTGCAAAAGCATCTCAGTGAGTACCGGCGAACTGATGGCTAGCTTAACGAAAGTGCCATCTGCAGTTTTGGACTTGTGTGGTCTGTCTCTGTCTTTATCCTTACATTTTTTCAGAAGATCGGTAGTCGGATGGCTTACCGAAGCCATTTTGGAATACGCAGATCGAAAGTATTTAGTGACAATAAGGGCCCAACGACGAACAGTTTGGGTGTTGAACACAGCACAAAACCAACAGTGAGGTATGTCGTGGTCTGGGCCAAAACATGTGATGCAGTAAGAATGGAAATCTCGGCGTGGTATTTACTTTCCACAGGCGAGACAATTGTTAACTTTTTCTGACATCAGTTAGAGTAAGCAAAAAGGATCCCCAACAGGGTACTTTGCTTTAGAAGACTTCAGGATGATTTAATTTGTAAACAAAACATTAGGTAGCGGCCGACCAGCACTCATACAAACTGTTTCTGCTTCGAGCTCCTCAGCAAGAAAGACTGATGTAATGGCGTCGGCTGGCTGTTTTTATACCCCTGACATCAGTACTGAAGCGACAGCAACCAATGTAGAAATACTAAGTCTCTGGTATTCGGGCCAACTGAGGGCTACCTGCAGGCAGATAACACAAGTGTGATGACTGCAACAGTGAAACACAATGAACATAAGTATGGGTGCTTTCTATGACACCGTCCACTTCACTGAGATATTGGGTGCCACAGAATATTCAATGTCAATAAAAGCCCCACATGTCCCACAGTCACAAACTTTTTTTCTTCTGCTTTTCTGTACACCCCATTTCTTCCTTTTCATGAATCACACAGGGGTTCCCATATTTGGATACCATAGCAGTACAACTACAAATAATATATGCCTACTTAGCAATCTGTGGTACATGGTACTATCATGTCAAGGCACACTGTAGTATATGCAACTTTGATGCACTGCTTTACAGTGATACATAGCAGTTGTATCTCACTTTTTCTGTTTGCACTAAGCTGAGAATGCCCACTCTCTGGATTGCTTTCTGCACTTTTGAATGCAACTTTCACTGTGTGGTTTTCTTTACTTGAGGTTGTACTATGCACCTAGGTATATCCTCATTCTTGCTGACAGGCTCATTTATGTAAACTTAACAGCAGTTAGCTGTCCATCCCAGCTGCATGTTTTCAATTTAATGTTCACTGTCCCCTGCTTCCATCCCATACTGCTGCATAGCTTACATCAAGCCTTGCATTGAGGAGCAGTACGTCACTATGCATCCCAGCCCACATTACTGTTTATTACGACATTATGCTTTTACTGGCAATGCTAATAAGTCACTCTACATCACAAATGACATGGCTGTTTCATATAAAATGTTTAACATGAACCTAAATGCTTAGTGTTATCAAATACAGTCAGTAACCCCAGTACTTACTAGTGTGATTCCAAAATATGTTTATTATAACACACAAAGGATCCAAAATCAAATTATAACAATACTGTTTTTCTAAAAATGAAGGAAGACACCTTACTTTGCCCACTCTGGATGACTAGCAACAGTCTCATTGATTAAACTGCTGGTAACTTGGATAATGTGAACACTCTCTTGATGAACCTAGTTAAAAACATAAACAATTGTATTCAGTTAATATTTTACTAAAACAAATTCTTAAATTTTATACACTCACACCCAATTTAGAATAACAGAAATGTTTGGCACTTGTAGTGCCCTGAGAAGAAAAGCATCCAATTCTTTAATTAATCATTTCAAATCTATTTTAATTTAAAATTAATTTCCACTATTGTTTTAAATGAAGAATACTTTCAGCAAGTAAAATATTTGCCAAAATATTGCTATGTGATAAAATTTACATCTGACTGGCTACTATCACTCTACCATTTGAGCAACAGCTGACAGTTATTTGCTAAGGACTCACTCCTTAACATAATGCTTTAGTTCTCTAACGCAAACACAGACTCGTGTGGATTGCTCAATGGACCACACCATGGCATCAAGTGTCAAGTCAGGAAGGGTACACCATGCCTTATTCTTCCTATTTCTGTCCACACTAGCCTTGTGTGAGGGCACTCAAAAGACAAAGATATAAAATTATAAATCTGACATAATTACAGGGTTAGTCACCTGCAAAGAGCATGGACTGGAAAACAAAACAAGGAAAAAGAAGGTCTGCTAGTAAAAAACCCACTGCAGACAAACTTATTTTAAAGATAGTCTAATGGTGAGAACTTTATAGTTATTTAACTATTTTTTTCTTCTTAGGTAAAGTCTTAAACACAAATTTCTTTTATTTAGGGGTAAACAGGAAGCACTGTCTAGTTAAGTAACTTGCTCAGAATAGCAAAGCAGGCAAAGTCTGAGGAGCTCACACCTAGGATTACTAATGTGCTCAATAGCAGCTCATATAATTAATCCCCTACCTTAAGTTCCAGGTGGTGTACTTTCTGTCATCTGATACCTATGAACAGAGTAGATGGACCTCCTGGGATCTAGCCCTCCCATCTTTCATCACCTCACCTGTGATGATTTGAAACACAAAAATAAGATGCTAGCATAAGATATCGTGGTACTTTATGTGGAAAGGCATCTTCCCTAACCTTTTAATGACTTGGTTAAATTATACAGTAAAACTTATTTTTTTCATGAAATAATACGTAACTATAATATCTTAAAGGTCTACTGGTCCTTTCTGGAAGCACTGTGGGTAAAAACTGTCACATGGTGGTACTCAACTTAGGCTGCAATGTGGAAGCCATTTTTGTAAATGATGGTGTGGGTAGTACTATCCTTATGAAAATGACTGAGGTGTCTGTTAAATGCTACTGCAGAGACACAGCAATTAAATGGGAAACTGATGAAGTATGCAGAGTTTTTAGAGTCGTGATGTCAAGAAAGATGAAATCCTTTACCTTAACCTGATGGAATTTTATCACTGCAATTAAAAGGTAAGACATTAAATTGGGTACTGACTTTTGGATACAGATGGTAGCTTCTCTTGCTATTTTTTTTTAAGATGGAAAATAAAAGCAGGCAGAAAAGCATATATTTAACTGGAGTCCAAGAAAAGAAAAGGATTTTGATTGTTTGGGATATATGACAAGTAAGATGAATGACTGGTTCAAGATCTCTTAAAAACCTCAAGCTACAATTTGCATGCAGAATTTCATCCATGATCTACTGTGAATCAATTTCAGTCATGGTATGTCAAAGAATAGATGCTGTCTCAGCTCTGACGTCCTGGTAAAGTGTGCTTTGCTGTTTTTTTTGTTTTGTTTTGTTTTTTAATAAAGACTAATTACAGCAAGTAAATTACTCTAGGGTGTTGTTTTAGGAAATGATTCGAGAATGTAAGAAAATAAATCTGAAGTTCCATTTGACCTATTTAGCCGCTTTCAAGGTATCTGTCCTTACTGGCATGACTTGGCGTACTAAGCTGGAGTCATAATGGACATGATTATGAATAGTGTCTCTCTATCTGACAGTTGTGAAAACACTAAGAAACTTTGACAAAGTGACATCTAAAGGAAGCAAATACCTCAGCCAAGAATGACAGGAATGTATGACCTGGACTACTTGAAGCAATACAAACCCTACTTTTACACTGGGGTATTTGGATTCTGAATGGTGAAACTGGTGACATTACTGAATGAAATTTTTGAAAACTGGATTATTCTCTCTTTCTCTTTCTCTTGTTGTTTTCTACACACTGTTCTTCACGAATGAATATTAAAACTAAACAGGGAGGTCCAACCTCTCAGCTTTGGTAAGGAAAGGATTATACTGGCATGGTTAGTTTATATTTGAAGTATAAAGTGGTGATGTTTGTAGATTCTTTAATTCAGATTGGTGATACTTAACTAGTTGAAAAGAATAGCAGCGTAACTGTAGCAAATGCATTGTGCATTTTAATATAGTGAATAAAGGGGTCAAAAATGAGGACTGTTGTACAAGTATGGTCAGTATTTAAATTTTAATCAAATGAAGATGAGCTGAACTGGGATATCTGGCTGTGATTGCAAACAATGAATAAATGGCAAGGCATAGTAAGATATAATCTGCATCATTAGGGGGATTCGTTCTTCCTTAGGGGTAAGACAGACTCTGGACTTGATTTTTACAAATCATGCTGAAAAGTATTTCATGAAGACTACTGGACATATTGGAAGTCTGTTCATTACTACTGATTCTGTATACCTGAGAAAATTAAGAAACACATAGGTTCATAGGTTCACAAGAAACATATGCTGTGTAATACAGTTGGCCAAGTGTCTGACTGCTGACCTGAGAATATTAATCCACGTTACTGAATGAACACATTTCATAGCTGACAGTTAACAGACTGTGGTAGGAAGGGAAGGCCCATACCCCATATCAGGAGTGATGATGCCTTTCTGCTGGATAAACAGTTCAAGTTAATTAGACCCTCCTGGACTTTATGATATGTCACAGAATATACACTATGTGATTTGTGGCTTGTGGAGATGTGCTCTCTGTCCAGACGGAAGCAATTCAGTTACTGATTAAGAACTGGACTATATTGTTGATTTGAACTAAGAAAGAGGAGGGAAGGGAATGGATTTTCTTTCCTTGACCACATCTCATTATAGTAAATAGTCTCAAGTAGCAATATTTGTATTTCATGGTATTTTTTAAATTTTTTGAGATATGATCAACCAAGACAAATAAATATGTAATAAGTAGACACTGACGGTTTAAGGGTTGACTGTTCTAAATTAAGAATGGGCTTCACTGCTTACAATGAGTCTTAGATGCTATAAGTACTTTACTGATGTTTTAAGACAAATTAGAATGATAACAAGGGCAGTTGGAGATATATAGGATGATACCAGAATTATGTTATGCAAAGATAATAGGCTGGACACTGATTGTCTGCAAGCTGAACATGGAAGGCCTGACTATATGAAAATGGATTATGACAGCATGCGTTGCTTTTCGGTTAAATTGCAATTTCAAGTAAGTTGAAGAGTACATGAAGACTGTGCTTACATTTTTTGTGGGAAATCTTCAAACTACCATGTGAGAAGGATTGGCAGGATGCATTAATATAAATCAAAGTTGAGGAGTCATAAATATAAGTTTATCACCATCATGAGGACAGTTTCTGAAATTGTTAGCTGTCCTATACTGTATTATGAAACAATCAAATTTTTATTTTTTAGGGGAATATCTGTCTGCCTGGTCATGTTTTGGCATTTTTACACAACATGCTAACAGCCAACACCTGGCTGTTACTTTCTGGGGTAGCAGTAATGAGCTATGTATAGCTACTTGTCTCCAGGATGCATCTAGAAAATCATCAGTTGTTGCTAAATGCTCCCTTTAATGATTTTAATCTGCCTCAGTGAATATCATTTGCATCCTCTCTCAATGCATCAGTAATGCAACACTGCATGGTTGGGGGTATGCTTAGTTTTAGGTGAAGCAGAGATCCTGGTAATCTCTTCAAAGGATAGCCCACATCAGTGCCTTAAGGATGACAGTAGCAAACAAAACACTCCTCTTCTTTTCATAACACTTGTTAAACATGGGGCAAATCAGGACAGACAACACTACAGTACCATTTTACATCACTAAGCAAGAAGGAACCACATCTTATCTTCTCTTTCAAGAAATGCTAGCAATTTAAGACTGCCATGGCAAAAGAAACACACAAACACACTGTTTACTGCAGTATACACCAGGACCTAGGACTTTCCAACAAACTGAAAAAAGTTCACAGATAGTCTACAGCTATCAAACAGCTTTTCCAGTTTTGGGGAATTGTCCACAAATCTGCAAACCGCCCACACACCACTCTCAAGACCAGTCCTGGGGCTCATAGTTTCCCTTTGTGACTTTTTAATCTAGAGGGCTCCTCTCAAGGCTCAGTAACAGCCTGTGAGGATGATTCTGATAAGCCCCCTTTACTCCAGGCTGATACAGTGTCTTCATGTCCCTAAATACCCATAGACTATAACCTCAGACACTGGAAGACTCTCCCTAAGGGTTGTGAGAGAGTTACTGGTGCATCCCACGTGGGAGTTACTCACCTGCAAGAGGAGAAAGCAGGGCTGCAATAGCAGCATTGCACTCATTCACCGGGAACTTGCCAGGATATACAAGTGATGAAAGACAGAAGTAAAAATAAAAGTAAAAATTAGTAAATAATTCAAACAAACAATTCCTGAATTCCCTTTGAGCACAGAAAGTAAGTAGTCAGCATATTTTCTTTTACTCTACTCTGTGACCCATCCAAGGTCTTGAAACTTGCATGCCTGGCTCCTATGGATAGAGCAATTTTCATATTTGAGGCTTCACGGCAAGTTTTTTTTAATTCTTGACAGCAATAAGTTTTTAAGTTCATTTTGGTTGCTAGACTTAATTCTACCCTACTTACTTACTAATCCAAAGAGAATAACATGATAATCAGGGTGACATCTAAGGGTTTAAGCCCTTTTTCTGTTGATTCTGGAATTGGATTGGACCACCTTCACTGCCTTTTAGATGCAAGTTTACAGTAATCCACAGACAATGTTCAACCATCAGTCATTTTAGCCATCCATACTCTTGTACAGCAGAAATCAGAGATAGAAAATGATATTGCAAACACTATTCTTATTCTGAGAGTTAAATCCATTAAAACCTCTGCTGAAATTTGTTGTGCCTTCTTGGGACATTAGACTTTCATGAATGAAGTTAATCTACCCACTGAGCTCATAACTCTAGAGGAACTTCAATTTCTGCCAAGGAAAACTCTACTTAATGAATGATGCACAAGCCAGATGTATTCTGGATTTGGAGGCTCTTTGGTCAGAGAAGGCCCTTCTGGCAGAAGACAAAGACACATCTTTGTGCATGAACCTGATGTTCCTTTCCAAGGTGTTAGTGGAATGTACCCTTAAGCCATTCATCTATGCACATCTGAACTAAGGCTAACAAACATTGGCCCTCCTCAGTATACGTGTCAGAAGACTCATCAAATACTACCTTTTATGCATAACATCCAGCACCTGCACACCTTCACTGTAAAATGAAGATATTGGAGCCTTTAAGCGTATCAACAAGAGGTATTCATTAGCATGGAAGGAAGCTAAAAACTTATGTGACTATACAAATGGTCATTAGTAGTAACAGAAGTTGCAATACTACATTTAGTACAGCTCAGCAACATTTTTAAAAAGAATACCAACAATCTCCGCTCCTGACATCAAAATGAATCAGTACATTGGCTTGTGCAACAAGCCAATCAAAAATACTACAACCTAATCAATTAGTCCAAGGCCTCCAGTGGGGCAGCAAGGTTTGGAAGACAAATGCTGAACGCATTTTTTTTTTTGGATGCACCATACCTTCCATTGCATGGGACTCAATTTGATGGAAATTAGCTACACTATATCCTGTTTAATTGCAAATCTTTGATGGCTTCTCATTGAGTGAGGCAAGGACCTTCCCATCAGTCTCTGGGAATAACACAAATGAAACCAGACTTAAAAAAAAACAGTGAAGAACAATAACCAAAAACAAATCCAAAGGACTTTACAAGAATGTAAACTCCACCAGTTTATTTACTGCTTTTATCCAACATCAATAAAACAAATTACTTTTTTAGAACACAAAGTACCATGAACTTGCATTCCTAATCAGATCAAAAAAGTTAGTTGCATGTGTGAAAAAAAACTACGTAATAAATTAATTCATACAAAGTTAAACATCTCTGTATTTTTTTCCTTATAATAAGTGTGTCTACTTAGGTCTGTAAGTCAATTAAAATATCATAAAATTAATTCTCAATGTAAAACAGATGAAACCAAAATATATCAAAATGTATTAAAAATACTTAATTCATAACTTGGCAGGCCTTTTCCTAAGCACACACAATAAATGCAGGATTGTTTAAAAACAGAAAACTATATGCTGTTAAACAGAGTTGTCATACCAATTCCCAATATTCTAAAGATTTTTCCTCACCACTATCCTGTTATTTTAAGATATTTCCACCACAACATAAAATACAAACTTTTTGAAAGATGTACAAAAACTGAATGTTTATATACACCATTGCTGGTACTTAGAACTTTTCAGCATTGTTATTCAGTTAAAAGCAGACTGGTAACTTGCATTATGTTTTTCCTGTACAACAACTTTTACAGGGGAGACATTTAATAACATCAATACCACCCTGTGTTGTACAGTTACATCTGGCATTAATACCAATAGATTTGGCATGTCCTTGTACAGTGATAGTTGGCCTTTCCCAGATGCAATTACAATATTTATATTTATCACGTTCATGTACAACTGGTGTTTGCACTCTTACTGGATTACTTTTAACAAGGACTTTTAACAAGGTTTTCTATCATTTGGTTCATATTGCTTACTTTTTTCAGTGACAAGTGTCATGACCTGCCCCCCAAAAATTCTAACCAAATTGTGATCAACTGAAAAACATAACCACTTTTTATCAATAACTCTTTTGAACACTGACCTATCCAACAGATGTCTTAATACCACCACATTAGTCTTCCAATCAGCTCTCTCCTCCACATCACAAACAGATGAGCTACCTTTTAAGGGTTTGCTTAGTACTGGTGGAAAATCTCCTCTGTAATATCTGTTCCTCTAAATCCCCCAGCAAGTTCTCAAAGAACACTAACTGAAAAAAATACTATAACTTTCTGCAATTCCTTCGAAAATGTCTCATTTACAGAGATCAGACAAGACAGCAAATCATCTGTCCCTTTAGAATATTCTGTTTCATTCAATGACACTGAAAATATAACTAGGAATTGGAGTATGTGGGTTTTCTATAACTTGATCCAAATATCTCAATACACAGTTTTGTAGGTATAACAACATCTAAAAAATCAAAATGTATTATCTTCACATTTCACAGTAAACTTTAAAAAAAATCAGTGATACTGTTTAACAAATTCATCTAATATTATTTTGAACTTTCCATTGAGAAAAAAGTAATCAAAGAATCTTCAATAAAACAGCAACTGATCTTTACTCCTGCCATCAATAATGTCTTCCAAGCAACATAAAACCAGATCTGCAAACTCAGGAAACAATTTCATCCTCATAGCAGCACCTCTAATCTTATAAAACATGTCTTCTTCAAATAAAATAATTAAGTACAAAATCAGTTCCATAAATGAACATTCCAAGTCCACAGTCTTGCCATCAATGGTGCCAGTAGGCAATGTTGCTTACCTGAATCACTAAAGTCTTAACTCATAGGTTCATAGGTTCGTACTGGGCTATCTGCCCTAGGGCATTTATAAGCCTAACCAGAGTGTGTGTGGCTTTCACCACCCCTTAGGATAAGAATACTACGCCCATTTAGGGTTTAGTTTACTGTGCCTCTGTCTAGTAGTGACACAGAGATGACCCCCGGGGTAAACCTACGATCTCCCATCCACTCGTCAAGATTTCTCTTGAAGAGAGTTAGTGAGGGGCTCTGCCTAACATGGACTGGGATTCTGTTCCAGAGTGTAGGGAGCCTCTGGGTTATGAATCTGTCCCTCCAGCACGTCCTATTTATTTCTGTGTTGAGGTTCAAATCTCTTGCTCTCGTGGCTCTGATGGATTTGGATTTTCTGAGGTGGAGCATGTCCATTAATTCCGGATTGGACATGGCCTTGTACGTCAGGCATAGATCACCTATGAGTAGGTGGTATGCGACTGAATAGAGCTGGAGTTTCTTCAGCCGAGCAGCATATGACATATGTTTGAGACCCTTTATCCTCTTGGTGAGGAACTTTTGGGGTCTTTCCAACTGCTGCAGGTGTCGAGTAAGATACATCCCAAATGGGGCATTGTACTCAATCATGGGCCTGATAAGAGAAGAGTACAGGGGCACAATGACCTCTCTTGATCTAGATGTGAATCCCTTCATGATGAGGTGGGCAATATAGAAGGTCTTCCTAACCACTTCGGCAATGTGAGTGTCAAATGAGAGGTTACTGTCAACTTGGGTCCCTAGGTCCATGATTACCTCTTCCGTACTTAATGGATTACCACCTATGTGGTAATTTGTGGGTACCTTGTTTTTCCCAAAGGGTATGACTATACATTTTTTGGCGTTCAGTTTAAGGCCATGGCTCTGGCACCAATTATCCGTTTCTATGAGGCCTCTCTGAAGGATGCTTGTGTCCGCTGGCGTATCAGTTATGGCACCCAGTTTGCAGTCATCTGCGAACTTTGTCAGCCACAATCCTCCTATGTTTGCTTGCACCTCGGAAAAATAAATGCCGAACAAGAGGGGTCCCAGGACTGAGCCCTGTGGGACACCGCTTGCGACTGGCTTGGAGTCTGACATGGCTCCAGCAATTCTGACCTTGTGGGTTCTGTCCTTGAGCCAGTTTGCAACCCATCTTGTGACATATGAGTTTACATTTAAGCTGGTGAGTTTGTCTATGATGCCCGAGTGGGGTATTGTGTCAAAGGCTTTTGCAAGGTCAAGGTAGGCTGTGTGAACTGCCTTACCCTCATCAATGGCCTTAGTGACCGTTTCAAAAAAGTTGACCAAGTTCAAAAAGCAGGATCTGCCATTGACAAAGCCAAATTGGGTAGGATCCAATGTCCGTAGGTCTCCAATGTCTTTGTTTATGAGTTCCATAATGATCCTTTCCATAGCTTTGCAGACCAGGCTCGTCAAGCTTATGGGGCGGTAATTTCCAGGGTCCATAGAAGCACTGCCTTTGTGGAGTGGGACCACTGTTGCTGTACGCCACTCTTTGGGTATGTATCCTGTAGTAAGGCTAAGATTAAACAGCAGCCTTATGTGCGGGTTTAGTTCCTCTTGGAGTTCATGTAGCACACAGCCCGGGACACCGTCCGGTCCCATTGATGCTGTGTTTTTAGCTTTGGAGAGGGCGGCTCTCAGCTGGGCATCTGAGATGTTAGGGAGGCTACACTCTGCTGGGATAGATATTTCTCCTTTTGGGGGGGATGGGGCAGAGAAATTTGCACTGAACCTGTCTGCTGGAATGTTGGTAATGTCTGTGGGTTCAGTGTATTTTGTGTCATTATGGACTAACTCTGAGCATATCTGGGAGTTTCCACCCAGGTTTCTAACATAGCTAAAGAAGGCCTTGTGATTGTCTTTTGTGTCTTTTGCGATTTTTCTCTCAAAGTTGGCCTTGGATGATTTTATGAGTGATCGTACTCTTTTGCTAGTACTGATAAGAGATGCCTTCCCTTTTAGGGATTTTGCTCTGTCATGTAGTAGCTTCCTCCTCCTGTTGTAAAGTTTGTTAATGACTGGGGTCCACCAGACAGGGCGCCTGCCTTTGGGGGAATGGGTCTTGGTTTTATTAGGGATTGCATGATCCATGCATTCTTGAAGGTGCCCATAGAAGGCATTTATAAAGGATTCAGCAGTGTGGGTTGTGGTTTCCACTGGCCCAGGGGCCTTGAAGGATACCACTTCAGTCTTAAGAAGTGTGAAGTTGGCTTTTGAGAAGTTCTTCACTGTGGTCGTTTGTGCAGGGGGTGGGGGCGGGATGTGGATTTCCAGTGAGATTAATTTATGGTCTGATCTCACCAATGAGGGGTATACTTCGTGTGGAGCATTTTGTCCCCATGTTTGTGATGATCAGGTCTAGTATATTATCTCCTCTTGTGGGAATGGTGACTAGTTGTTCCATCGCATTTGAGTTTATGAATTCTAGGAACCTTTGGGCTAGGGTGTTGGGGCTTGAGTAATGTTCCCAGTCTATGTTTGGGTAGTTGAAGTCTCCCAATATGATGGTATTTGGAGAGACATTCATACTCTCCAGTGTCTTCAGGAAGGCTGAGTGGGGTTCCTGAGTTTGAGAGGGTGGTCTGTAGCATGCTACAAACTGTAGGGCAGTTATGCCTATGGTTAGTTGCACTTGGATGGTCTCCGATGCTTCGTGCATTGCCACTAACCTGGAGGTGTGGGTATCTTTGATGAATATGGATACTCCCCCTCCTTTTGTGGTTCGGTCCAAGTTTTGGGGCCGGAAAGCATGATATGAGGTAAAACCTGGTAGTGCTGGGGTGCTTTCAGGAGCCTTGAACCAGGTTTCAGTCACTGCACAGACATCGATGTTCTCCACACTGAGGAGGGCTTCGAGAGCGTGCATCTTGAGGTTTAGACTTCTAGCACTGAGCAGCACTACCCTTAGTTTTATTTCACTTGTGTTTTCTAGGGAGGTGGGTTTGTCTTTTGAGCCTTGCCTAAAAAAGGCACTATGGAGGAGGCAAGAGCCTTGGCCAATATCCGGAAGCCCAGGGGTGACAGGTGCAAGCCACCCCTTGCGAAGCAGCGTGGCTTGTCAAGCATGTCATCCCAAGCAGACAGACATTGGATCCCCTTAGAATGACACCAGTAATTAAGCCAATTGTTAAAGCTGATCATTTTGTCTTTGTACTGTGGCATCATTCTTGGTGAGGGTAAGATGCTGCTCAAGGTCAGGTTCATACCGGCCTGGGCTACATAATCAGAGAGCTCCTCTATGTTTCTTTTCATGTAGTCCAGGGAGGTACGTCTCAGGTCATTCACACCGGCATGGACAATGACTGAGTCATTTTTGTACTTGCTTTGGAGTGACCTGAGTGCTTGTGTTATGTGGCGGATTCTAGCGCCCGACAGGCAGCTTACTGTAACCTTTTCCTTGTTCAGACTGGTGAGCGGGACGTCAGTGTGTCTGACTATGGAGTCACCTATTACAAGTGTATCTGGCATGTTGTTTGACCTTAAGGGCTGTGACTGTTTAGCACACTGACTTTGTGAACTATCTGTTGCATGTGCTATGTCTTGAGGTAGTGGTCACTTGGGTGTCTGCTTTGGAGGCCTCTGCTGTTTTGGTAGATTTTTAATCAGAGCCTCCGAGTATGTTTTTGTGTGTTTATGTGTTTGGTTTGCAGTTGTGACAGGTCTATGTGAGACTGGGTTTGTGGTGTGCGTGGTTACCTTCTCCTCCTGACTGGTTTTGCCAGTACTGAGTTGAGAGAGCTCAGCCTCCAGTTTGGCTATATAGTTGCATCTTTCACATATATTTGTATTTGTTGGGAGGAGGAGAGGGTTGTCTGTGCACATGAGGCAACTGTAACATTGCCTCAAGATTCCCAGATTCACCAGCTGAACAGGAGAGGACGCCAGCAACTGACTCTTCGACATGCTAGAATAGTGTAAAGGATTGTTGTGTAACTGAGTCAGAAAGGACCTATAGGGAAATGGGTACTCAAGGGGATTTAGGTGAATGAAGTACTTTCTTTTTGTTTAAGAGAGCTTTACCTGTACAAAAATGCTTTAGGAGCAAGTGCTGGGCTTTTCAGATAGAGAATAGACTGTTTAGATTGCAAGTAGAGCAGTTCTAAGGTAAAAATTGAAGAGCAGACTTTGCAGAGCCAGAAATAGTTTAAACTTGATTAACCGGCGCTGCCCAATGCTGCTCTATGAGCAACTTCGCGCAAAAGCGGCCTTTATAGCAGGGGGTTGAAAAGAGCTAGGAATTGACCCAAAATGGCCAATAAACTACAAGTTGCTGGGCTGGAACCACTCCTCTAGGGACAAATAGGATGCTCAGTGCTCCCCACTCCCACTGATGAACAAAGAAGCTTCCTCTTATCCAAATAAGGATATGGATAGCACAGGAACTATGACAAAGCACAGAGATCAGCAAAATCCGAAGACTGGACTATTCTAGTTCATTAAGGTGGGAAAACAAGGATATATTTTTTTTTTCTTTTTTTCAGAGACAGAAGAAAAAGATACAGTAACAAACAGTAAATGCTTTAAAATGGCTAGCGCATGGGCAGTTTACATAAAAAGGTCCCTCACATTAGAAATGACAAATAAAAACTCATCTATTTCAAACCTCAAAATTTGTCTACAAAGTCTCAAGAAACTTTGAAAACCCATCTGTGTTTGTCCAAAACCATTTTCTGCGACTCATTCCACATAAACAGCAAGTGGTTGTATTTTGGGCACATATGCTGAAACAATGGGTCTCAAAGGAAAACCATCCTTATTTGCATGTACTTTGTGGATCCCAGAAAATGTGGAAGCACTGTTTTTTTCACTGTAACAAATGTATATAACTCACTTTTGATGGTATCTTAAAACCAAATATAAAACATATTGAACCAAAATGGGTATTTAGTTCATTAAGGTATCAAATAAGGTGTGTTTAATTTTTGAAATAATCTCATAGGCTGAATTATCTAATAATAAAACATGCATTTTAGAAATATACTCCTCCCAGTCCATCAAAACACTACCACCTTTGTCCAGTTTTCCTGTAATCTATCTGTCAGTTAATTCTAAGTATTCCTCACTTGTAATGCTAAGTTGTACAATATAAAGTGATGCTTACAACAAATTTAAAGTATATCCACTCACACATTTTTCAAGTGAGGGGAAAAAGAGTATGCAAAGGAGGACTGAAGGTACTTTTCCTTCTTATAAACCCTTGGTTAGTGTATACTACATTAAGGCAACATGGCCAATACATTAGCCTGAGACGCTGGTACAAATATATTTACTAGACTATAAAAATGGTTTATCAATGGCCAAGTCCATATTATAAAAAAAAAAAAAAAAAAAAGGAGAGAGATGTCTTACCATAACGTTCCATCTGTGTTGTTGATCTTCGTTCGTTCATTACTGATGGGTTATCGGTTCCGTCCTCGGAACCAAGCCAGCCATATATCAAACTCGCATCAGCCAAAAACTCTCGAGAAAAGATCCTACCCAGAATGCTCTGCTCCCTGTTACCTCAGATCGAGTTTGCAAGTTGATAGACAAAAGTAGAGGGAACCTCTGGTCATAATAGACCTACAATAAAGGAGTATATGAGATTAACCAGGAACCTCTAGAGGGGGACGGAGGGTGGGGAGTAATTAATGAACGAAGATCAACAACACAGATGGAACGTTATGGTAAGACATAACTTCTTTATCTGATGTTCGTTCATTCCTTACTGATGGGACAGAGACCCCAGCTACCTGTATCCCTGGGTGGCCCTCATGGAAGGACATTCATAAGCACTATGGAGCCAAAAGAAGCTCTACCTCTGGAGGCCAAATCCAACTTGTAATAAAGAATAAAGGTATGAGGTTTGTCCCAAGTCACAGCTGAGCAAATATCACTATGGAAAGCTGCTGAAATTGCTACAGACCTTGTAGAATGTGCTTTCACTATGTGAGGCAAGGTGACACTGTTCTTGTTGTAGATAAAGGTAATGCGATTTCTCAACCACAAAGCCAATGTAACTTTTGAGACAGGATGACCTAGTCTTGGTCCCGAAATAGTTGGTCTGATTTACGGGCAGATTTTATTCTGTCCAGATAAAATCATATTTTCCTATGTGCAGGCAATACTCTCCCTTGTTAGAGTGGTTAGGAAAAAATACTGGAACATCAGCAGATTGGTTGATAGACTGCTCTGACACCACTTTTGGTAAAAAGGAAGAATTAGTTCTCAGTGATACTCTATCCTTATGGAAGATAAGATAGGGAGGTTTGATACAAAAGGCTTGAAGTTCTGATAAGCATCTGGCCGATGTGATTGCAATCAGAAACATTTTCCACAAGAGATATTTTAAATCACATGAAGACGCAGGTTCAAAGGGGGCCTCTGTTAGGGCTTGCAGAACCAAGGCCAAATCCCAAGGTTGCACTGATTCTCTAAAAGGAGGCTTTATGTGAAGAACCCCCTTCAAGAAAGCTTTACAGAGTCTATGTGACATGAGCGAAGAATCCTGAAAACCACTGTGGAAATTCGAAACGGCAGCTAAATGCACATGAATAGTAAAGGCAGACACCCCAGAGTGGAAAAGGTGTGATAAGTAACCCAAAACTACCGAAACTGGGGCTGACAAGGGGTCTAACTTTTTATTTGCTGCCCATTGAGACTGATTAGTCTGGTGGACAATACATGAGATGCAATAAAAATATTGCGCAAAGGGGACGAGAGGTTTTCCAGTCTGGCAGTCATTGGAAGTGGAGAAACCAAGCTGTCAGCTTCAGGGTTGTTAGATTGGGGTAAGTCAGACCCTGCAGATGGGAGATCAACGTTGGGGATGGATTGACGATCCATGGTTGATCTAGCAGGTGAGGCCAGAGGAAGAGGAACTAGATTTGTCGAGGCCAATATGCAGCAATGAGAATCACTTTGCTTTTCAACTACCATGCTTTCGTCAGAAATTGGGAGATGAGAGTGAGAGGAGGATAAGCAT
The DNA here is from genome assembly GCF_019279795.1 of Protopterus annectens. Taxonomy (NCBI): domain Eukaryota; kingdom Metazoa; phylum Chordata; order Ceratodontiformes; family Protopteridae; genus Protopterus; species Protopterus annectens. The sequence continues at coordinate 647,817,665 of NC_056731.1, read as the reverse complement.
AAAGTAGACCCGAGGGCCAAGCATGGACTACAGCATCTCTCGGCGACTGTCCTCAAGAGGAGATCAGGGCAAAATAGTTGCTGCACTTAGGTTCATTTGAAGTTGGTTGGGGAGGCGAATAGATCGCAGGAAGGCTGGCCCCAGCGGTTGAAGATTTTTGCCGCTATCACAGGGTTGAGGGATCACTCGTGAGGTTGTAGAATGCACCTGCTCAATTTGTCCACTATCAAGTTGGAGCTCCCGGGAATGTGTGTTGTAGTTAAAAAGCAGTTGGAAGCTATTGTCCATTGCCATATTCTCAATGCCTCTCGTTATAATGGATACGATCTGGTGCCGTCTTGCTTGTTGATGTACCAGACCATGACATGTTGATGTACCAGACCACTGACATGTTGTCTGATTGGATCGCAATTGTCCCTGACGGAAGGATGGAATGAATTGCTTGCAACACTAAGTAGCCCCACCCTCAGTTCCAGGACAGCGATATGCAAAAGGGCCTCTGTCTCCAACCAGGTGCTTTGGACTGAGCTTCCCTGACATAGCCCCCACCACCTCATCAGGGAGGCATCTGTGGTCACCGTGGCTTTTGACTGATGGGGGCTGCAGGGGCAAGACCATTATTGGGGATTTCGAGGCATCCACCAGAGTAAATCTTGCTTGCACCTCTAAGTTACACTTATCTGAAAAGACAAAGGATGCTACAGAGGGTGCCATTAATTGAGAAGTAACCACTGAAGGAGCCTCAACTGGAATCTGGCTAGAAGAACAATGGTGATCAAGGCTGCCATTGACCCCAAGAGTTGGAGTTTAGATCAAGCGGAAGATTTCTGATGACAGAGCAGCTGTTGAATCTATGCCTTAGTCTTTGAAGCTTGTGGTCCAGATGAGATGCTGTGCAATTTCTCATGTCCAACAGTACCCTGATGAATTCTAAAGACTGGGCTGGAGTCATGTTAGACTTCTCCCAGTTTATAGTAATTCCCAGGCATTGTGCTGTGAGGAGAGTGTAGTGCAGGGCTTCTTCCAGTAGACGTTTGGTGGGGGCGGTGAAGAGCCAGTCATCTAGATATGGAAACATCTGGAATTCTTGAAGTCGCAAGTGAGCGATAACCACTGCCATCCATTTGATGAACACTCTGGGGGCTGTAGAGAGACCAAAGAACAGTGCTCAAAATTGGTAGTGACTGTCTCCTATGCGGAAGCGGAGGTATCTTCTTGAGAATCTGTCCATTTTTATGTGGTAATACACATCTTAAAGATCTACCGAGCACACCCAATCGTCTTCTTCCAGAAGAGGAAGGACAGACTGAACCGTGACCATCCGGAATTTCTCTGTTTTTACAAATTTGTTCAGTGTGCTGAGATCCAGAATTGGTCTCCAGCAACCTGTCTTTTTTGGCATTAAAAAGAACTTAGAGTAAAAAACGGATCCTATCTGGTCTGGGGGAACCATCTGGATGACTCTTTTTTTTTTTGTAGCAGCTTTTGGATTTTGTGTGCTGCTGCTTCCCTTTGACTGGGTGGAATGTCGGGTAATACTCTGGATGAGGTTGGACAAAGATGGAAGGGGATGCAATAGCCTCTGGATTTTACCCATTGTACCCAAGAGTTGGTTATGTTTCGCCAGGCAGCGGGGTACAAGGAAAAAGACCCCCGACCGCTTCCATAGGTGAGCAGTCAGGCAACGCTTCAAGAGCACTGACAGGGTTGGTCAGAGAAAGAATCTCTGGAACCCTGGTTTCATGGACCTCCTCTTCCCCGAAAGGGGTGTCTTCCATTGGTGTTTCTCCCTCTGCCTCTACAGGAGAACTAGGCACATGCATCACTGAAACAGCCCTGTGATTTTCTGTGCCACATCTTCCTGCTCCTCTGATTTCTGGAGTAGAATCATTGAGGAGTGGAGTGTCTGACACCAACGGCAGACAGGATCTTGCCATCTTGTTCACACCTTGCCAGCGTATCTTTAACTTTAGGACCAAACAAAGAAGCAGCCTTGATGGGGGCATTCATGAAGGAAGCCTTAAAGGAGTCCACAAAGGCGCATCAAGGCATGTTACCTGGTGACTATACCTGTGCCTGCCACTCTAGCCACTCCTTCTGTTGCGTTAGAAATAAGATGCATGGAAAAATTGAAATGGACTCTAGGCTGGCTATCTGAGAAACTACGTTGTCACGGACCTCATCAGAAACAGCTCCTGCCAAGGTTTCACAGAGTTGGTTGATAAGATCCCTCTGGGGCCTCGTAAAGTGTGCCAAAGAGTTCAAAGACCTTACGGTGAAGGTCGATGAAGCAAACACGTGCTTCTCTAGTCTGTTCTTTAGCCTGGGACTCTTTGTTGGGAAGATAGACAGTTTGACTCACTTCTGCCAAGTCTTTCTTAGTTGCACCTGCCACCACCATGGCATCTACTGGAAGACCTCATGACCAATGGGGATGCTCAGCTGGGGGAGATAAGATTTTATCAGGCCTCTGCGGTATCGCTTCCAGTGTGTCAGGAGCCTTCCACGTGTGCTGGACAAGCTCATCGGCTAGCGGGGTAACCCAGGAGGGTAGGAGGCCAGGCATGAAAGGCCTGCAAGAATAATGATTCCTCTCAGGAAGGATTAGAGGACTACCAGTCACCCCTCTGTCTAAGGATCTCGAGGAAGTCACCAAAGGACACCACATCAGATGGTGACCGTGGGGACCCTTCCCCGTCATCAAAGTCCGTATCTTCGATCAAAGACTCCTCAGTGGAGTCCATGTGCTTCCTCTTGCACGAAGCTTTGCGGGGTACTTCCTCAGTGGGAGGTTCTGGGGAAGACTGCAAAGAGGGAGTCTCCTGAGGGAGAGAAATCTAAGGCCTTTGTGCCCAGTGTCCGGCGGTTGTGGCTTGTGAGACTTGCGGCACAGAGGAGGGATAGGACTCTGACATGTGGGGTTTGCCACCGGAGGCAAGCACCCACTCCATGGCCTAGAAGGCCGGCCCACCCAAGGAGGGATGGAAGACTGGAACAGAGCACGACAACCTCAGAACCAGGGTCACACCCCTCTCCTATGAGCTGACCCCCAGACCAGGAGTTTCAAGAGGACTGTGAAGCGTGAGAGAGGGAGGATAACTGGAGGGTGCCATAGAAAAAAAATCAGCATGGAACCAAGAATGCCCTCCCCCACGGCACAGCCACTGGCCTGAGAAGGGCCCGATGCCCAGTGCACCGAGAACCACAAGGATGAATCCGGCTCCAAAGTGAGATCCACTATTGGGGTTGGAGGGAGGGAAGCTGCTGTTGGTGTAATGGGCTTTGATACTTGGGTGGAAGTCGAAGGAAGAGGAGTGTACGTTGGAGTTTTAGGAGATATACGTTCACCTGAAGGAGGGAACATGGGTTTTGATGGTTGAGAGAGACCTCTGGCCACAAGCGAATGGTCAACAAGCCGCAACACATCTTGCTCAGAGAGGCTCCTGGTCGATCTCATAGAGAACCTGAGGGCAATTCTGGCCTTTCTAGAAAAGGACTATATTGGCTACTAACAAATGGATCCAAGGAAGGAGAGTACTTGGTCCTTGCTAACTAGAGAAGGTGCAGAGCTGGAACTGAGGATGTCTGCATCGAAGAGAATGGTGTCGAAATAGTCTGTGCCAAGGACGTCAGCACCATAGAAATCGAAGGTGTCTGCACCAATAGGTACGATGCGGTCAAGGAAGGTGTCTGCACTGGAAACACTGATGGTATCGAAAAGGACTGCAAAGAAGAGCATGTCAGTGCCAAACGTGTCTGGACTGTGGAGGACAGTAAGGTCATACTCGGGGCCGAAGTGGATTGCACCAATGGTGCCGAAGGAGACTATACCTTCATGGACAGTGTCGGTAAGGGCTGCAATGGAACTGTCGAAGCCATAAATGTCAGCAACAGGAACTCCGGTGCTGGTGTCAATAAGGAGGGCATGGCTAAAGCAAGAATCAACTGGAGCGATGCCATGCCTGGAGCCGAAAGGGTCACAGGCAGCTGCGCTACAGTAGTAATTTTCACTTTATGAGTCGACTCCTTGTGATCTCCAGAGGGAGATGAACTGAGCAACCTCGATGAGGATGAGGAAGAAAGCCTCTTACGGGGTTTAGCAGGAGTAGGTAAGCCCTCCGACCCAAAGATAGCCTCACAGAAAGGAGATTTGAGAAGACATTTCAGGATTAACTTGTTCTTTCTCTCATTAAGTGTCCTGGTCGAAACATTTCTACAAATCCCACATGGGGGATCTACAGTAAGGTGGGAGATATTCAAACAACAGACACATAAGTCACGGCCATCGGAAAGCAGTAACTGAAAGCCACAATCCTTACACTGTTTAAAACCAACACTACTTTTCTTATCTAACATAATGATGTGGAGAAGAACAACAGTATCAAGAAGAAGAAAGGCTACCCAAAAGGGTAAGAAGAGAGAAGGAAGATGGATTATCAACGACGGTAATGAAGAATTACCTCAAAGGTAATAAAGGGAAATAGCCTAAAAGGAAATAGACTAAAAGGAGAGAGCCTTAAGGATACAATAGGTTAGGAGAATAATACAAGAAACTGTTTGAAAAACTTTAAAGTAGAAATGATATATAAACTTTCAAAAAATATTCACTTAGCTGAAAAGAGTGGCTTGACATGGCTGTACAGCAATGCGGCAAATGAGATCTGAGGTAACTGGGAGCAGAGCATTCTTATGTAGGACCTTGGCTCGAGAGTTTTTGGCTGACGCAAGCTTGATATATGGCCGGCTCCGTTCCAAGGATGGAACCAATAACCCATCAGTAAGGAATGAAGATTAACAACATCAGATTATCTCTTTCACTATTTCCTTCACCTGAAATAATCTCCATTATCTCCAATTATTTTGTCTGCCATCTGTATGCCCTTTGCTAAAACTGACCTTGATTTGTTAAATCCATCTGCTGCTGTTGACTGCCCAGAGGATTGTTCTGATGCTTCGCAATTATTTCTGATCTGTTGGGATGATGCCCAACTAAAAAACTGTATTGTGCAGAATCTTGTGTTTTATTTTTTGTGTGAATGATCTTAATTGATTAGAAGTACTGTTTTCAGAATATTTTTTTGTGCTATTTAGGAATGTTAAGTTGATCCGATGTTTTGTATTCTGAAGAAGTGCATTGTTTTACTGTAGTGTATATTCATGTAAAGTGTTCTGGATTTATTTTCATCTTGCTTCTTTAATAACCCCGGGGAATAAGTCTTCTTTCATTTATTTTACTCGCGTTATTGCAGCTATTTTTTTCTTTTGGGGGGGAGATTATTTATTTAGTTGACATTTGTCTGGCTAGCAGGCACATTTTTAGTGGAAAAAAACAGAAGGCAAAGAGAAGTCTTCCACATCAGTGCAAACAGAATATGCAGCCACAGTAAAGTCCACTCTGTCCACCTGAGGCTAGTAAAATGTACAGGTCTGTGAGGTGCCTGCTATTACATAACGCAGTCACATATTTCCAGTTTAATCTATTAAAAAAAAAAAAAAAAAAAGATCATCATCCCTTGTAAACACCAGTCTTTGGTTCAGATTTTGGCAATATTCCTTGACTGGTTGTCCAGTCTAACATTCACTGTAGTGTAGAAGAGGGAAACAACAGCCTTCACAGGAGGGCTGACTAGATCTCAAAGCCCAGAATCTGGAATAATTAACAAGTTTTCATGCATGACAGAAATAGTATAAAGAAATTCATCCTTGGTCCACATCATCACTGTGTTTTGTAGGACCCTTTGCCATTAGTTCTTGCAAGGGATCAGCACATAAGAAACTGATTTGTAGAATCACATAACGTAGGCATGGTAACCATGTCAAACATTATAAACATATGTCACTGTAAATAAGTACTAGTTTTTCAGACAGAAATATTTCCCTTTTTAAATGTTTTGACTAAAACCTTTATTCACATTAATTCTAGCTATAATGGTCATCTCATCAAACACTCCACATACACACTTCAATCAAGATATAGCATACAACACAGCAGAGCAATAAAATAAAGGAGAAGGATGGAGGAACTTAAATTGTGAAAACAGGAAGGATCGGGTCAGTCATCTACTGTTACAGTGAAAAACCTTTCACAGTTGTATTACAGCATCTCACCCTCTCAGATATTTGCAGTTTTATCTAAATGCCCGGTGAAATACCAGCTTACAAATCCAAAGCACTGGAAGAGGCTCCAGCAAGGTAACCATTTGAAATGTTGGGACCCTCTTTGGCAAGCCTCGTAATACAGAGACTGAAAAAAAAATCTTACGTATACTAATTCCAAGATGACCACTTCTCAAAATATTCCTCGTTCTCCAAGGTATGGATGGCACCTAGCAGGATAACAAAGTGTTTACCTAGATAAGTTCTGAATCAGGCAAGCCTGTGCTGCCATTAAATGTGTATCTGCACTATGCAGCTGAGAGGAAACTGGCATATGGAAGAATGTTTACTTTCTGGAAGCCTTGAGCACAGGATCAGAGAAGCTACAAAGGTGGGAGAGGAGTGCTGCAAGGGGGAGAGAATAAGCCACCTCCAGGACCAGCAAGCTGACCTGTTGTTTCTCGCTTGACTCTTTCCTGGAATAAGGGGCTGATAGAGATTTCCAAGCAAGAAAGAATGCATGAACGGCCTATAGGGCTCTTGCATATCCCAGAAATACCTGGCTCTCATTCTGGTGGAACAAATGTGTCAGCTGGTTGAACAGAAGGCAATGGGAAAGGTCCTAGGGAGGGAAAATTGATAAACATACATAAAAAGATAGACAGACAAGACAGACAGCAGTACATTATTAAGTTGTGCCTGCACTGAGTTTCATATTGTAGAGAAAGGGGAACCGATTACAAAACACAATTTCATAGGGCTGCTATGCAAACTACATGAGATATGGAAACTTAACCTTGAAGCTGCTGTTTACATTTCAAGAAAATGCAGCTGCAACACATCAGACAACTATCTTCCAGTAGGGTATGTGATGAAATGCATCAGATTGCTCTTTCCACTTGCATTAGTAACTACTAAGAGAAAGTGAAGCACATACAATTTTAGAGAAATAGAAAAAGCAAGTTTAAATCAATGGTAACACTTTCCAAAACAAGACAGAAGTCATAGCCCAAGAAGAGAAAATAATCAAAATTTTAAAGAAAGAAAAAAGGGCGCAGGAGAAGAGGTGATAATATGGAAGAATGTGTATCAATGGAAGTACAGTAACAGCCAAAACTGATCAAACAGGAGATGAAATCCAGAGTATTAGAAAGGTCTACTTCAAGTCTGTAGCTGCCTTACCTGAATAAGAAAACCTCTTCCTTTACTATAAGCAAGACTTCATAGCCACCTGTAGGAGACTAAGTACATGTAAAGAATTAAAACCTCAGCTGTTAAGCAATAAGGTGAAGTGAGATAGGTGAAACACCAGCCATTCTTGGTGTATTAGAAGATCCACCTTAAGTTTCCAGCAGCAGGGAAAAAACATGGCTGCCTTGGCCATTGTGTTTGTGTGCGGTGATGGGATGCATTGTAAATCAAATGCTCCTCATATTATCCTTAGCACTCTAAACTACAGCTACTACAGGAACATATTAAAAAAACTTCCTTTCAAGGTACCTTAAGAGGGTATTTTGAAGCCTTGGCAAAAATGTTAGAAATTAATTTCTACTGTGAAATGCAATGCAATCTCTTTCTGACATAACCTAAAGAGATATGTTAATGCAAATAACATCCAGGACAGAAATATCACAAATTATATGACTAAACTTAGCTGCTTACAAAAATTGCCAGAGCTCTGCCTTCCTCTAAAAGTCAGACAGCCAGCACCTGTAGTTGCAGAGACAAAGGGTTCTCAGAACTACTGCTAGCCACTAAAGTGTATATGACCCTTGTGCCTCCTTACTCATATCACATTACTGTTGTAGAGTTGTGAGTTACTATGCAAATACTATCTGGGCAGAAAGAATGTTTACACCTTGCTTTCTAAAGTTACACATTTCTTCATGTTGATGTGCAGTGTTATCTAAGATGGGGACTATGTCGACTGAGTAGACCAATACTGCAGATGTGATCTCCAATGTAAGTATGAGGCATTCACTGTGCAAAATGGCTTGACAGAGTTCCTCTACCGAAGCTGCATCACTGGAATATGTTGATGTAAGCAATTCCCCAAATGGTCTTAAAGACTCCACATGTAATGCTGAATCACAGGTTTCTGAATCATGATGATCCTGATGTGACATACGTTGAATCACACTCCACAAAACACCGGTTACAACAAGAGGAGAACACCTGATTTTTTTCTTTCATTGTATTATCTATCATTGCATTATCTAGGGTAAACATAAATGAAATCACACTGGTGGTCTAAACATGTTCTTTGGAGTATGCATGGATAAGGCTGTCACCTAGAGAAGAATGAATGCAAATCCTTCAACCTGAGTGACACCACAGCTGAAACAAGATATATGCAGAATCCACTGAAAGCTAAAACTAAACCAGAAAGAAAAATGCAGACTGACAACGCTAAATTCCTATCTGAAACCTGAGAGCTGAATATCTATACTTTTTTAGGCAAGGAAAGCTGTGATGCTGCCAGCCCAGCTAGCTGAAATTTTGTAAATAATTCTGTTATTTGTGAATATTGCTATGAGTTATACAGAACTGTATGTTATGTACTGAGCTTCAAGAATGTAACAACAGTGTACCCTACTGGAAAATAAAGTACAGTTTTGTACCTACCATAAATGTAGATGTTCGAAGATCCACATTGCTGCAGTCCTTACTTATGGGTAGTCCGCTGTCCTCGGTCGGCCCGAATACCAAAGTATAAGGTTGACGTCGGTCATGGGCGCCTAGATCTGACATCAGAGCGTCAGGATATAAAGGCGCATGACTGACGTCATATCCTCAGTCTTTTCTTGCCCCAGATGTCAGAAGGCCAAACCAGAAAGGCCACAGCCAAAAACAGAATACCTCCCAAAAACTTGCCCAACAACAACCATCACCTAAAGCATAGCACCAAGTCAAACTACAGTGGGGAAGGAGGGAGGGTAAACTGGACTGCAGCAATGTGGATCTTCGAACATCTACATTTATGGTAGGTACAAAACTGTACTATGTTCTTCATCTCACATTGCTGCAGTCCTTACTTATGGGTAGAATCCCAAAGCAACGGGAAAGGGAGGATGGTAAAAATCATAAAGCATTAGGGGCCGCTAAAATGCCCTGTAAAATTGCAGTGGCAAATCCAGCCCTAGACTTAGAATAAAGAGGAAGGTGGTAATGTTTAGAAAAGGTATGCACTGAACTCCAAGTAGCTGCCTCCAAAATGTCTTTGTAGCTACCCCCCTTAGAAAGGCCGTAGAAGTAGCAGTAGCCCTAGTGGAATGAGGCCTGATTCCAGCAGGAATCTCCTTACCATGATGGGAATAACAGAAAGAAATACAAAACCCAATCCATTTAGAAATAGTTTGTTTTGAAACAGGTTTACCCTGTGAACCCAAAGCAAAAGAAACAAACAATTGCTGAGACTGTCTGAACTCCTTGGTTCTGCTCAAATAATAACGCAACTGCCTGTGAATATCCAAAGTATGCAAAATTTTCTCCCCTTTATTTTGGGGGTTTGCATAAAAAGTAGGCAAATGAATAGTTTGATTTAAGGCCACACTAGAAACCACTTTAGGCATAAAGGAAGGATTAGTATGCAAAGATACCCTATCCTTATGAAAAATCAGGAAAGGCTCCACTGCCATGAGGGCCTGTAATTCAGAAACCCTTCTTGCAGAGGTAATGGCCAACAAAAAAGCAGTTTTCCATGACAAATACTTTAACTCGGCAGTAGCTGCAGGCTCAAAAGGTTGTAGAGTAAGTTACAAAATTGAGATCCCAAGCAGGAGTAGGAGCTCTACGTGGGGTCTTATATTCTTTGCCCCTCTAAGAAATTGCTTAAACCAAGGATGAGAGAATAAAGGAGGGTCACAATCATAGTGAGCAGAAATGGCTGCAGCATGGACCTTTATTGAGGAGAAAGACAAACCCTTTTCCAATAACTCAGTAAGATATTGAAGAGCAACACTTAAATCAGGTTTGGAGACATCAAAGTCCTTTCCTTTGCTCCAAATAAAAAATCTCCTCCATTTATCAGCGTAAACTTTCCTGGTGCTAGGCCTCCTGGCCTCCAAAATAACATTCAAAACTTGTTGTGGAAGCTGAGACCCTCCAGAGTCTAAAACAGAATATGCCAGGCTGTTAGATGCAGAGACTGAATCTTGACATTGAGGAAGTGACTGTCCTCTTGTGACAAAAGGTGCGGAATCAAAGGCAGAGGCCATGGAGGTTCTCGTACTAAACTCCTCAGTAGTGGGTACCACTGTTGTCGAGGCCAATCCGGTGCTATCAAAATCATGGTTGGCTTGTCTTGTCTGGCCTTCAAAAGTACCTTGGGAAGAAGAGGCAGAGGCGGAAAGGCATATACATGCAGATTGTTCCAACTGAATGATAGAGCGTTCACCTTCCAAGCTGTGTGATGAAACATTTTTGTGCAAAACTTTGACAACTGGTAATTTAGTGGAGAAGCGAACAGATCTATGTCTGGAGTTCCCCATAACACTGTCAACTGTTGAAATACAAGAGGATCCAATTTCCATTCGTGAGGATCCACTATTTGTCTGCTCAATACATCTGCTAAGGAGTTCTGTGCTCCTGGTAGAAACCTTGCCTGAAGATTGAGGTGTAGATTGAAAGCAGTTTCCCACAGAATCATCGCTTGCCTGCAAAGAGGGTAAGAATGGGTTCCCCCCTGCTTGTTGATGTACCACATGACAGTAGTGTTGTCTGTTTGAATCAACACCTGCCCTGGGCGAAGTAAATCTTTGAAAGCCATCAATGCAAACTGGACTGCTAACATTTCCTTCAAGTTGATATGCAAATGCTGGAGTTTGACAGGCCACGTGTTTTGCACCCATTTTCCATTGAGGTGTGCTCCCCAAGCCTTGTCCGAGGCATCTGTCGTTAGAATCTGACTCGCCTCTGGCCGGGTCACAGAGAGTCCCTTGTTTAGGTGACATTCCTGAGCCCACCACAAAAACTCCTTCTGAATGCAAGGTATTATCTGAATGACAGTGTCTAGATCTTGGCAGTGCTGTGTCCATACATTTTTGAGATACCATTGAAGCTTCCTCATATGCAATTTGGCATTGGGAAGTACCAGAATACAAGATGCCATGAACCCCAAGGCTTGAAGGACTGTCCTTGCAGTCAGCCTGGACCGTAGAGACATTTGATGGAAATAAAGAGAAAGGCTTCTTTGTTTGTCCGGGGTCAAAAAGGCCATCTGGGAAGCTGTGTTCAGTCTCACACCGAGACAGCACATGTCCTGAGAGGGTACTAGACTGGACTTTGTTTCGTTCACAGAATACCCTAGGCATCTTAACACTGCCATCACATACTGTAGATGATGAAGAAGTCCGTCCCTTTCTTGTGCAATAATCAGGCAGTCGTCCAAATAAGGATAAATCTGTATTCCTCTGAGTCTGAAAAAAGCTATCACTGGAGCCAGAACCTTTGTGAACACTCTGGGCGCAGTAGATAAGCCAAAGGGCAATGCAGAGAACTGATAATGTAAATTTCCAGCCCGAAACCGCAGGTACCTCCTGCAACTGGGCCTGATAGGAACATGAAGGTAAGCCTCTTTGAGATCCAGAGTAACCATCCAGTGATCTTTTCCCAACAGAGGTAAAAGTTGTTGCAAAGTCAGCATCTTGAACTTTGGAATGTCCAGGTAAGTGTTGAGGATAGATAAATCCAAAATTGGTCTCCACGTGTTCCCTTTCTTTGGAACTAGAAACAGGCGAGAATAAAATCCTAGGCCCACTTCTGACAGAGGAACTGGCTGTATAGCTCCTATTTGAAGAAGTAAAGAAATTTGTCTGTGAGCCTCTATCCTTTGCCGAGGAGGGACGTCTGGCATGCCTTTGAAAGGAGGCATGGTATGGAAATAGAACTTGTAACCTCGGTTTATAATGTCCAATACCCATTTGTCCTGGGTGACTAAATGCCAATTTTGCTTGAAAAGAGCCAACTTTCCTCCCAAAGGAGCTGCCAGGCAAGAAGAATCTGGCAGCTGAAAATGCAGGTCATTGGGCCTGTTTACGAAAGGACTGGCCCCTGCCCTCACCAGCAGATTGAGCAGGCGAACTCCATTGTCTCGGCCTGAAGGTACTCTGAGCTCTGCCCCTACCACGCCTAGATCTACCCCTAGACTGAGAATCAGAAGAAGGGTACGTCCACCCCTTAGTAGGCCAATTTCTACTAAACTTTGGAGGTTGTACCTGCAAAAAATCTTTAACAGTCTGCATAGACTTAGCCTTGTCTTCCATTTTCTTTAAGACTGACTCCACGGAGGACCAAACAAAACTTCAGACTGTAAAGGGCATCCAGAATTCTAGACTTAACATGCTCAGACAAATTCTGATCCTTAAGCCAGGCGTGCCTACGAATAACTGAACCAGTGGCCGCCACCCTAGAAGAAGCCTGTAAAGCATCAAAACCACATTGCAAAGAGTGCTTACCCACCTGCTCAGAAACATGCACTAAATCCTGTAATTCTTTACACTCTATGCCCTCTGCCAAAGCATCCACTTTAGATCTTAGCTGAGAAAGGAGGAAATTCTGATACTTCAACATATGAAACTGGCAGTTCAAAGCTGTCATTGCTAAAGTAGAAGAGGTATACACCTTCTTACCCCATCTATCCAAAGCCCTAGCTTCCTTATCCAGAGGAACCGGATTCTTAACAACAGAGGCTCTAACACCCTTAGGCCCCTGACTAATAGTTTCTGGGTCCGCCCTAGGACTCTTATACAGATATTTATGAGCCTCAGGCACCCTGTAATACCTGTCCGGTTTAACTGGGGCAGGAGGCACCGAATCTGGATTAAGGGAAGCTTCCGAGAAAACATCTGAAACAACATCCAAAACCGGAGGTATAGCTAAGGGTCTATGCTGTGGTAAAAACAAGAACTCCCTAAGTCTCTTCCGGGAATCAGAGTAATCCTGTCCCTCCCACTAAAAATGCTCCCTCATGGAATGCAGAGTTTCTGAAAATGAAAAATCCTCTGGAGGAGAAGCAGAAGGAGTGGAATCCTCTGCATCAGAATCAGAATAAGGAGGGAAATCTTGAATGTCTTCAGCAGAAGACTCTGAATCATCTGAGGCCTGCTCCAAACTTTCCAACTCTGGCTCCATCCTGGGCCTCTTATCAGGAGGGGGTATAGAACCTCTAATTAAAGTAATCAAATCCTCTGCCATTTTAAGCATGTGCTTTTTAGGCACAGACCCTGAAGAACCAGAACAGACACCAGAGGAAGGCAAGACAGACCTGCCTTTAGAAGGAGCCTTAGAAACAGTAGCAGAAGGCCTAACCACCCTAGGCATAGAAGGGAGAATAGTAACCTGAGAGGCCCCTTCAGCCTGACCTGCCTCCTGAGAGGCCACATCCTGTAAAATCAAAGTTTCCCCCTGGGACTCAACAGAAACGTCAGCCGGATCCACCTGTTCAGCTGTAGCTTCTAAAGGTCCGGCGTCCGAAACGGACGAATCATCCTGCCTAGGCTTTAAATATTTGTCTTTGCGCTTCTTAGTAGAAGCAGGCCGGAACATCCGACGGCATATTATAATTACACCTCTTGCCAAAGACTAACCTAGCGCAATCTAACCTCCGTTTTATAGTGCGCTTATTAAACCTAGCACAAAACCGACACCCGACTACGTCGTGCTCCGGTCCCAAACAAGGAATACAAAGCGAGTGGTAATCCCTATGCGGTATCTGTTTCCCACAAGAAATACAATTATTCACTTTTTCTGACATCCGGTAAGTAACTGAGGCAAGAAAAAACAAAAATATTCCCCAACGGGGTACTTAGCCCAACTTGGTATCGGTCTGAAACTCCGAAAACGAAAAATTTCAGAACGCCGAACGGCACTTGCAACGCTGCTTCTGCATCGGACCATGCGGCAAAAAAGACTGAGGATATGACGTCAGTCATGCGCCTTTATACCCTGACGCTCTGATGTCAGATCTAGGCGCCCATGACCGACGTCAACCTAATACTTTGGTATTCGGGTCGACCGAGGACAGCGGACTACCCATAAGTAAGGACTGCAGCAATGTGAGATGAAGAACATCAGAATGTTTTATGATTGTGTTCATCTCTCAGTTTCACTGAAGGAGACGGGATGTCAAGAGCTAGAAGTTTCTTTCTATTGTTTTGAAACAAAAATAATTATTAGGTTTAAAATGTGAAGTGTTTTTATTCTCTGTGACTTTCTAGCAGCTGCACTTCTGAGAGATGTGTACTTCTCACACAGAGATGCTAATTTTTTTTAGTTTCTGTTAGCCTGGGAACTGAAGGCAGGTGACAGAGTGATGTCATCCAAAGCTGACCCAGCAGTAATGTCTGATAGAAATTTAAGAACTCTCTCAGAGACTATGCATTTTGTATTTGTCTTTGGACCTGGAAACATCCTCTCATCAGCACTTGCCTTGCTAATAGTAAGTAATCAGGGTACAGCAATCTCTCTTAGATATAGATAGGAATATAGTAAAGATTAGTTTACATGTTTTCTGTATTTATTTGAGACTGTCCTACAATGTTGTTTTAAAATATTTCCTGTGATTCTGAACTCTGTAGTCACTGTGTTGAGTTATTGAGTATTGTCTTGTTCTTTTATTATTTATTATTAAATATATTTAAACCTTTTAATTGTGGCTGGTTTGTTTAGAGATATTTAAGCCCTTAGAGTACTTGCATATGTATTTGGTGACACTGTACAGGCCACTCCAATAGCCTTGCAAGTCTTGGTCACATTTAACAATTGGATTATAGTAACATTACACAGTAGGAAGGGCCTTATAGTAGCTGATAAACAGCTGGTTGGTGGAAGTGATAACTACCTTTTAGTCTGGGCAGAAGGGGGCATAGCTAGTAAACATGTGCCAGCCTTTCCCGGGAGTGTGTGTGGGTGTGTTTTTATATAAATCAAAACTCAAAGTATGTGTGTCAGCTACTTGGGCAGGGACATGAAGCAGTGTTTGGAAAAAGAGGGTGTTGAAGGTTTTGGCTTGACCACTCGGCTGGGATCGTAACTATCACCTAGCCACCTAACCTGGACCGAATCACTAAAGGAAGAGGCGTGTCCATATTCATTAAGGATATCCATACCTCCAGGCTAGTTGCTCAACATAATGCATCCGAAATTATCCAAGTGCAACTAACACCAGGCAAGACTGCAATCCAGGTTGTAGCTTGTTACAGATCCCTCACCATGCCCTTGGATTCTCACTCTTCATTTCTTAAGATACTGGAAAATATTAAGGTACAACCCAATACCTTAATTATGGGCAATTTCAACTACCCTACCATCAACTGGAAAAACTACTCATCTACCAACTCATTCGCTCAAAGTTCTCTGGAATTCATAAATTCCAACGCCTTGGATCAGCTTGTCCACACCCCCACCAGGGTGTTCCACACCAGAGGTGAACTCCTTGCTGGTCAGATCTGACCACAAGCTAATCACCCTAGAGATCTATATTCCATCCCACACCCCCATTAAACAAACTACCATCAAAAACTACTCCAAAGCCAACTTCATGATTCTTAAGACAGAAGTGGCAAACTTCACGACACCCATGCAAATGGAAAAGAGGTACGACTGCTGAATCTTACACAAATGCACTGTATAAGCACATGCATGAGTGCATGGATTGTGCCATCCCCAACAGAACCAAAACGCTATCCTCCAAAAAAAAGGAAGCCAATCTGGTGGTCCTCTGCCATAAACAACTCTACAACAGAAGGAAGAAGCTATTGCAAAAAAAAGAGTAAAATCCCAAGATTGGAGGAACTTCCTGGTCAGCCTCAGCAAGAAACTGAGATCCCTCAAAAAATCTTCCAAAGCCAGTTATGAAAATAAAATCGCCACCAATTCCAAAGATAACCACAAAGCATTCTACAGCTATGTCAAGAATCTCTGGCAACACTCATATCTGCTCTGAGCTACAGCACAATGGCACTAAATATACAGAACCAACTGATATTACCAACATCCTGGCAGATAGGTTCAGTGCTAACTTTATACCCCTCTTACCCTCCAAAGGGCCCATCTTAATACCAGAAGAATGCAAAGCCCCTGTAATCACGGATGAACAAGTAAAGGCTGCACTCTGCAAAGCCAAGACCACAGCATCCATGGGACCAGACAACATCCCAGGCAGCGTACTGCACAAACTACAGAACAAACTGGCACCCCGCCTAAGTACCATATTCAATCATAGCCTCACCTCAGGCTATGTGCCTACTGAATGGCACACGCTGACTGTTATCCCCCTCCACAAAGGGGGTGCCACTACGGATCCCGGAAACTACTGCCCCATTAGCCTGATGAGCCTGGTCTGCAAGGCCATGGAATGTATCATCTTGGAACTTATAAACAAAGACACAGGTAACCTCCAAACTCTGGACCTCACTCAAGTTTAGGTTTGTAAAAGGTAGATCATGTCTACTAAACCTGACTGACTTCTTTGAAGCAGTCACTAGAGCCACAGAGAGCAAGGTAATGTGCATAGCCTATCTTGACCTTGCCAAGTCTTTCGATACCATCCCCCACTCTGGAATTATAGGTAAGCTCACTAAACTGGGCATAAATCCCTATGTCACAAGATAGGTGGCCAACTGGTTCAATGACAGAACCCACACAGTAAAAGTAGCCGACTCCAAGTCTGACTTCAGACCAGTGACAAGTGGAGTACCACAAGGTTCGGTCCTGGGTCCTCTCCTGTTCGGCATCTACTTCTCTGAAGTGCAGGCCAACGCAGAAGGTCTTTGGCTAACAAAGTTCACAGATGATTGCAAACTGGGAGCCATAATAGAATCACCTAATGATTTAGATATTCTATAATAGGGCCTCACAGAGACAGATGCTTGGTGTCAAAGTCATGGCCTCAAGCGCAATGCCAAGAAGTGCATTGTCATCCCCTTTGGGAAAAACTCGGTACCCATGAACTGCCACATAGGCGGTAGCTCACTAAACACTGAAAGTGGGATAAGAGACCTTGGGACACAGGTGGAGAGTAGTCTCTCCACATTTGATAACCACATTGCCACAGTAATTAGTAAATCCTTCTACATGGCACACCTCATCACAAAAGTGTTCTCTAGAAAAAAGGAGGTCATTGTTCCTCTCTACTCATCCCTGATCAGACCCATTATAGAGTACAATGTAAAAAGTAAACTATTCTGTAGCTGGGTAAATGCGCGGTCTTCACCTCAGAGCCTCACAAACATGAATAAAAAAATCGAATAGACCACAGCTGAGGAGTATAGTTAAAAATCAACTTTGTTTAAAACACAAAGTAAGCGCTTTCACAATCTGTAACTGACTGCTTCTTCAGACTTGTACATTCAAATAAAATAGTCATAGCATTTAAATAGTATACCATCAAGTCAACAGTTAGAATGTATAGAAGACTGTTAGAACAGTCAGAACACTGTTACAAAGACAAGCATCTGGAGCCTTTCTCCCCGGGCCTCCGCTGAAAATTGGCTTCGTTCCAAGTCGGACTTTCCCGGTTAACAAATGTTAAATAAAGAAATAAATACATAGAATAAATCAAATCAGTTAATCAAATCAATTAAGCACTTAAAAACACAGTAAAGTAACATTTAAATACTAAAAACTAATAGAGCAGCAAATGTATAGAGAACAACTAAGCATACTTTTAATATATATCTTTCAAAAAGCTTAGTGTTTAAGTGGTTTAGCTTTAAGGAAGGACACTGCACCATTAATCCCTGGTAACTTATCTGCCTGCAATAGCAAAATCCATTTTTGTTCTGCTGCTTCTGTCTTATTCTTAATGTCACCACCTCTCATATTTTGCTCTATAATTTCTATCACTAAAAAATTAAAAACATGTTGAAAGCCTTCAGCCTGAACATGTCTCGCCAAGGCATTAGTTTCTTTAGCATTATTAATATATCTTATATATTCTTGAATGCGCTCTTTGAAGCTTCTGTTGGTTTTACCATCACAAAATACATGGCACAATTTGAAGAAGCTAAGATACACTAAATGTTGTGTCTTGTAATCAGCGTAGAAGTCAATATCTATGACAAACTTCTGAGTTGGATGTATAAATGTAGTGTTAGAATGGATAAACTTACATGCCGTGCAGTTTCTGCAGGGGAATGTTCCTATTCTCTTAGACAGCATATCATTATTCCTATTAGCCAATGGTTTATAACAAAGTTGTCTTTTTAAGGATTTTTTTATTTTTAAAAGAGAAGCACAGTCTCTTATCTATAACACCATCAAGTTCTTCAATGAAATTTAAAATATTCCAGTTCCTCTCAGATATTTGACAAAACGTCTTAATATCACTGGAATAAGTAATTGGAAACCTGACTTTATATCTATTCTCATTCCATGTGTCGTTTGCCTCTACAACTCCATCCTTCATACATATCAGAAATGCTTGCATCAATATCTACTGCATTGTAGCCTCTATCTATGAATTCATCCTTTAAAATGGAAACTGCTTGATCAAGCCCATCTTCTGTGTTATGCAGTCTACTCAGTCTCATAAATTGTCCTTTGACTACATTCCTATTCACATGTTTGGGATGCATACTATTTTTATATAAGAAACTTGTTTTTTCTACTGAATTTCCGGTATAAGCTAGTGACTAGCTGCGTACATGATTTTTTGTTTACAGTCACATCAAGGAAATTAATAGTACCAGATGAAAAATTGTATGTAAATCTTAAAAAATCTGCAGTGCTGTGTAAATATTCTATGAAAAGTTGCAGTCTACTGCTAGTATCTCTCCACAGAAGGAAGACATCATCCACAAAACATGCATACCAGATGATACTATCTGCAAAATCATTCCCATGCAGCAGATAATTCATCTCCCATGAGGCTAAGGCTAGGTTGGCGTAGCTATTGGCAAACACTGTGCCCATTGCTACGCCAACTTTTGCAGAAAAAAGCAGTCATTAAACACAAAAAAAAAGAAGTTATGTACTCACCATAATGTTCCATGTGAGATGTTCCATCTCGCCTTTATTCTTCATTGATGGGTTAGGAGCCGATCCTCGGCTCTGACACGGCCAATTAGCAAAGTTCAAAGATTACCAGTAGCTCGAGACCAAGCCCCTTATCCCATGATGCATTGCTGGAATTACCTCAGATCTTGTTTACTGCGTGTACCAAATCCTAGTAAGAGGACTAATCTCCCCAGACAGGAAGAAACATTGAATAACCAGGATGAAGCCAGTCTCCAGGTCAACTGTCAGCCAGGTGGGGGAAGGAGGGAGGGATGTGAGAATGAAGGCGAGATGGAACAACTCACATGGAAAGTTATGGTGAGTACATAACTTCTTTATGTGAAATTGTTCAATCTCACCGTTCATTCTTCACTGATGGGTAGCATCCCTAGCACCTTAAATCCTGAGTGGCTCACGGGAGTACATTCGTCAGGACAGTAGAACCAATGGAAGCCCTGTCCCTGGAGGCCTTGTCCACTTTGTAATGAGTGATAAAAGTGTGAGGCTAAGACCAAATGGCTGCAGCACAGATATTATCAAGAGGTAACTTGGCTTGAAAGGCCGAAGAAGTAGAGACTGCTCTGGTTGAATGCGCCTTCACTTTATGCAACAAAGACCTATTAGCAGAGGAGTAAGTGTAGGTGATACAATATGAAAGCCACTTAGAAAGGGTCATTTTAGCCACTGGTCTACCTTTTCTGGCTTCAGAGAATGAAACAAAAAGCTGGTCTGACACTCTGAAGTTTTTTAGTTCTGTCCAGATAATATTTGAGCTGTCTGTGAACATCAAGTTTGTACTGCATGTATTCTAATTTGTTGGTATGGTTGGGGAAAAAAATGGGCAACTCAATAACTTGATTGACGTTTGTCTCAGAACATACTTTAGGTAAAAAGGAAGGGTTAGTCCTAATGGATACTCTGTCCAGATAAAAAATCATATAGGGGGGCTTGACAGATAATGCCTGAAGCTCTGAGACACTGCGGGCAGAAGTAATGGCCACTAGAAAAATAGTTTTCCATGACAGAAACTTGAGCTCACAAGATGATGCTGGTTCGAAGGGAGAAAGAATAATATGGGATAGCATGAAATTCATGTTCCAGGTAGAATAAGGAGTCTTCACTGGAGGTCTCATGTGAAAGGTACCTTTGAGGAAGGCCTTGGATAACTGGTGTTGCATAATATTCAGTCCATCAATACCTAGATGAAAATTAGATATAGCTGCTAACTGGACCCCGATGGTAGTAGCTGCCGCTCCTTCGTGAAAAATCTTGGTCACGAACTCTAGTATGGATGACAATGGAGTTTGGTAAGGATCAAGGTTTTTGTTAGAAGTCCAAATGGAAAATCTTTTCCACTTACTACAATACAATTTTCTGGTGGAAGGTTTGTGGGAAGCCAACAAAATTTGACTTTTGTCATCTGAAAGATTATGAAGCCTGGCTATACGGGGGAACTGGAGAAGCCAAGCAGTTAGCTTCAGTGACTGCAAGGAAGGATGGAGGTCCCCTGATGAGTGTGTCAGAAGGTCTGGAACTGGGTCCAGGATCCATGGATCCTCCAAGAGATGATGGTAAAGAACTGGAAACCAAATCTGCCGAGGCCAATAAGGGGCTATAAATTACAGTCCTTCCCAGTGACTTTGCTTTCTGTAAAAATCTGGGTATCAGCGGAATTGGGAGAAATGCATAGAGGAGACCTGGGGGCCAATCTTGTATGAGTGCATCCCTCGGGGAATCTCCCAGAGGGGTATCAAGGCAAAGTAGCTTTTGCATTCGGTGTTGATTTGGCTGGCTAAAAGATCGCAGCAAGGCAGGCCCCATTTGCAGAAAATCCTGTCCACAATCTCCTGTTTGGGTGGAACATCTGGGATTCTCTTGACGGGAATGGTTGGAGCAGAGAATGGTATGAAATACCCTCTGGAAATTATGCTTTGTACACATCTGTCGTTTGTGATATCTAACCAAGCTTCTGGGTACAAAGATAATCGACCCCCGACCGCCTCCAGAGCAGGACAGTCGGGCCTCCTCTCAGGAGCGCTGGTAGGGTTGGCCAGAGAAGTGATCTCTGTCACCCTGATGTTGCAGACCCCCTCTGCTGCGAGGGTGGCATCTTCCATTATTACCCCCTCCTCTGCCCCTGGAGGGAAGTTCTCCACGTGTGTCCTGAAAGGCTCCTTGTGCTTCACGAAACCACATCTTTCCTCCTCTTTGGCCTTTGGGAAAAGGCCAAGCAGGGGTGGAAAAATGGACTCCAACGGCAGACAGAGTCTTTTCCTCTTGTTCACACCTGGTCAATGTTTCCTTTACCTTCGGCCCAAACAAGGATGAGCCGTCAAATGGGGCATTTACGAATGGAGACTTGAAAGGCTCCGCAAAGGAACAGAGACGCATCCAGGCATGCCTGCGAAGAGCAATCCCTGTACCTGCAGCCCTACTCAGCTGCATATGATATGAGATGCATGGACGAGTTCACAATGGAATTAAGGGTAGCAAGCTGGGCCGAAACTTTGTCAGAGACTCCTGCAGCTACAGTACCCTGAAGAGAATTCTCCCAGCTCCTTAAGGAGATCTCTTTGCAGTCTGGTGAAATGGGTCAGATAGTTCAGTGATCGCAGAGTGAAAGTTGCTGAACTGAACATGCATTTCCCATATCTACCCATTATCCTGGACTCTCTGTTAGGAGGATGGACACAGAAGTTTCCGACAATTCCATTTTTGTGGCCTCCGCCACTACCATGGCATCAACAGGAACTCCTTTGGACAGAAAGGATTTATACATGGGGGCAGAAATAAATGTATTAGGTCTCCAAGGGACAGGCTCCATGGACTGCGGCAACTCCAGCGCCCTACGAGAGACAAATTGCATAAGCTCAGAGACACCCAGGAGGTGGAAGGTTGAGACCCGAAAGCCTTCAGAAGAACTGACTCATCCTCAGTAGGGCTTTTGGACTGCCAATCACCCCTCTGCAGAAAGAATCTCAAGTATCTCTGCAAAGCAGATGTCCTCAGAGGGGGATCAAGGGGACCCTTCTGACTCCTCCAAGTCGATGTCAGATGTCAGGGTCTCCTGCAGGGAGTCCAAGTGCCTCCCCTTGCACAGTCTCTTTTTGGGGACTTCTGGGGAAGTCTCAGAAGAGCAGGGAGCACCCAGTGGGGCTACCTGAGACTGTGGGTCTCTACCCTTGGGTGACCGTTGGTAGCAGAAGCGGACACAAGCACTTTAAGGGAAGAAGAGGATAAACCTGGTAATGAGGAAGTCTTTGGAGACAACACTCGCCTCATGGCTTCGAAAGCATCATGGCTCCAATCAGAAGGAGTCGACAGACCAGAAGGGACCACGATCCCCTCCCACATTGATGCCGTGGGCTCCGAGCCCAAGGGAGGAGCCAAGCACACCCGAACCGAAGCCCCGAGAGGAAGAGTCGGCACCAAGTCAGTGCGACTATCCTCACCGGATCCGACAGGGGAGTGTCTGCTCCTAGAGTCCCTGGTTGGCACCAAGGATGTCCGAGCAGATGGAGCCAACGATACTGGAACAGCCGTCGGCTCCAAAGGTTCTAAAATTATCAAGTCGGCCTCCTCCAGCTCCAAAAGACCGGTTTGGCTCAGAGGAGGAGTAGTCAATTCAGGAAGTGTGGTCTTCGGTTCCATAGCTTGGGTCAGAGCCGACAACAATTTAGCTAGGCCTGGTGCTGTTAATAGCTTCTGTGCCAGTTGATACATATCCGAATCTGAAAGGCTAACAGATGACCTGGAAGAAAGCACCAATGGTGCCAACTGGAGAAGTGGAGAAGAGGGAGACTCGGAGACCGGTTCCAAGCCAGAGTCCCAGCTCCGAAAAGAACAGACCGTCTGCTCCGAAGTCTGTGGAGCCGAAGTCACAGTATATTCCACTTTTTTTGATTTTTTTGTCTTAGACTCAGAGGAAGATTTTGAAGATTTTGATGATTTGCTGGCCCCATCCTGGTCAGATACAGCTTCTACAAAGGGGTGCTTAAGGATACCCAGATCAATGAGTTTCATCTTCCTCTCAACCAGCACCCTAGTAGAAAAGGAGTGGCAGATACTGCAGAACTCCTGAAGGTGCACCTCACCCAAACAATAAACGCACTGAATATGTGCATCTGTCGCAGACATTTTTTGTCCACAGTATGGACATTTTTTAAAACCAGACTTCGGATGTTTCTCCTTATCTTCAGACACAATATCTTAATTAGAAAAATAACAACTATGAAGAACTATCAACAACTTTGACAAGCAAACGCCCAAAGGAGCCACTCTAGATATAATACAATATAGAATATTAATATATACTCCTAACTAGTCTAAAGTACTACAGGCCAAGGCCAAGGCCAAGAAGCAAAAAGTCACAAATAAAGTGGCAAAGCTATAAAAGGGAAAGGGGAACACTTCTAAACAGTCAACTATATATACATATATATATATATATATATACACATATATATACACATATATATATATATATATACACATATATATACACATATATATATATATATATATATATATATACACATATGTATAAGAGAAAAAAAGTCTCGAGCAGAGCTGGAAATCAAGAGATCAGTGCCGCGGTAAACTAGATCTGAGGTAATTCCAGCAATGCATCATGGGATAATGGGGCTTGGTCTCGAGCTACTGGTAATCTTTGAGCTTTGGTAATCGGCTCCGAACCTAACAGTGAAGAATGAAGAGTGAAGAATGAACGGCGAGATTTAGCAAATTCACATCGTTTTCAAGAAATATTTCAAGTAAGCTACATATCAAATTCACCTTGGTATATGTGTAGATTTTTTTTGATACTTAATAAATCATGTACCCTTTCAATGCCCCAGACATTAGGTATTACTGTAAACAGGGATGTGATATCCATGGTAACAAAAATATATTTACCATTAATCTTTGCCATCTTCTTGTGAAGAGAAGTTAGAAACATCTTAGTATCTCTTAAAATAGTGTTACCAGTTTCTAACACAGGATGCAATTGCTTCTCTACATAAATAGATATTGCTTCTGTGGCCCATCCTCCACTGGAGACAATAGGTCTCATAGGTGGCTTAGTCATATTTTTCTGTACCTTGGGTAGCCCATAAATCATGAGTATAATCGGATACTCTACTTGAAAATAATTAAACAATTCCTCAGTGATTTGTTGTGACACAAGTATACACAGACATCCTATCAATAATACCTTTAACCTGTGTACTAGAGATGTGTAGGTATGTATCTACATAATCTAAAAGTAACATCATTTGTTGTATATAGAATTGTTTCTCCATAACTACAACACTTCCCCCCTTGTCCACAGCAATAACCTCAATACTAGACAGTTCCTTCAGTCGTATTAGGGCTTCATTTTCAGATTTATCTAAATTATAAAACAAAGCTGGTCTTTTATCATTAAAGGCATCTCTAATGTCTTTTTCACATACTGTTACAAAGGTTTCCACAACAGGATGAGCTTTAGGTACATATAAAATGATTTTGCAGATAGTATCATCTGGTACGCATGTTTTGTGGCTGATGTCTTTCTTCTGTGGGGAGATACTAGCAGACTGCAACATTTTATCAAATATTTACAGAGCACTACTGATTATTTAAGATTTACATACAATTTTTCATCTGATACTATCAATTTCCTTGATGTGACTGTAAACAAAAAATCATGTACACAGCTAGTCACTAGCTTATACAGGAAACCTAGTAGAAAAAACAGTATCTTACATAAAAATAGTATGCATCTCAAATATGTGAATAGGAATGTAGTCAAAGGACAATTTATAAGAATGAGTAGACTGCATAACACAGAAGATGGGCTTGATCAAGCAATTTCCATTTTAAAGGATGAATTCTTAATTTGTCTGGAAATGTTGTTTATTAAGGAAGTGTGTCCAACCTACACTTTATTTCACCACTCTGTTTTTCTTTGTCCCTTTATTGCACCTAGCTCTCCAACCTGCCTATCCTGTGCTAGGGTTTGGGAAACTGCCCTGTCCAACATTGCTGTCTCTTCCCCAAGCCAAGGAATAGAGCCAAACCTCTCCCTGAGCATCAATCCCTTAAGGAAACAAGAAAGAACATTCACTACGGCTACTGTGTGTAAAGAATTTATATGTTTAACTTCTCCAGGTTTTGAAATTGTACTCCCTAGTCAGGCTAGCCAGCAGCCAAAGCATTCCCTTCTCCCAACGTCCATATATTCCCCTCTTACAGCCTCTGATTATTACTCCTGTTTTTCCCTCCTTTTACCTTTAGACCAGCTAGCCCTACAAGTAGCCACGGTTGCAATATATGCTTTGCCCACTAGGTGGCACCCCCTTCCTAGGCCCATCTCCTTGATCATCCACCCAACTATCTTAACATACAACTCTCAGGCACACAGATTTCTCCTATACTTCTCTCTCTTGTAGTCCCAATCTATCCTTCTACTTTCTACTGTGCATCACTCAACTGCCCTGCATAGAATCTCCCATAAACTTACCTGGGCAGTCAGAACTCCACTGATTGTTTTTCATAGAGTTAGTCCTTCACTGGCTCTACTCGCTCCGTTTGCTCTGTGGGCTCACTCCACTCCCCTACACTGCCCCCAAATATCACCCACCCCCACTGCTTCTACATTTAAACACCCTGACCACTCCCCCCATCCACACAACCAATCACATGATACACCTCTTAAAGGTATACAACCAGACTACTTAACAAAGTACTTATTCAGCACTCTTCCCTATACAATAAACTGTATATAATACTTCCATGCCATCTACCTCACCACTGCTTAAGTTCCTACTATTATTCTCACTCCTAACTATCCTATCCATACCTTATCTTTTTACACTCTATGAACACCTTAACTGTCTAGGATTTCAGTACCCCGTAAGACAAACCTCCACACCCACACTTGCTGTACCTCATAGCCATAAAAACATACCCAGCACATCAAACAACCTACCAGCTAAATATCATAGAGTGGCTCGCATTAAATGTCATAACTCAAGCGATAGGAAACTCTAGAACCTAATATTTAAACTTCTAAAATGTGTACTGAGACTACAAGTTCACTCCTTAATAGATGGTGATATCCACCCAAATCCAGGCCCAGACTCTATTACAACTATAGAGCTCCACGTTACAACCCCTGCTAACTTACAATTGCTTACTAGACCCCCTAATTCACTTCTAATAGTCCATCTTAACATTCGGAGCATAAACAATAAGGTTACCCACTTACATGCTCTCATAGATGTACATTCACTTGACATCCTATGTCTCACTGAAACATGGCTCAAGGCAACAACACCAGACAATGAGTTTATTCCACCCAGATATAATATCGAGACTAGACCGTAAAGCTAAAACGGGTGGGGGATTAACTATTCTATAGAAATCTGGTTTACAGCTGACCTCCATAGACTCTAATCCACCCCTAGCCAGTAATGCAGAAATCCTTATTTCCAAGATTCAGCTTAATAAATGTAAATCTATCTATATCATCTGCATTTATCTTCCCCCAGGCAATAACACTAACACCCTAGAGGATATCCTTAGTTGGCTTTCCACAAACTACCCACAAGAAACAACAGTACTCGGTGACTTTAATATCAATTGGAAGAGTTGTACCACAGAACAGCCTTCTACCCATATAAACCATTACATCCCCCACAAGGACCAATAAAGTTAATAACAAGGAAAGCACCCTTGATTGGATCCTCATAAACAGTCATCACCAAAATTACATAGTAGGAACCCTACCCGAAGACATAAGATTCTCTTACCTTCTTAATTAGAAATAAGAGTGACATTCAAAACCCAACCACGTATAGGACAATACGATCCAACAAAGATTTCAACCCTGACAACTTTCAAAAAGAACTTAAGCCATGCGATTGGTCTCCCCTGAAACAAATACCATTAGAAGAAGCAGTTATATACTTCAGTTCTAAATTCTTAACTATTCTTGACCACCATGCACCAACTTGAACAATTAGAACTAGGGTTAAACCAGCCCCATGGCTTTCTAAAGCTACTAAAAAAAAATCCTCCTTAGAAACCATGTCTGGGCAAACTGGCGCACTACTAAAACCCACGCAGATCAATTAAAGTTTAGACAGCTAAAAAACTAAACAAAAAAAGCCATACAGTTGGACAAAAGTAATTTTTACATTCAGCTCCAACAAACCACAAAAATTCTGGTCAGGCATCAATAAACTTCTACACCCAGGTCGATCACTCACACCAACCCCTTCAGGTTCTGATCACTGTAGTCTCAAGCAAATAGCCAATACCTTCAACACTTTCTTCACAGAGACCACTCAATCTCTTGCCAATCAGCTATCCCCTGACACCTCATCTTCCACCACCTCCAACTCTAATACACCTCAATCATTTCACTTTCAAACTATTCCCACATTCTTTTATCTGTACCCTCACTCAAAAACTTAAACCTACCACCCTCTCAGCAGACCTACTACCTGCAGAAAACCTGCAAAAAGCTGCAAAAGCTATAGCCTTACCCAATATCCATCCTGATTAATAGAACCATTACTGAAGGAAACATCTCATCAATCTGGAAAATTTCACATATTATCCTCCTGCATAAAGGTGGTAACTCCAACGAATTATCAAACTATAGACCTATAGCCATATTATCTCCACTGGCAAAAATAATAGAGAAATGCATTCATAAACAACTGTTAAACTTCCTAGTAGAAAACAACTTATTAGCTAACTGCCAACATAGTTTTAGAATATTTCATAGCACCACCTCTGCTCTTTTATCCTTCTCTGATCATATTAATACAAATTGTAATAAAAAGCTTCTATCCTCTGCCCTCTTTATTGATTTGTCGAAAGCATTCGACATGGCAAACCACCAACTACTCACTAACATACTCAAAAACCTGTCACTTGATACACTGGCTATACAATGGTTCCAATTCTACCTAAACAGCAGGCAACAGGCTGTATTATGGGAGAACAACTTATCTTCTAACCTCTCAATTACCCTTGGTGTCCCTCAAGGCTCCATACTAGGACCACTCTTATTTTCTATATTTATAAATGATCTACATTCTGTAATACTTCAAGCTACCTGTATCCAGTATGCAGATGATTCAACATTAATATGCTCAGCCACCTCTCCATCAGCTCTACAGTCACTAACCCAAAACGTGTTTAATACAGTTGAGAAATGGCCTCTACACCGATGTCTTATCTTGAACCCCAAAACAACAAAACTACTACTATTTAATCCCACCCGTAGATCTTCCCCACTTAATATTACTGTTACATCAAGTAATGGTACTATCATCTCTCCTGATCCTACTACAAAACTATTTGGGGTACTAATAGATAGCCTTACCTTTGATTCCCACATACAACTTTACCTTTGATTCCCATATAAACAGTACTATAAAAACAGTCAACATAAACTAGGTTCCCCCTATAGGATCAAACCCTTTCTGACCCCACTAGCCAGGTCCACTATTGCCCGTACCCACTTAATCTCTACCCTACTTTATGCCTCCCCTATACATACTAAACTATGTAAAAGCAACTTGAACAAGCTGGCCGTCTCCTATAATAATATTGCCAGATTTGCAACTGCGTCTACCTACAGAACCCATCATTGTCACAATCTTAAACAGCTAGGACGGTTAGAGTTGCCAAATCTTCTAATATTTAACCAACAGTTGCCCACAAGATCCTGTATCAACCTACTAACACACCAATACTTAAAAATCTTATCACCCCCTATAGCAACCTAAAGACCCTACGCTCATCTAATAAACAACTTGTGCAAATAGGTAAAACTAACAATTTGGCTGGTGACGCTCTGCTCTCTAATACTATTGGTAAAACCTGGAACTCCCTCCCCAGTGACCTAACCTCCCTTTCCTCAATCACCCTATTTAAAAGCAAACTGAAAACATACCTTAAATCACAATGGTATGCCCCTGTGCTAACCCTGACTAACTACCTCACTTACTTATGGGTATTAATCATCGTATCTGCATATTCTAGATACATTTCTGTTACCTAAAAAGAGTGTGCGTCCCTACAGTTAAAAAGTTTTACTTGTGATTTCATTTCTATTACTAACTATACCTGATATGTACTAAATTTGTAAGCAAAAATCCAATGTATGATAAAAAAAGTACAGTTTTGTACCTACCATAAATGTAGATGTTCGAAGATCCACATTGCTGCAGTCATAACCTGTGGGTAGTCCGCTGTCCTCGGTCGGCCCGAATACCAAAGTGTTAGGCTGGCGTCGGTCATGGTCGCTCAGATCTGACATCAGTACGCCATGGTATTAAAGCGCATGACCGATGTCATATCCTCAGTCTTTCTTGCCCCAGATGTCAGAAGGCCCTAAAAAGAAAGGCCATAACCAGAAACAGAAAAACCTCCAAAACCCATGTACAAACAATATTTACAACCCAAACCATACAACCACTCCAAACTAGAGAGGGGAAGGAGGGAGGGTAAATTGGACTGCAGCAATGTGGATCTTCGAACATCTACATTTATGGTAGGTACAAAACTGTACTATGTTCTTCATCTCACATTGCTGCAGTCATAACCTGTGGGTAGAATCCCAAAGCAAAGGTAAAGGGAGGTTGGCAAAATCATAAAGCATTAGGAGCTGCTAACATGCCCTGTAAGACTGCAGTGGCAAACCCAGCCCTAGATTTGGAATAAAGAGGGAGATGGTAATGTTTAGAAAAAGTGTGCACTGAACTCCAAGTAGCTGCTTCCAAAATATCTTTAGTAGCTACACCCCTTAAAAAAGCAGTAGAAGTGGCAGTAGCCCTAGTGGAATGAGGTCTGATTCCAGCCGGAATCTCCTTACCATGATGAGAATAACAAAAAGCAATACAATGACCAATCCACTTAGAAATAGTTTGTTTTGAAACAGGTTTCCCCTGAGAACCCAAAGCAAAAGAAACAAATAACTGTTGAGACTGTCTGAACCCTTTAGTCCTGCTGAAATAATAACGCAACTGCCTGTGAATATCCAAAGTGTGCAAAATTTTCTCCCCTTTATTTTGGGGATCAGCATAAAAAGTAGGCAAATGAATAGATTGGTTCAAGGCCACATTTGAAACCACTTTAGGCATAAAAGTAGGGTTAGTACATAGAGATACCCTATCCTTATGAAAAATCAGGAAGGGTTCAACTGCCATTAGAGCCTGTAATTCAGACACCCTTCTAGCAGACGTAATGGCCAACAAAAAAGCAGTCTTCCAAGACAAAACCTTCAACTCAGATGCAGCTGCAGGCTCAAAAGGAGATAAAGTAAGTTTTTCCAACACAAAATTGAGATCCCAGGAAGGAGTAGGAGCTCTACGCGGGGGTCTTATGTTCTTTGCCCCTCTAAGGAATTGCTTAAACAAAGGATGAGAGAATAATGGTGGGTCACAGTCATAGTGAGCAGAAATGGCTGCAGCATGAACTTTTACAGAGGAGAAAGACAAACCCTTGTCTAATAATTCTGTAAGATATTGAAGTGAAACACTCAAATTAGGCCTGGAAACATCTAAGCTCTTTGCTTTGCTCCAAATAAAAAATCTCCTCCATTTATCAGCATAAACTTTCCTTGTACTAGGCCTTCTGGCCTCCAAAATGACATTCAAAACTTGTTGAGGAAGCTGCGACCCTACAGGTTCTAGAACAGAATATGCCAGGCTGTCAGATGCAGGGACTGTATCCTGACATTGAGGAAATGATTGCCTCCCTGAGACAAAAGGTGTGGAATTGAAGGCAAAAGCCAAGGAGGCTCCCGTACTAAACTCCTCAGCAGAGGATACCAGTGCTGCCGAGGCCAATCTGGAGCTATTAGAATCATGGAGGGCTTGTCCTGTCTGACCTTCAAGAGCACCTTGGGAAGAAGAGGCAGAGGAGGAAAGGCATAGACGTGAAGATTGCTCCAACTGAATGATAGAGCATCCACTTTCCAAGCTGTTGGATGAAACATCTTTGTGCAAAACTTTGGCAACTGGAAATTTAGTGGAGAAGCGAACAGATCTATGTCTGGAGTCCCCCATCACTGTCAACTGTCGAAATACATGAGGATCCAACTTCCACTCGTGGGGATCCACCATCTGTCTGCTCAAAACATCTGCTAAGGAGTTCTGTGCTCCTGGCAGAAACCTTGCCTGAAGAGTGAGGTGCAAACTGAGAGCAGTCTCCCACAAAATCATAGCTTGCCTGCAAAGAGGGTACGAATGGGTTCCCCCTTGCTTGTTGATGTACCACATGACAGTTGTGTTGTCTGTTTGAATCAACACTTGTCCTGGGTGAAGTAGATCCTTGAAAGCCATCAATGCAAACTGGACTGCTAACATCTCCTTCAAGTTGATATGTAAATGTTGAAGTCTGGCAGGCCACGTGTCTTGAACCCATTTTCCATTGAGGTGTGCTCCCCAAGCCTTGTCCGAGGCATCTGTCGTTAAGATCTGACTCGCCTCTGGTCGGGTCACAGAGAGTCCCTTGTTTAGGTGACATTCCTGAGCCCACCACAAAAATTCCTTTTGAATGCAAGGTATTATCTGAATGACAGTGTCCAGATCGTGGCAGTGTTGCGTCCATACACTTTTGAGATACCATTGTAGCTTCCTCATATGCAGTTTGGCATTGGGAAGCACCAGAATACAAGATGCCATGAACTCCAAGGCTTGAAGGACTGTCCTTGCAGTCAGCCTGGACCGTAGAGACAATTGTTGGAAGTAAAGAGTAAGATTTCTTTGTTTGTCCGGGGTCAAAAAAGCCATCTGGGAGGCTGTATTCAGTCTCACACCCAGAAAGCACATTTCCTGAGTGGGTACTAGACTGGACTTTATTTCGTTCACAGAATACCCTAGGCACCTTAATACTGCCATGACATACTGTAGATGGTGAAGTAGCTCGTTTTTGTCTTGAGCAAGAATCAGGCAATCGTCCAAATAAGGATAAATTTGTATTCCTCTTAGCCTTAAGAAGGCTATCACCGGAGCCAGAACCTTTGTGAACACCCTGGGCGCAGTAGATAAGCCAAAGGGCAATGCAGAGAACTGATAATGTAAAGTCCCAGCCAGCAGGAATCTCCTGCAACTGGGCCTGATAGGAATATGAAGATAAGCCTCTTTGAGATCCAGAGTTACCATCCAGTGATCTTTGCCCAACAGAGGCAGAAGTTATTGCAACGTTAACATTTTGAATTTTGGAATGTCCAGGTATGTGTTGAGGATAGATAAATCCAAAATTGGCCTCCAAGTGTTTCCTTTCTTTGGTACAAGAAACAGGCGAGAATAAAATCCTAGGCCCACTTCTGACAGAGGGACCTGCTGTATAGCCCCCATTTGAAGAAGTAAAGAAATCTGTTTGTGAGCCTCCACCCTTTGCTGAGGAGGAACGTCTGGCATGCCTTTGAAAGGAGGCAATGTGTGGAAATAAAACTTGTAGCCTCGGTCTATAATGTCCAACACCCATTTGTCCTGGGTGACTAAAAGCCTGTTTTGCCTGAAGAGTGCCAACTTTCCTCCCAGAGGAGCTGCCAGACAGGAAGGATCTGGCAGCTGAAGATGCAGGTCATTGGGTCTGTTTACGAAAGGACTGGCCCCTGCCCTCACCTGTAGATTGTGCAGGTGAACTCCACGTTCTAGGCCTGAAAGAGCCCTGAGCTCTGCCCCTACCACGTCTAGATCTGCCCCTAGACTGTAAATCAGAAGAAGGGTAAGCCCATCCCTTAGTAGGCCAATTTCTGCTAAACTTAGGAGGCTGCACCTGCAAAAAATCCTTAACAGTCTGCATAGACTTAGCTTTGTCTTCCATTTTCTTTAAGACTGACTCCACAGGAGAACCAAACAAAACTTCAGACTGCAGAGGAGCATCCAAAATTCGAGCTTTAACATGCTCTGACAAGTTCTGATCCTTAAGCCAGGCGTGCCTCTGAATAACTGATCCAGTGGCAGCCACCCTGGAAGAAGCCTGTAAAGCATCAAAACCACACTGCAAAGAATGCTTACCCACCTGATCAGAGGCATGAACCAAATCCTGTAATTCCTTACACTCTATGCCCTCTGCCAAAGCATCTACCTTAGACTTTAACTGAGTAAGGAGAAAATTCTGGTACTTCAACATATGAAACTGGCAATTCAAAGCCCTCATTGCTAGAGTGGAAGAGGTATACACTTTTTTACCCCACCTATCCAAAGCTCTAGAATCTTTATCCATGGGAACTGGATTCTTTACAACAGAAGCCCTGACACCCTTAGGTCCCTGGCTAATAGTCTCTGGGTCAGCCCTTGGGCTCTTATACAGATATTTATGAGCCTCTGGCACTCTGTAATACCTATCTGGTTTAACTGGCGCAGGAGGCAAAGAGTCTGGATTAAGGGAAGCCTCAGAGGAAACATCCTGAACAACATCCAAAACAGGAGGTATAGCCAAGGGCCGATGTTGTGGTAAAAACAAAAATTCCCTAAGCCTCTTTCGGGAATCTGAGAAATCCTGACCTTCCCATTTAAAATGCTCCCTCATAGAATGCAGGGTTTCTGAAAAAGAAAAATCCTCTGGAGGAGAAGCAGAAGGACTGGAATCCTCTGCGTCTGAATCAGAATAAGGAGGAAAATCCTGAATTTCTTCAGCCGAAGACTCTGAGTAATCTGAAGCATGCTCCAAACTTTCCACCTCTGGCTCCACCCTAGGCCTCTTATCTGGAGGGGGCATAGAACCCCTGATTAAGGAAATCAAATCTTCTGCCATTTTAAGCATGTGTTTTTTAGGTACAGAACCTGCAGAACTAGGACTGACACCAGAGGAAGACAAACCAGGCCTGACCTTGGTAGGTACCTTAGAGACAGAAGGGGAAGGCCTAACCACCTTATGCAAAGAAGGGAGTACAACAACCTGAGAGGCCCCCTCAGCCTGACCCGACTCCTGAGAGGCCACATCTTGCAAAATTAACGGTTCCCCCTGAGACTCAGCTGAAACCTTGGCTGGATCCAGAGATTCCACCGTAGTTTCTAAAGAACCGGCGTCCGGAACGGACGACTCATCCTGCTTGGACTTTAAAGACTTTTCCTTGCGCTTCTTAGCGGTAGCGGGCGTCGGAGGATCCGACGGCATATTGTAATTACACCGCTTACTGAAGACAAGCCTAGCGCAATCTAACCTACGCTTAATGGTGCGCTTATTAAACCTAGCACAAAAGCGACACCCGACTACGTCGTGCTCAGGCCCCAAACAAGGAATACAGAGAGAGTGGTAATCCCTATGCAGTATCTGTTTCCCACAAGAAATACAATTATTCACTTTTTCTGACATCCGGAATTAACTGAGGCAAGAAAAAACAAAAATATTCCCCAACGGGGTACTTAGCCCAACTTGGTTTTCGGTCTGAAACTCAGAATCTGAAAATTTCAGAGCCGAACGGCACTTGCAAATGCTGCTTCTGCTTCGGACCATGCGGCAAGAAAGACTGAGGATATGACGTCGGTCATGCGCTTTAATACCATGGCATACTGACGTCAGATCTGAGCGACCATGACCGACGCCAGCCTAACACTTTGGTATTCGGGCCGACCGAGGACAGCGGACTACACACAGGTTATGACTGCAGCAATGTGAGATGAAGAACATCTGTAATGTACCTCAATTTTTGTAAAATCTCTCTTACTGTAAATAATATTGTAAATGTGAAGCTTTTCTCCCCGGGCCTCTACTGAAAATGGACATGTATCCAGTTGGACTAGCCCGGTCAACAAATGTAAAATAAATAAATTAAAATAATAAAATTCATAGACAGAGGCTACAATACAGTAGATATTGATGCAAGCATTTCTGATATGTATGAAGGACGGAGTTGTAGAGGCAAACCTTTTTTCTCAGGGAGCATTAATGATGTACGTGACACACGGAATGAGAAAAGATATAAAGTCAGATTTCCAATTACTTATTCCAGTGATATTAAGACGTTCTGTCAAATATTTGAGAGGAAATGGAATATTTTAAATTCCATTTAAGAACTTGATGGTGTTATAGATAAGAGACCATGCTTCTCTCATACAAATATAAAAATCCTTAAAAAGACAACTTTGTTATAAACCATTGGCTAATAGGAATAATGATATGCTGTCTCAGAGAACAGGAACATTCCCCTGCAGAAACTGCATGGCATGTACGTTTATGTACTCTAACACTACATTTATACATCCAACTCAGAAGTTTGCCATAGATATTGACTTCTATCTGATTGCAAGACACAACATTTAGTGTATCTTAGCTTCTGCAAATTTTGCCATATATTTTATGTTGGTAAAACCAACAGAAGCTTCAAAGAGTGCATTCTAGAACATATAAGAGATATTAATAATGCTAAAGAAACTAATGCCTTGGCGAGATGTTCAGGCTGAAGGCTTTCAACATCTTTTTAATTTTTTTAGTGACAGAAATTATAGAGCAACATATGAGAGGTGGTGACATTAAGAATAAGAGAGAAGCAGCAGAACAAAAATGGATTTTGCTATTGCAGGCAAATATGTTACCAGGGATTAATGGTGCAGTGTCACTTAAGCCCTTCCTTAAAGCTAAACCACTTAAACACTAAGCTTTTTGAAAGATATATATTAAAAGTATGCTTAGCTGTTTTCTATAACTTTGCTGCTCTATTAGTTTTTAGTATTTAAATGTTCTGATTGAGTTACTTTACTGTGTTTTTAAATGCTTAATTGATTTGATTAACTGATCTGATTAATTTATTCTAACTGTTGACTTGATGGTATACTATTTAAATGCTATGACTACTTTATTTGAATGTACAAGTCTGAAGAAGCGGTCAGTTACAAATCGTGAAAGCGCTTACTTTGTGTATTAAACAATGTTGGTTTTAACTATACTCCTCAGCTGTGGTCTGTTCGATTTTTTATTCATAGAGTACAATGTCCCGTTTAGCATGTATCTCACAAGACACCTACAACAATTGGGAAGGCCACAGAAATACCTCACTAAGAGGATTACTGGCCTCAAAGCGATGCCACACGCAGACAGTCTCAAAAAACTCCAGCTCTACTCTGTCGCATATGACCTACTCAGAGACGATCTCTGCCCAACATCCAAAAGCTGTCAAACCCAGAGCTGTTGGACATGCTACACTTAAAGAAATCCCTATCTCTCTGAATCACATGCTCCAGGGACCTAAACCTTGTCACCACAATAAACAGAACATGCTGGAGGGATAGATTCCTGTCCCAGAGACTTCCCATACTGTGGAACAAACTACCCATTCATGTCAAGCAAAGCTCCTCACTGGCCCTCTAAGAAAAATCTTGATGACTGGATGGGAAATAGAAAATTCACTCCAGGGATCACTTCTGCGGCACTGCTTGACAGGGGCACAGGAAAATCATTTTCTTGGGTGGCAAAAGCCAGGGAACCTTTTTGGCTAGGCTTATATAAGCCCCAGGGCTGATAGTCTAGTACCTACCTATGAACCTATAGCTGTGTCAGTAGGGAGTCTTGCTGGGGATCTGAAGAAAGAGGGAGTAACCAGCCCCAGACTGACTGTGATTCTCTGTGTGCTCTTAAGGGAAATTGTACTTTACTGTGTGTGCACTTGTCATCCTCCCAATGTGTATGTCCCTCACTGGTGCTAGTGGTGAGGATTGAGGCGCCTTGATTACTGAGCCAGTCCAGGGGCATCACAAAAGGTACAAGTGTTTGAAAATTTCCCATTCTGAAATTTATGAATTTAAGATGCCATTCAGACTGGATAGGTTCAGCAAAGGCCTCGGCTGCCTCCTCTTACAGCAACTAGAAAGAATTTGAAACAGTGCCCTGTCCCCTTTATAAGGAACAAAACACCTTTCTGCTGCTCCCTTTTTTTTTCACAGACCAGGTCTTGCTGTTCTGAAACTTTGGCATCTTTGCCACAGGCTGGGTAGGAAAGTTATGTTGTAGGCATACTACAAAACAAAAACTGCTGGCAGAATAGTGATTACATAGAAACATTCTCACTAGCATTTTTGAGGTAACCACAAGGTCAGGCAGCCAGAAAAAAGAAGAAAAAAACAACTTGAGTGATAAATTGCATTTTACTGGCTGCCTGAGCTCACAGTTACAATGGAAAAGCATACTCAAGTGTTTCTGAGGCATATCTATCAACTTCTTTCATCAAGAAATTTACACAAAACCAAAAATAACAAGGGAATGAAGGCTTGAAACCTGTGACAATTTTTTATAATTTCTTATACATTAAGAATCAAGTTTCGCATCAACATGCATTTACTGACTAAAGTATAAAAATTTAATGTCTGGAATTAGTGACCAACTGTAATCCTCTGCATACTTCTCAACTTTTGCTTAAGAATTCTGCAAAGTCAAAAATGATGGGATGATAAAGGGTCAAATCAGTGACAGATTTTTAAATATTGCTCTTGTAAACTTAGCTGCTAAAATAACAGGTTTTGCACTAACATGCATTTTCTGAAGGGTATGAAGTCTCAAACTCAAACGTCTCATTATTTTCTGGGCAGAGCCCTCAATGGTTTACCAGAAAACCACAAATTTTATTAAGAAGAGATGAAAAATATGATGCAAAAATCTGGACATTCTGTGAATCTCTGGAGAATTGAGAGGTGACCTGAGTGATTTACCAGAAAATCAAACATTTTACAAGGGACAGGACAAAAATATAAGGCAAAATCAGGGATATTCTGCAAAATTCTGGACAGTTTATTTATTGATTGCGGTTTGTTTACCAGGTAAGTGTGCTGGTCTATTGACCCTTTTCACTCACCACCCAATATCAACAGCAAAAAGATAATTTACACAAGTACAATAAGGCATCACATTCATGTATACCCTACATACAGTTGAGAGGTATGTTTAATTTCCATAAGTCTGCACAGATCTGCATTTTATTACCTTTTACCCACTCTATACCTAAATAATCTTTGGCTCTCCTAATAGCCTGTTTAAGGCAGAATTTGCCACAGAGGCACATTTTACTGGAGCTAAAATAACTTCCAATGTAGTGATCATTTTGGTGTATTTAATTATTAATTCATTCTCTTACAGCCACGTTATGCTATTTAGGATCATTATGAGGGTAGGCAGAGATTTCCTGACAAGCTATGGGGAATAAACTAAAAAAACAGTTTAGATTCACAGATATTCCAAGGCCAGTAAATCTTATGATCATTCGTGCTCTGCCAGTACCCTTCCTCAGGCAGCATCTCCTTTCTCCAGGAAGGCCATATCAGTAAAACCCAAAGTAAATTTGTGGTTATCCATCCAGTCACTAGTTTATGTTTAAAGAAAGATAATGAACTCTACTGTTTAACACACAAGGGAAAATTATTTCAAAGGTCTAGAAGGTGCTGCCTTATTAGGATGCCTTTCCACTGTGCAGTATTTACCTGTTGAAGATTTAGGTCCCAGGTTCTAGCACTGGTGGCAATATTGGCCTTGGGGAAAAAAAGGAGGTCCAGAACAAATGAGTCTGTAATGGGTGCAGCCAGTAAGACAGATCTCTCCACTCAAAATTCATTAAGACACTAAATAAAGTCATAGAGCTTCCAGTATATCTTCACAGCTGTGGGCCATATGGCATGTAATCCTTCTGGTTAGGAACTTTTAGGGTCTTGCTAGTTATTTGAGTTGGTTACTGAGATACACCCAAACAGGGCACTGTACTTAATTGTTCTGATCAATGAGAAGTGTAAGAGAGTGATTACCTCTTTAGACCATGATGATGCTCCTTTGGCAATTAGATTAAGCTAAACAAAATTATTTCCAGACAACTGTTGTTACATGATGGTCAAAAGAAAGATATCTGTTAGCCCATGTACCTTAGGTACATGACAACATTTTTCATTTTGTAGTTGTGTGTTGGCTGTACAGTGTGATGAGGGGGAAAGGTTGTCTACAAAAAGTGATACTACACTCTTTAGCTTGAGCTCATTTTTGGTACATCAAGGGTTCACTAGGGAGAGTTCATTAGATGTTGGCTTCCCACTTTGAGATCAGAGAAGTAAATACCAAAAATAATATGTTCATCGCTGAGCCTTGAGTGACACCACTGGTCAAATTTATACTTACTGATGATGAACCTACAAATTGCACTGTGTGGGCTTTGTCTTTCTGCCAGTTTGCTATCCATCTTACAAAATTTAAAGCAATTAGTTCTTGTATGATGCTAGCACATGTATTACACAGCCACCATCTACTGCCTCAGTAACCCTTTTAAAGACATTTACCGGGTTAAATTGACAGGATCTACCATTCACAAAGCCAAACTGTTGGAGGTCAATTCAAACAAGCGTCTTGATATCATAGTTTACGAGATGTGTTGTAATACACCCCATGGTTTTGCAGATGAGGATTTTAAGGCCGATAGCACTTTAACTACCCAGGTCAATTGTAAGGCCACACAACCCTTATGGAGGGCAAATATACTGCAGTGCCTCACTCAGAGACAAAACCAGTAACTAAATGTAAGTTATACAGCTTGAGGAGTATGTCTGTAAGAGCATGTTTAACATTACTATGCAACCAGGTACATCTGTAGTAATTAATAAAGATGCAGTCAAAGGATTGTTGTATACCAGAAATCTTACAAAACCAATAGTCTTGCATGTTTTTTTCCTTACCCAGATGTTACAGTGTTATAAAATGTTTTAGCGAGAGTACCAAAACTTGTTAATAAGCTATGTGATGTACTTAAATGGGGCAGTCCCTGGCAGTACTGAATATTTCGCCTCTGCCTTTGGTAAAATGAAACTTTCCTCCAGCATATCCCCAATGTACCCCCCGACTTTTCCCCATCTTGATCTTGTGACACCATTCAGTTTACTTTTTTCTTATTATGTTGTTGAACTCTTCATATTTTTCCTGCACTGTTTCAATATATCCTAAATGGCTAGGATTAAACCATAATAAAGGAGAAGGAAATAATCAAATAAAACCAGAGGTATCAACCCCTTGAAGCCATTTGGGTTCTAGATGCTCTGAGCTGCATTTTAGAGCTTTTTTTTTTTCCAAACTTTTTGAGCCAAAGATGGCCTGAACAAAAATTGTAGCTAAAGAAATAAATGTGTTACTGCTCCGTTTTCTTCTTGCATCCTTTCACCACCTCCTAAATGGCCATGACTGCAGTGTAACTGGTGTGGAGGAAATAACAACATTAAGCTGATAGTCAAGAGATTGCTTGGACCTGAAAAACCAATAGATTCTAGATGATGTAGGTACATTTTATAGCTTCTTCCCCAGCCTTTTGTTAAATTATGGCCAGGAAAAAAATCATGACTAACTACAAAAATCCAGTCTTATTTTTTCTTTCAAAGAAGAAATAAGCTGTGCCCAAGGCTTAATGATCAAACTTGACAAAAACTAGCCGTCAATAAACTGAGAAGATAAATGCTTGCAAAATATATGAATAATATCAGAAAACAGCATCTGCTTCCTTGTCAAAAGAAAAAAAAAATGATAGCCATCTTTTGTGTGTCCCCTCTTATTAGATTGGGATGAAAGTGAATGAATAAATGGCCTCAGTCATATATTTCAAGTTACTTGCGTCACACAATACAGCTTGCCTCTTCATTCCACCACTAAAAGACAGCTACCATCATCTATGTATTCATCTAACAACCAGTTATGTATTCATGCCTATTACTCCTAGAGTACACTGCCTCTACACAAGCTACAGTGATGATGTGTGCATACCTGTGACGTATGATTGTACGAAAAGCTAAATACATTATGACTACATTGTCATAGCCCTAAAAAAAGCCACAGTGTGCATAGTACCTCTGAGATTTAACTGCAAGGGAAATCCTCTGAGATTTAACTGCAAGGGAAATTTGAGAAATAATGCCCACACTTTTCCCAGTCCCAAACAAGTTATAGTGACTTCTATGCATACCTCTGAACTTGATTGTAAGAATAATTTAAGAAATAATAATCTCATTTCCCAGTCCCCACCACCCACACCCAACTAAGCTATAGCAACTTACTGTACACACCACTGAGCAGGGCCATTTATAGAACAGGTGGTTCCAGGGCAGAAACCCTTAATAAGCCTGTATCAAATTCTACCTCTACAACCTAAGTTGTGGACACCGTCAAAGTCAAGATATTCTGTGATGCATTTTGTCTTATTTTTGAAAGATAATGACTATTGCATGGATCACTATATGTTATGAATTTGGGGAACAGCCATCGGAAAGGTGCTTAACAAGCTTTTAAGTACCTCTTACCACTGTTAAGCTCTAGTCACACACTGGAGCACTAACAGCAATCAGCAGTCACCAGAAAGAGCCATGGTAAGCTGTTAAACGCTTAATTTGGAAGTCCTACTGAAGTGTTTAGAAGTATGAATTTAACAGCTTCCCACCACTCTTATGTGGTGGCAGGGGTAACTGTGTTGCAGCACTACTGCACTTTTCTAACTTTTGAATATATGGCTCCTGGATCACATACCATGAGGTGCAATATTAGCTTCATTTGCATATTTCTATATAATTTCTGAGGAGCAATTCCAAATGTAATGTATATTTACACTATATACATCTTGTGTCGCAGTAAGGATTTTCTTATGGCAGTAGACAGGCGGGGAAAAAAACTGACCTTTTAGATCACAAAGTGGTCTTTTTGTCTTCTGCCCCCTCAGCCTTTAGCATCTTCTGGCATGCCTGCTCCCATCCCCTAAAACCATCATATACAGAAACCCTCCTATAAAAAAGCCAAAAAAAAAGTCTCACATGCCAGATTCATAAGAGAAGGTAGCAAGAGATTGTTGGCAAGAAAAAAAAAGACTCTACCAAGCCACAGGCTCATCAGTGGAACAACTCTTAAAAAGTGAACTTGGCTGTCAAAATGTGTAGAAATCAAATACAATGTAATAATTTAGCAGGCCGGGGCCCAGAGCTTAACAGTAAAACAACACCTTCTACTAGGCTAGGTTACTGGTAACATTAATTAGTACAAGCCATTACTGGAACATTAACCTTAATGTGTTTGACCTTATTTAAGCCTATGTATTTATCACACATACATTTATACCTCTCAGCTGTCCCTGATGTTTGACTCAAATTTTAGTTCTGCTCCTCTTAATCCCTCCTAAAATTGGTGACTTTTGCAGAAAAGGTGGTTAACTGCACTAATGGCAATAACAAGAGTTACAGACATATACTTCAGAAAATGTATATTAATTCACATTCTGTTATTTTGTCAATACCTCAATTAACAGTAAAAAAGTGTCCTTGGTGATCCCCGAATTCTCCCTGATTCTATTGAAATTTGTCTCCGATTCACTGACAGGTACGTGCATATACTGTTTTTAAAATTAATACATTAGAAAGGAATAACTTGACGTTCAAAACTGGCCAAGAGTGTACACTGGTACAAAGCTATTACTTCCTCCCTTCCTGCCTTTTTTTTACTAACATGCCCATACATCCACACCATGAAAAGAAAAGGTGGGAGAGGAGGTCTGAGACACTTTGTTAGAAATGAAAGTACACAATTGAAATTGAAAGCTAATTTCACTCCAGGTTTCAATACGATCACTATAAAATGCATTTTACAGCATATAGCTTCACAACTATGATATTTCTAAGTGTTTGATTGGTGAATGCAAAACATTTGATGGTTTGCATCATTTTAAATGCTTTAGCACTGCCAAATGGTTTGTTCTAATGAAATCTCTTAATGAATGAAGACAAACATACTTAATTACAACCAATTCAGTGGTTGTGATTCCTTCATACTATTTGTGGTAGTACATTAAAAACACAAAATATACAGCCATACTGCTGACGCATACAAGGAATGTTAGCATGAATGTGCCTGTGTCTGCATATCACTTAACAAAACTCTGGCATCAAACTCATTCAAACAGGCAATCTGGACAGTTCTGCAAGTCCCCTGTATTCCTGAAATTAAAACTTCACATAACCTTGAGGCAAGTTCATAAAGCATTTAAACAGCTAAGTGGGTTTGAATATCACAGAACAGTGAGACATGAACAAAACTGTATGGAGTAAGCGCAAGAGCTTTTGAATGTGAAGATATGTGAAGGCTGCCAGCCTAGCTAGATAGAATTGTGTACATAATTCTATCATTTGTAAATATTAATATAAGCCACAGGCTTGTTCTCTTAAATGGAAGAAAATGGTGTTAAAT
This sequence comes from Protopterus annectens, assembly GCF_019279795.1. Taxonomy (NCBI): domain Eukaryota; kingdom Metazoa; phylum Chordata; order Ceratodontiformes; family Protopteridae; genus Protopterus; species Protopterus annectens. The sequence goes on along the minus strand of NC_056731.1, from coordinate 647,774,390 downwards.
GGCGAATATCAAAAAAGTAACAACAGTGCACTCTACTGGAAGAAAGCTGATAAGTCAAGCCTTGTATGACTGTTCAATCTCAAACTCGGAGCTGTAGTGTCTAAACCAGCAGATTCTTTCTATTGTTTTGAGACCAGAATTAATTGCTAAACTTTACATATATAATATATTTAATTACTGTGGGTTCCTGACCAGGTGCAAGATCAAATCTATGTTAAACTGAATTTCTGTTAGCCTGGGAAACCAGACAATTGTTATGAATGATGTAATCTAAAATGAGTCAGCAGGATGTATTCTCAATTTAAAGGACTTTCTCAGAGACAGAGAAAATCAGAGCATTTTGGATTTTGTCTAAAGCTGACATCAACTCACCAGTACTCTGCTTTGCTCCATATGTAAGTTTATTTAGATCTTTGATACAGATAGAAAATAGTAAGTTTAGTCTAGCTGTTTTCTGTACTGATGTCAGAACTATTCTACTGTATTTTAAGGATTTTCCTGTGACCTCTGAACTCTTGACTAGCACTGTGTAGTAAGTAGTATTGTCTTGTGTTTTTATTACTTATCATTAAATATTTTTATAGGTTCATACTAGGCTATCTGCCCTTGAGCATTTATAAGCCTAGCCCGATTCTGTATGGCTTACGCCACCCCTTGATTTGAGTATACTGTGCCCTTTTTAAGGTTTAGTTTACTGTGCCTCTGTCTAATAGTGACACGGGAGTAATCCCTGGGACAAACCTACGATCCCACATCCACTTATCAAGATTCTTCTTGAAGAGATTCAGGGAGGTGCTCTGCCTCACATGAACTGGAATTCTATTCCAGAGCGAAGGGAGCCTCTGGGTTATGAACCTGTCCCTTCAGCAAGTTCTATTTATTTCTGTGCTGAGGTTCAAGTCCCTCGAGCGTTTGGCTCTAAGGGATTTAGATTTACTGAGGTGGAGCATGTCCATTAATTCTGGATTTGACATAGCTTTGTATGTCAGGCATAGATCGCCTCGAAGTAGGCGGTATGCAACTGAGTAGAGCTGGAGTTTTTTTAACCGAGCAGCATATGGCATCTGTTTGAGACCCTTGATCCTCTTGGTGAGATACTTTTGGGGTCTTTCTAATTGCTGCAGGTGTTGGGTAAGGTACATCCCAAAAGGGGCATTGTATTCTATGATGGGCCTGATGAGGGATGAATAAAGGGGCACGATTACCTCTCTCGATCTAGATGTGAAACCCTTCGTGATGAGGTGGGCTATGGAGAAGGTCTTTTTAACCACTTTGGCAATGTGGTTTTCAAAGGAGAGATTGCTATCAACTTGGGTCCCCAGGTCCCTAATAACTTTCTCTGTACTTAATGGGTTTCCGCCTATGTGGTAATTTGTGGGCACATTGTTTTTGCCAAAGGGTATGACTATACATTTTTGGCATTTAGCTTAAAACAATGGCGCTGGCACCAGTTATCTGTCTCTGTGAGACCTTTTGAAGGATGTTTGTGTCAGCTGGAGAGTTGATTATGGCGCCCAGTTTGCAGTCGTCTGCGAACTTGGTGAGCCATAGTCCTCCCACGCTTGCCTGTACCTCAGAAAAGTATATACCGAACAAGAGTGGTCCCAGGACAGAACCCTGTGGGACACCACTTGTGACCGGTTTCGAGTCTGACATGGCTCCAGCAACTCTCACTCTGTGGGTTCTGTCTTTGAGCCAGTTTGCGACCCATCTTGTGACATAGGGGTTTATATTTAAGCTGGATAGCTTATCTATGATGCCCGAGTGGGGTATTGTGTCAAATGCCTTTGCAAGGTCCAGATAGGCTGTGTGGACTACCTTCCCTTCATCTATGGCTTTGGTGACTGTTTCAAAGAAATCAACCAGGTTCAAAAGGCAGGATCTGCCCTTGACAGATGAACTGGGTAGGATCTAGTGTCTGTAGGTCCCCAATGTCTTTGTTTATGAGCTCCATGATGATCCTCTACATAGCCTTGCAGACTAAGCTAGTCAGGCTTATGGGGCGATAGCTTCCAGGGTCCGTAGAGGCTCCACCTTTGTGGAGTGGGACCACTGTTGCTGTACGCCATTCTGTGGGCACATATCCTGTAGTGAGGCTGAGATTTTATAGCTGTTTTATTTGAGGAATTAGTTCCTCTTGTAGTTCATGTAGGACGCAACCTGGGATGCCATCTGGTCCCATGGAAGCAGTGTTTTTTGCTTTGGAGAGGGCAGCCTTCACCTGAGCATCTGAGATGTTTGGGAGGCAGCTCTCTGCCGGGATAAATACTTGCTCTTTTGGGGGGGGGAGAGAAGTTTGCACTGAACCTGTCTGCCAGGATATTGGCGATGTCTGTGGGTTCAGTGTATTTTTTGTTGTTTAGAATCAACTCAGAACAAGTCTGGGAGTTGCATCCCAGGTTTCTAACATAACTGAAAAAAGCCTTAGGATTGTCTTTGGTGTCCTGTGCAATTTTTCTCTCGAAGCTGGCCTTGGAGGATTTTATGAGGGATCGTAATTTTTTGCGAGTACTGATCAGAGATGCCTTCCCTATTAGGGATTTTGCTCTATCATGTAGTAGCTTCCTCCTTCTGTTGTACAGTTTATTTATGGCAGGGGTCCACCAGACTGGACGCCTGACTTTGGATGATTGGGTCTTGGTTTTGTTTGGGATAGCATGATCCATGCATTCCTGGAGATGTCCGTAGAATGCATTTATATAGGATTCTGCAGTTTAGGGCTGTAGTTTCCACTGGCCCTGGGGCCTTGAAGGATTCCACTTCGGTTTTGAGAAGTGAGAAGTTCACTTTTGAGCAGTTTTTCACTGTGGTTTTCTGGGCTGGGAGTAGCTGTGGCTGTTTTCTGCAGAGATAATTTAAGCTCTAGAGTACATTGCATGTATATAGTGATACTGTACAAAGCCACTCCAATAATCTTGCTGCTCAGTCACACTTACTATTTGGATAATAATATTGTAAAGTAAAATTGGGCACCCATTGCTAAGGGCCTTATTAGTAGCTATTAGTGGCAGCCGGTACTACCGTGTAGACTGACAGGAAGGGGCATAGCTGGAGAACCTGTGCCAGCCTTCCCCAGGAGTCCCCAGGAGTGTCTGTGTGTTTGTAGAGAACTCATATCTTAGTGTGTGTGTGTGTTAGTCAGCTACTTGGGAAGGGACACAAAGCACTGGCTGGACAAAGAGGGTGCTGGAGGTTTTAGCTTGACCACTAGGCTGAGATATGCACCCTATAGCTGTGCCAGTGGGGAGTCTTATTGGGGATCTGGAGAGAAAGGCAGAAACCAAACCCAGACTGACTGCGATCTCTGTGTGCTCTTAAGGGAAATTGTACTTTGCTGTCTGTGTATTTGTTATTCTTCCCAATGTGGATGCCCCTCACTGGTGTTAGTGGTGAGGATTGAGGCTCCTTGATTATTGGGCCAGTGCACGGGCATCACATATTAATTGGTGGCAGTGGTGGGATATTCACACCACATATTAATTGGTTGGTAACTGTCTTGTAGTGGTGTGGATAGTGAACTCCTGTAGCTTGTGTGCAGTGATCACCAAAGCTGTTTTTGTACTCTAAATCAGCCATGCAGTGAATATGCATAGTTCAGATCACAACTGTTGTATTTCTTTTGTTAGCTTAGTTAGTCAAGGAGAGTAGGCAAGCGTGTCAGCAGAGCAGTATGGCAAGCTGTCAAGGAGCCAGTTGGCTGAGATGTGCCAGGCTAAGGGACTGCTGCATGGAAACCTGATTAAGGCAGACATGATTGCAGCTTTGGTCACAGCTGCATCAGAAAACAGCAGTCAGGAGGGTGATTAGACTGGCCATGGAGATGTACAACACTCAGAGTATGGACAGCTCAACCTTTCTGCAGAGGACTGAAAAATCCATATAGAGCTAAAGAGACTTGAGTTGGAGGCCAGGCATTTGGAAACGGGAGCAGCAGAGAAACTGAGACGTCTACAGGCTGAGGAGAATGAGAAACTGCTATGCCTCGAAGTTGAGGAGAAGGAAAGGCAGAGGCAGCATGTAAAGGAGATGCTGACTCTTTGCCAGGGTCATGGAGATAATGGGGAAGGACGCCAGAAGCACAAAAGGTCAGTAAATTTCTTCTGCAGTTTAGAGAGGGGGATAATTTTGATAGTTTCATTCATATGTTTGAGAGGGTATGTAAACAGTATGATCATAATTCTCAACCTGAAAACATCAAAAATCTGGACAAGGCCCATGAAAAAATAGGTACAAATCTGTATACTGATTAACATCTAATTTGCATACATAATTATGTAGTCCCACCCACTCCAATGGACTTGTGGGATACAGACTTTTAAATGCAAACTGAAGAACAGACAACCAAAACATGGCACCAGAGTCCCCCCTGCAGCCATTTCAAAGTCCCATTACCTGGCTATTTTACCCCACTTACCATAAACACTAATGTGTGCACACTGCTTTACATTTACAATGATTATTTGGATTTTATTTTTACATTTTGCAGCACAACAATGCACAAACACTAACAGACATCTGTTAAATAAAGCAATACTGTCTTACAATGAAAATAGACTTGGCATTAACACTTCTTTGCCCTTGAAACTCACATTCATTGCAACAGCACTGAAACCCACACCACATCCAAAGAAAATGCATCTGGCCAGTGGTGGATAAAGATTACCTTTGGGCTGTTTTTAAATCATTGGCCTCTTACACACAAAACAAGAAACATACATGTGTTCTTTTGTTTGATACACCTTCCTGACTTTATAAAGTTATATTCCTTGTATAATACAGCACACTTGTTAGACAAATTGCATTTTAAATTTGTTTCAACATTTTTCCAGTAGGCCGTACTGTAGGCAATGAAACAAAATGTGTGAACCAATAATAACAAAACTGACCAATTCAGAACATTTCCTTCATAAAAGTCTACTTCCACACCCACACTATAAATAGAATGACAGTAGTGTAAGCCATAGGCATCTTACACAGCTTCTCGCACTTTTTTTTCAATTTCAGGTTTTTTTGGGGGGGGGTGCAAAGGGTCAAAAACTAGGGACACATTTTAAGCATTGCTCGTATAATTTTGGAAAGTTGCTAGAAAAAAAATGTTGCGTTACCACCATGCATTTCACTGGCAAGTCTTGAACCCAGGACCCCTATGCACTACAGTCAGCGCAACATACCACTATGACAAATCATCAGTTTCCTGAAAAATAGGAAGACTGAAACTTAATGACTATTATATTTAGTGAATTCAGTTCTCACTTCTCACCATAGATCTCAGCCTCTTAGCACAAAAAACTTGGACAAAGCCAATAATGGGGGAATACAAATTCAGGTGTCACTTGTCACCATAGCTCTCAATCTCTTAACACAAAAAAAAAAAATAAACTGGACAAACAAAGCCATCTACTCTACTAGGGAACCAATTTCATAAGTCGGATGAATAAACTCACTTAGGTTCCAAAATACTTCTGACTCCTTACAGACAACAAGCCAAAGCTTTAAATAAAGATATGCTTTCATTTTTTTGCAACACAGTTTAATCTCATGGAGTTGTATTTTTCCTACTATAACCATTTGATTTGCACAGTTATTAATCAAATGGATCAAAATGTATCTGTAGCACAGAGATGTCAGTCTCCTAAACTGCTTGAAAAATTCATTCTTTGCCCCTATAGGAGAGAAAATGGACTACACAGAAAATGACAAAAGAACTAGGACCCATGAGAATACATTTTAAAAGAAAGATGAGTTCTTCTGTTGTAAGTGATACAATCAGTGAGTCATTCAGCATATTAGTAGGACATTTCAGGAGAAAAACATCTTTTCCCAATCCTTCAGTCTTTGCAGACTAGATGTACAAAGGGACTTTCATCTAGTGAGCCTTGATTGTCCAAGTCTAAGTTTCTCAACAATGTAGTTTAACTTGGTTCCAGAGCACACAGGGATAAAACCCTTACTGTATTTTCAGTGACTGGGGCTTGGAAAGAAGCCCCAGTACTGAATGAGCCAGGCAGGGCAAGTTTAAAGGGGCATTGCCTGCTGGGGTAGGAGAGCTTGCATGCATTTGATAGCACACTCGGTGGTGAAATCTTCCTTGTGGAGGCCAGGCAAAACCACCACTCATGCTGTGAGATAAAGAGCAGGGAAACTTAAAGAAAATGCCCCTTGCTAAACAGATGGGGTGTACTCCACTAACAACCCAATGCACATCTCTCTATAGTACCTTGCTGAATGCATGCAGTTAGTGTGTGTGACATAACTGCAAAAATTTGAACTGCATCTGATGGGTGTCTGAATGATGGCCCTTCCTGGTTGCCCCTCACTCTGGTGAAAAGAAATTAACAGGCTGATGGGCTGTTGGAACAAAGTATCAAAATATAAAAAAAAAATGTTTTCCCTGAAGGAATTCCATTTTTAACTCTGCCTTCAGAAGCTGGCCATAAACGTCTGAGACCGGCTGCAAAATAGCCTCTGTCATCCAAATGTATCCCAGAAGGTTTCTTTCTACTATTAAAGTGCAGTTCAGTTGTCTGCTGCTTTGAGGTCATCACTTCTCTCAAGCAGTCACAGTTTGTATAAAAGATTACAAACTTAGAGCAGTCAATGGTGAAACCATTCTTGGCGGAGTCTCACACACACACACACACACACACACACACACACACACACACACACACACACACACACACACACACACACACATACACACACATTTCCTTACCTGCAGAGTCTTTTCCCCAACAAAACTAACCCATTACAAAAGAGTGCTGCTGCTCGCATTTGAGTAGCCAGAAATGTGTGCATGATGTGAGCTCCATGAACTCAATTCTGACAGGCTGGTAGCCCTGACGGAGCTGAAGTCATTGCACACATGATGACTTCAGCTCAAACAGTGTGGATTTTCGAAAATTAAAAAAAAAAAAACAGAAAAAAAATCATAAATGAAGGGGTGCCACCCAGGAATCATGGCACCCCTTCATTTGGACCCCAAAACTCAGTAAAAACAGAGTAATTCAGTATGGTTGGGAGGTATGAGTATGATGCTGACCAAAGGCTCTGGGAATGGTTCCTGACCCCCTTACTCTATGGTAAAGCTGTAACTGTCTTGTCTAACCTTTCTGAGCATGATTTTTTTTGATTATACTGCTACGAATTGTGTGTTAGAATTTTTTAAGCTTGAAACTTATAGGAAAAAGTTTTGTGAGCATAGACAAAAGGCAGATGAAAGTGTGTGTGAATATGCTACTGAACTGAGTACTTATTTTCATAGGTGGGTGAGTGGATGTCAGGTGACCACTCTAGAAAGGCTGGGAGACCTTTTGGTGAGGGAAAAAGCCCTTAGCACTTTGCCTGAGGGCATGAGGAACTGGTTAGCTGATAGACAATGTGCTACTTCAGATGAGTTGGGGAAGAAGGGAGATCTATTCCTAGGAAGCAGGGCATCCCTGCACAGGAAAGGGACCCCCAGGATTGCTGATGGGTCTAAAGGAACCCATGGTGGGCAGCCAGACTGCCCCAACAGAATCTGCGAGTAGCAGAGGAAGCCACTAGTCCAGGTACATGTCCACTACCTAGGGTTAAATGTTTTGAATGCAACCAGTGGGGCCATGTGGGGTATAAAAGGTGTGAGTGCCAGTAAGTGGGGAAGACAAAATGCCAATAGTAGGTGGCCTCAAGACAACCGGGGTACCAAACTACCATCCTACAGATGTCCCGATAGGGAAAGATTTTGATAAGGCAGTACTAAGAAGTTATGTACTCACCATAACATTCCATGTGAGTTGTTCATCTCGCCTTCATTCTTGACTGATGGGTTCGCAGCCGATCCATCAGCTCCGGTACGGCCATATGCAAAGCTCGAGGCCTTCCAGTAGCTCGAGGCCAAGTCCTTATCCCATGATGCATTGTGAATTACTTCAAATCTTGTTTGCTGTGTGTAGTATAACCATATAAATCAGGTATCCCCCTATAGAAAGGAAGAAGACATTGAGCAACCAGGATGAGACCAACATCTAGGTCAGCTATCAGCCAGGAGGGGGTAGGAGGGAGTGACATAAGAATGAAGGCGAGATGAACAAATCACATGGAACGTTATGGTGAGTACATAAAGTACAGTTGTGTACACTTACCATAAATGTTGATCTTCGAGTGTATTCACTGTTGCAGTCATCACATTTGGGTCATCTGCTTGCGGGTAGCCCTCAGTCAGCCTAATTATCAAAGTCTTGGATCCTGCGTCGGTTGCTGTCTCATCTTCCATGACGTCAGGTAGTCCAGGGGTATAAAGCATGCAGCCGACGCCATTACATCAGTTTTTCTTGCCCCAGATGTCAGATGCTCCCATAATGGGAAGCAGTTATATACAAGGTTACACCTCCAACAAAACAGCAAATACACCAAAAAACTGTAAGCATAGTAAACAAATGATTTTATTTATTTATTTTATTTTATTTTACATTTGTTGACCGGGCTAGTCCAGCTGGATATATGTCCATTTTTAGTGGAGGCCAGGGGAGAAAAGCTCCAACGGTTATAACAAGTTTAGAGAATAAAAAATAAAGAACAAAACAAAACAAAACAAAAACATTGAGCATAAAAGATAAAAAGATTTTAGTATAGGTAATACACATCTCAGAGGAAATATCCATAACAATATAATATTCCTAAAGAAGTTATTAAATAATTGCAATAAGCAAATTTGATAATATCAAAACGTAGTGTAAATAATACATTGTCTTACTAATATGGACGACAAAATATATATATATATTTTTTTTGTCATACAGTATACATGAGATAAGTTATATCTACAAAGATGTTATGTCAGTGGAGATCAGTCAGGATGCAGTAAAAGAGAAGGAGGTATTATGGTAGAGGAAAGGAAGAAGGAAGGCTGATTGGGGTTGGTACAGGAGCAAAGCCAGTATTTATTAAGATGGATTTCCAGTTGTCTTTTAAAGAGTGGAAGAGTGGACAAAGATGAGATATTGGATGGAAGTTTGTTCCACATTTTGCCAACTGAGTTGGAAAAAAGGCAATCTCCTTCAGCATTAATGGATTTGGTACTATTAACTAGTAGTTTGTCTGAAGAACTTAGTTGTTTCAGGTTGTTGTAGGGATTAAGGAGGTTAGAGAGTACAGGTGTTTTAGATGGTTGATACAGAATTTTGTGAGCTATTAAGAGCTGTTGATAAATGAGCTTGTTAGGAAGTTCAAGCCAGCCTAGTTGTTTTAAGTTCAGACAGTGGTGAGTTCTAAACTGGGATCCTGTGGAAAATTGAGCAATATTATGGTAAGATGTAGCAAGTTTCTTAAGGTTACTTTTAGAGAGATTAGTGTAAATAGGGGAAGCATATAGATGGGTAGAGATGAGGTGAGATCGGGCTAAGGTGGTCTGGGCTTCAGGTGTAAGGAAGGGTTTGATTCTGTAAAGGGATCCAATCTTTTTCTTAACTACTTTTATTGTGTTGTTGATGTGACAATCAAAGTTAAGATTATTGTCAATAGTAATACCTAGTAGTTTTGTAGAAGAATCAGGAGTAATTTGAGTGTAATCAGTGGAAATACTAGAGAAGTTTAGGAAAGTAGATTTACGGGTAGGTGAGAACAGTATTAATTTGGTTTTCTTGGGGTTAAGGAGTAGACAACAGTCAGAGAACCACTGTTCAACAGTGGTAAAGGTTTTTTGGGTAAGAGATTGGAGTTCAGTTTGAGTGGAAGCAGTGCAGATTATAGTGAAATCATCTGCATATTGTATGCAAGTGGTGTTAGGGATAGCGGATTGGAGGTCAATAATAAAGAATGAAAATAGAAGTGGGCCTAGGATAGACCCTTGAGGTACTCCTAAAGAGATAGGAAGGAGGGTAGATAGTGAACTTTTCCAGAGTACTGCCTGCTGACGGTTTTCAAGATAAGAAGTAAACCAAGTTAAGGAGGAGGGATCAAGTCCAAGAGATTTTAGTATGTGCAGAAGAAGTTTATGGTTAACCATGTCAAAGGCTTTTGATAGGTCCATGAAGAGAGAAGATGAAAGGTTATTGATGTTACTTTTATAGTTGATGGAGTTGGTAAAGGAGAGTAATGCAGTAGTGGTGCTGTGGGAAGGTCTAAATCCATGTTGACTATTGGCAAGTAGGTTATTATGGAGAAAGTGGTTAAGTAGTTGTTTATGGATACATTTTTCCATGATTTTAGCTATGGGTGATAAGAGTGCTATGGGACGAAAGTTAGAGAAGTCATTAGACTTGCCCCCCTTTGTGTAGGGGTATGACGTGGGATATCTTCCAGATAGAAGGGACAATACCTTCCTTTATAGGTCTATTTATTAGGATAGAAATGGGATAAGCAGTGGCTTTGGCTCCTATTTGCAGGAATTCTGCAGGAAGCTTGTCTGCAGATGGGGTGGTAGGTTTAAGTTTTTGGAGTAGAGATTGGATATAGGAGGTAGATACAGGCTGTAGATGAAGGGGAGGAAGAGTAGTTTTTAAAGTAAGTAAGAGTAGTTTAGAAGTGTCAGGAAAAATGCGGTTTGCAAGAGTTTGGATGGTATTGGTGAAGAAAGAGTTGAAGTCATTGGCTATTTGTGTGGGATTGTCTGGGTCAGAATCCTGAGGGTTAGGTGTGATTGCCTGGCCTGGGGATAGAAGATTATTAATACTAGTCCAGAATTTTTTTGGTGGGTTTCTGTAATTGAAAGTAATAGTTCTTTTTATCTGTCAGAATAGCTTTTTTTTGTGCTGCTTCTCAGCTCCCTAAAGATTTGGTGGTCAGTTTGGTTTTTAGTAGACCGCCATTTATCCCAAGATTTATTTTTGAGAATGATTTTTTGCTTGGTATTCTTGGTTAGCCAGGGTGCTGCTTTAGTTTTAGTTCTAATGGTACGACTTGGGACATGGTGATCTAGGATAGATAGGAATGTAGAATTGAAGTATTCAACTGCTTCATTAAGTGGGAGATGTTTTAGTGGGGCCCAATTACATTGTATTAGTTCAGCTAGAAACTGTGCAGAGTTAAATTGTTTTTTACTACGTAGAGTTTTGTAAGTGGTAGGTAAGGTTAGGTTAGTTTGGTATCTAATGATATAGGTTAGAGAGTGGTCACTTAGATCATCTGGAAGGGTGCCTGATTTGTAGGTTTGTAAGGGAGTATTAGCAAGAATCCAGTCTAATGTGGTTTCAGTATTGTTGGTTTTATTAGTTCTGGTGGGACTATTAATGAATTGTTTGAAGCCATATAGGTTGATATGGGAAGTGGGGTTAGTACTGTTACAGGAATGCCAATCTATGTTAAAGTCTCCTAAGACTAGTGTTTCTTGAGGGAGTTTGGTCGAGAGTAGGTTAAGGATATGTTGAAGGGTGCTGATATTATTTCCAGGAGGGAGATAAGCACAAATGATATTTATGGATTTAGTAGTATTGACTTGAAATTTAGAGCCGATTACTTCAGCATTATTGTCTAGGGTAAGAGTCAGATTTATAGTACTAATCTGGAGTTTTGTTTTATACAGAATTGCTACCCCTCCTCCCTTTTTGGCAGTACGATCGAGTCTAATGATGTTATAACCAGGCAAGGTGATTTCATTGTCATTAATTGAAGGCTTTAGCCAAGTTTCAGTTAAACAAAATATCAAATTGATGGACTTCTAGAAGGGCATGGAGTTGACTAGTTTTGTTACAAATACTTCATATATTGAGATGGGCAATATAGAGAGAATTGGTGGGTTTAGAGAATGAGAGAGATGCAGTTTTGGTTTGTATTTTGTGTGTATTGGTTTTATTATGATGTGGGCCTGGATTAGGTTGAATATCTCCATCTAGTAGAAGGTGGAGGAGTATGAAATATTTTTTTGGGGAAGTTTATAGAAGGAGTCAAATATTTTCCTGGATCTAAGTTTCTTTCATTTGAAGTGTGCTAGTCTATGGTATTTGGCTAATAGGTAGTTGGGTTTAAGAAGGTAGGAGATAAAGGTGATGTAGGTGTAGAGGTGTATTTTGAGGGAATTGAAAGAGAAGAATTCAGTGGGTGTTCGTAGGAGGTTAAGAGGTAAGTAGATATAAGAGAAGATATAAGTAACAGGCAGATAAGTATTTTAAGTTGTGGATGGATGGATGATATAGGTATATTAATATGTATGGAGGTTAGCAAATAGGTGAGATATAGTTTGAAGGTGTGGTGTGGGGTAGAAGTATGAGAAGGAAGATAGGGGAGAAGGTGGGTTTGTAAAGTAGTGGGTGAGGTGTTAAGATAAGGGAGGAGCTGTGTTAAATTAGTGGGTGTGGTATTGAGAAAGAGGGTTGGGTTAGTTAGGGATGTTAGGAATCTGATTGGAGTGGACTGGATAGGGTGTGTCTATTATTGGTGTAAATGTAGGACCCCTGAGGGCGTGTGGGAATTGGGGGCAGGGTAGGGGAGCGGAGTGAGCCCGCAGGGCGAACGGAGCGGGTAGAGACAAGAGAGTGAACTACTAAGGAAGATAATCAGTGGAGTGAGAGAATTCAGCAAGTAAGGTAGAAAGTGAGGAAGAAGTAGAGGTAAGTTAACAGGCTGGTATAAGGAAGATATACCTGACAGAGAGGTAGAGTATAGAAAGTAAGTTGTAGGAAAAGGGTGGGAAGTGTATAAGAGTGTCTATGAAAAGAAGGAATTGAAAGAAAGAAACAGGGTAGGGAGGTGTAATAGAGAAATAATTTTAATGAGGTGAGATACAGACTGGTAATGGTAAAGCGCCACCTAGTGGACAGTAACTGAATGTGACTGATAATTTGTAAACAAGGGTATCAGGCTATGAGAGAGGGGGAGTTAGGTTACTTTTAAAAGCAGGAAGTATTGGCTGTTTGGAAGCGTTTGATAAAAAGATCAGGACTGGAAAGTTGGGGGGGTAGTAGGCTGCTGGCTATCCTAAATGGGGAACTTGCCTAGCATAACAGGGGTTCTTAGACCTGAAATTAGTGATACAATGGTCTATTATCTAGAACAGCACATACTTTCACTGTCCTAATAACACGGGCCTCTCAGGGAGCTGGAGGGTAGTTTCTGTTTTCAGGTTGCTGTTCTTATAATTCCAGGAGGGTGAGTTTCAGGTATTAGTTTCTGGAATGTACTTGTGCTCCAAGCTGGTAAGAATAGGAAGAGAAAATATAGCAAGGAAAATTATACAGGGATTAGAAAGCAAAAGGAAAACTGGTTTAAAGAATACAGTTTCATAAAATTTATACTAAACAATTACAATACTGAACTTCTTTTAAATCATAAATTTATAAAACACTTAACTTGTTTGTAAGCACCAACGATAACATTTAGAAACATAGGGATGGCTGTGAGTCTGATAGCTCTACTAAACAACACCAGTACAGCTTTAAATTCAAAAAACTCTACAATTACAAGCATTTATTTCGGTAGGATAAAGCTACATTAGAATAAACAAGAATAGAGGTATAGACAGCAGAAGTCAGTGGGCTGGAGGAAGGATAACTAATACACTCGAACATCTAAATATATGGTAAGTGTACACAACTGTATTATGTTCTTTGTGTTTCACTGTTGTAGTCATCACATTTGGATAGATTCCCAAAGATAAGGATGGGAGGAGGCAATGTGTATGGACCAGCTAAAAGGCCCTGCAAGACTGCAGTGGCAAAGCCAGCTCTGGATTTAGAAAAAAATTGGCAAGTGGTAAAGCTTGGTGAAGGTATGTACAGAACTCCAGGTAGCTTCTAGGATGTCCCTGGTAGGGACACCTCTGAGAAAGGCTGTAGAGGTAGATGCAGCCCTGGTGGAATGTGGTCTTATCCCCTGTGGGATAGGTTTTCCATGGTGCTTATAGCAGAAATGAATGCCTATCCACTTAGAAATGGTTTGCTTTGAAATGGCCTTCCCTTCTGCCCCTGCAGCAAATGCCACCAGCAGCTGTTCAATTTTCCTGAAAGGCTTAGTCCTGTCCAAGTAAAATCTAAGTTGTCTGTACATGTCCAAGGAATGCAGTATTCGTTCCCCTTTGTTCTGTGGATTAGAAAAGAAGGTTGGCAAATGAATGGACTGATTAAGGGCCACACTGGTTACCACCTTGGGCATAAAGGAGTGATTGGTCCTGAGGGACACCCTGTCCACATGAAAGATGATGAAAGGCTCCACTGCCATGAGGGCCTGTAATTCAGACGCCCTTCTTGCTTAAGTAATGGCTAGAAGGAAGGCTGTTTTCCAAGAAAGGAATTTCAACTCTGCATTTGCAGCTGGTTCAAAGGGAGGAAGAGTGAGCTTTTCCAATACAAAGGTAAGGTCCCAGACTGGAGTAGGGGCTCTCCTGGGTGGTCTTACGTTTTTGGACCCTCTGAAGAATTGCTCCAGCAGCAGATGAGAGAAGAGGGGTGGTTCTGTGTTGTAATGTGCTGAAATGGCTGAGGCATGAATTTTGATGGAAGAAAAGGATAGGCCCTTGTGAAGCATTTCAGTTAAGTATTGAAGAATATGGGGTAATTTGGGTACTGCTGTGCCCATCCCCTGAGTCTGCCTCCAGGAACATAATCTCTTCCATTTTACAGCATAGAATTTTCTAGTACTGGGCTTCCTTGCTTCCAGAATGACATCCATAACTTGGTTACTGAGGGATGGTAACAGAGAGGTCAGGTAATTAGCCAGAATGCAAGGTTCAGGGTTTGAAGCTGTGGGTGCAGAATCTGGCCCTCCTACTGGGACAGCAGGGCAGGGGTCTGAGGCAGGTGTAAAACAAAAACACAAATGTAGCCAGCAGAAAAGGTGGAAATGAAAAGATTACATAACTAGGTAGAGGGTAGCACGCCCATTAAGCCCAGGTGGGAACAAAGCCCCTAATTTAATAATCCATTTGTGTTCTTTAAAGTTTAGTAAATCATGCCATCCTGATTTATCCCCACATTTTCCTACAATGATCAATAGTAGTAAAATAAAAAGATGCAGAGTTATGTTTACATACATGTTTATACAGAGCATTATTAGGACGCTTATTCCTAATATCACTAAGATGCTCCCCAATCCTGAGACGAAAAGGCCTAGAGGTTTGTCCCACATAGAATGAGGAGCATGTACATGTGACTAGGTAGATGACCCACTCTGTATTACAGTTAGCCCAGAAGTTGATGTTAAAAATTTCTGACGTGTTACGACCACTGAATTCCCTCATTTGTTGAACCTTGTTACAATAAGTACATGACCACATGGTATACAGCCCAACACTGGGCCACCTCTGAGTGTACGTTGAGTGGGAACAATAGAACTAGGTCCCACCCTCTTGTAATGGCTAAAAAGGGAACCCAGGGTACATCCTCTCCTAAATGAGAAAGAGCATCTGTCACCCAAAAAAGGGTGTAATCTCTCCTCGGCCATAAGGATGTTCCAATGTCTATTGATGATAGTCATGAACCCACGTGTATTACGTCCATATATGGTAACCAGACGAACCAGAGGATTAGATAAATCTCTTTGTTTGTCCTTGTATTGTAACAAGTGAGTTCTATCTAGATTGGAAGCCCAGTGACAAACAGGGCTGACAGTTACCAGAAGGGTAACCTCTCTCACGAAACCGGTGTATTAAATCATCCCTGGTATTTTCAAATGTTTGTTGGCTTGAACACATCCTTTTGACTATAAGGAATTGTGATTTAGAGATATTCTGGATGATATGCCGGGGTGAAAGCTTGTTGCATGTAAAAGTGAACTATATTCGGGGAATTTCCTGAAAACCCGGGTAGCTAGGGTATCATCAGAATTTCTACTAACCTCAACATCAAGGAAAATAATTCTCGATTTATGGAAATTTAGTTTAAACTCAATCCCCCAAACATTGTCATTAAGATAGCCAATAAACTCATGTAAGTAAGTTTCATCCGACTTCCACACCACCCAACAATCATCCAGATATTGCCTCCAAATGTCTAATTCATCAATATATAAATTGCGACTAGAGTCATAAATGGTAACCTCCTCAATATAAGCCATGAATAGGTCAGCATAAATGGGTGTGAAGGAGGCACCCACTGCTGTACCTTTGACCTGCCAAAAAACCTTTGACCTGCCAAAAACATTGGTCCCGGAAGTAGAATACGTTACTGGTAAGAACATATTCAGCCAGGAATACTAAAAAAGTATTAAAAGCCTGGTTGGTATAAGCCAGATCTTCCCAACCAAAAATTCAAAGCCTGCAAACCTGCCCAGTGAAGAATGTTTGTATAGAGAGAGGTTACATCCAGGGTACACAACAGCCAATGGGGCTCCAATTGCATGTCAGAAATAATATCCAAGAATTGAGTTGTGTCCTGAATTCTGGCCCGTACCATGGGTAGTAGTGGTTTCAGATAATGTGTCAAATATTCGGAAAGAGGTTCAGTAATATTGGTCTTCCAGGGGGATATCTGGCATCCTTATGTATTTTAGGTAGAAGGTAAAAATACTGTTTTGCACGGAGATGAAACTAGCAACTGGTGCCTAACCGACTCCGTAATGATGCCCTCTTCCTGAGCCTGTATCAGAAAAGAATCAATTTTGGTCTTAAAGTGACTAGTTGGGTCCAGTGGCATAGCCATATAATATTTGTTATCACCCAATTGTCTTAATGCTTCTTCATTATAGTTGCCACAATCCTGAATCACTACCTCCCCACCCTTATCTGCTTGTACAATAACAATTTCTTTACTGTTCTTGAGATCCTCTATGCATTGTACCTCCTCTCTTTGGAAAGGTTGGTATAGGATACCTGAAAATCCCTGAGGTTACAATGTAGATCCTTTAAGACATTGGCCTGAAAAGTGGATACTAGATGTGACATAGGTGAAGTAAAGGTAGATCTTTTAAATCTAAACTCTGGAATTTCCTGAATAGTGTCATTTTCAAAAAACAATTTTAGATTGAGTAAATGGCAGAAATTGATCACATCCTGTGCTAATGTATATTCTGGAACAAAAAAGCCGGGAACAAAATTAAGACCTTTATTAAGAACTTTAATTTGTAAATCAGAGAGGTGTACAGATGAAATGTTGTGTACATTCATGCAATTAGTGTTCTAGCATCAGTTCTAACAGACCTTCCAAACCCTCTGCAGGTTTGCCATTTTTTATGCTTCCTCCCCCCTCGTCTGTACCTGAACCCAAAGGGTGTGACAAACTCCTTCTTTTGGGATCAGGTGAGGCATCTGTGTTTTTGCCCTCCCCTTCAGTATTGGAGGATGTCTCATCCCCAGATGTGTAACTCAATGACTCAGAGCTACGTTTCAAAATAGATTTGGATCTTTTTCTCTTGGGGGATGAAGGCTTATTGCTCGGAAGCCTAAACGTAACACTCCTAGGCATATCAAATGGTTTAACTCGTTCATAGTCCCCTACATCCCTTTGGAACTTTTTCAATTTTTTTTCTTTTAATACCTGTTTTAACTTGAGTAATTCTGTTGTTAACTGATTCACCCAAGAGGTAAAAGACTCACTGGACTCAAATTTGTTAACCTCCATACAAAGTGTTTCTACCTCCTGAATCCCTTGTTTGACAGTCCGTTCATAAAAGCCAGCTAGTGCATCCACAAAGCCCAAGGATGCAGATTGTTGAATCTGCGTCCACTCATGTGTTAATTGTTCATCAATATTATGTACTAAGGGCTGTACCTTCACCTTCAAACCTCGTGGTGTAATCATTTTAAATTGGTAAGCCTTGAACAGGCGTAAATGCCAAACATTGGTCCGTAGACCCTTCATACTTTTACCCAACTTAAAGAACATGGATTCACATTGTTTATCCAGGTCTTGGATCACCCCTGAAGAATGATTGTCTGCATCAGATAGACCTAAACCAAAAATGGCCAAATCATTCATGTCCGAGGCTAAGCCTTTCATAAGTGGAGTCAAAGCCATGTTGCAAAAATGTATAGAATATCAAATGAGTAATATTAATGGGTTAGTCAACTTTGCGAACAGCAAGAATAAGACAAAAAACATCTATCCAAACCCACTGTTTAGACAGATGTGTATATAAAAAGCTTAGACATGAAAATGGGTTCAAGATAATATTTGTGTTCTTTCAATCTTCAAATTAAATAGGAATAGGTAAATAGTTCGTAGTGAATATTTTATACAAAAGTGGACCCAAAAATAAAGAGCCTAATCATTGTAAACCACCAAAGATACAATAGCCAGCCCTTGTGATATGACCTGAATAAAACAAAGAAATCACAATGCTGCATATCCCAATGTGTACGAATTTGAACAAAAACCAAAACCACCATATAGGTGGAGTATTGAGATGGCAAGAAATATCAAACCCTACTCATATAATGTCCAAAAGAACAAAAAGTAGGGGATACCAAATCACAAATATCAATGATACAATAGCTAGCCCCTGTGGTAACGTGGGAATTATGAAACTTCCCTTACCAAAAAACCACAATGCTGTGTATTATCATAATCAGAAATAGATTAGCATCAAATTGGCCCAATCAAAGTGGTCCTGAATATCCACTAAATACCACAACCACATATAAATGCCAAAACCATGTTGATATAATGAACACCATGATCTTGTCAATGTTGGAACAACCCATAAACATATATATACTTAGTTGTATTGTCTATATGAAACTGCTGTAGGCAAAAATGACAATCCCTATAAACATTCACCAAATAAGGGAATGTAATTACTACATATAATATATAATGCAACAAGGCCGACCCCAAAAACCCAAATAGTACACTATTGCAACATACATATGGCTGTATAGTGCGACAGTGGAATTATGAAAACCTAGCCCCCAAGAGAAATTCGACCCAAATCAGTCCTAAAACAAGACCATTTAAAGTGGAACTTGATATAAAAGGCAATAATGTTAAGCAAAAGAGTGACAGCACATAGCATCTCATTAAATAGTAAAAGGCAAAATACCTCACATTCAGCTAACTAGATGCAATATGTAAACCCAACAGGGTTACATGTCCACACAATAACCTTAATGTCACCAGTACCCTAACATAATGCATCAACATTAAATTCCAAGCTAAGGTTCCAGCAAGAGGTAGAATCCATATAAATACTTAACCAAACAACAGTTTGATATATAGCACAAAGTATTTAACCAAAATATGTAGCCATGTACATGATGAGAACACTCTATTAACATACAGATATTCAAACAAAACAGTAAATGCCGAAGCACACAAACTATTTCCCTTTATCCCAGTAGAGCTAAACACTCAAATAGCCATGTGAACAGCAATCAATAATTTATATCTAGTAAAATGATGAGAAATTGGCTTAATACAAAATACCCTGCAAAATGCAATACAAAGATATATAGCAAAAAAAATGGCATTGATGCCATATGCAGGCTAAGTACTAATATGACATATGAAAATCCCAAAAATGCGTTGCAACATGAAATGAAGTCCATAGATCACAACAAAAAAATTATTGTGAGTCCCTCATAAAAAAGAAGTAATAACAAAAGCCCTAATGGGACTAACCAAATTCCTCCAGTATTACAACGAGGAAATAGTAAGTGACGAAGCACATACACTTTAAACTCTTTCCACAGCCCGACTGTACACAGACGGTGATCAAAAAAATGTCCAGAAAATCAATTCAAAATCTCAAAACATAAGAAATATCCATAACATGTAATTTGACCATTAGAACCCTAGTCAAAAAATAGACAAGGAAACCAGTCAGTGGATGGACTCGCATAGTCTTACTTGATAATGAGTAAATTACGAAGCACATAGACTTACGACCCCTTGCACAGTCCAACTGCTTTCCAAGATGAAAATACTGACTGTAATCCAAAACGCCAAATCCAAGTTATAATGAACATTATTAAATGTCCAAAGTTTAACCATTCAGAACCTATTCTGAACAAGAACGGAAAAAACAGTCAGTGAATCCAATCACCTAGTCCCATATACTTGCTTGTACATCAACTGACATCAAGAGGCCCCGAAAACAAAGTCCAAAGAACCTTCACAAAAAACTATGTGATGTATAAAATAAATCCACAAGGCAAATGAAACCAAGTCCAGCGACCGAAAGCGACCAAAAAACTGCCAAAATATATAAAAAAATAAATAAATATACCACTCGCAAGGAGGGAAACCACCAAACGCCGACAGCACCAAGGGGGAGGAAGAACCAGGAAGCAACATGGTGCACTTACGGCAACTGCATGGCTATGAAGTCAGCACATCAAAAACACAAATGTAGCCAGCAGAAAAGGTGGAAATGAAAAGATTACATAACTAGGTAGAGGGTAGTATGCCCAACTACCTGTCCCAAACCGGTTTCGGCTGTAATAGCTTTCTTCAGTGAGTAAACATAAGCCAATAGAAGCCATTCATGTATATATATAGTATCACAAAGACAGTTCATTGGTGCATTAAAATTGGTCATTAAGCCCAGGTGGGAACAAAGCCCCTAATTTAATAATCCATTTGCGTTCTTTAAAGTTTAGTAAATCATGTCATCCTGATTTATCACTACATTTTCCTACAATGCAATCAATAACAGTAAAATAAAAAGATGCAGAGTTATGTTTACATACATGTTTATACAGGTGCCATGTGCCAGCAGTGACACACTGCACAAGAGGGGGTACCAGTGTTGGCATGGCCAGTCCGGTGCAATCAGAAGTGTCCTTGGTCTGTCCTGTTTGATCTTTAGTAACACTTTGGAGAGGAAAGGCACAGGGGGAAAGGCATAAACTGATAGTTTTTTCCAGGTGAAGAACAGGGCATCCACTTTCCCAGCTTGTTTGTGAGGAGTCCTTGTGCAGAATTTCAATTGGTAGATCTGAGGGGAGGCAAACAGGTCTATCTCTAGGCTCCCCCATTTGTTTCTCAACATGTTGAATATCTTTGGTTCCAGTTTCCACTCGTGTGGGTCCAACAGATTTCTGCTTAGGTCGTCTGCCAGTGTATTTAGCTTTCCTGGCAGGAAATGAGCCTGTAGATGCACTTGGTAGCTCAAGGCTGTGTTCCAGAGGGCCATGGCTAGTCTGCAGACAGGGTATGAGTGGGGTTCCCCCCTGCTTGTTTATGTACCACATAACAGTGATGTTGTCAGTCTTTACCAATAATTGTCCTGGAAGAATGTGGTCCTTGAAGGCTGTCAGAGTATTCTGTACAGCTAACATTTCTTTTTGATTGATATGCAGGTGCATTTGACTTGGGTTCCATTTGCCTAGAATGCACTGCCCTGCCAAGTGAGCCCCCCCCCCAATGCATAGTCTGATGCATTTGTTGTTAGGGTTTGGGCGGCAGGGGGTAGAGTGAATGGCAGTCCCTTGTTTTGGTGTCAGACCTCTGCCCACCAAAGGAACTCTATCTTTAGACAAGGTAGGATAGGAATCATTGATTCTACATCCTGAGAAAGACACCATAGGCTTTTTAGATACCATTGTAGCTTCCTCATATGCAGTCTTGCATATGGAATTAGTAGAATGCAAGAGGCCATGAACCCCAGTCTTGCAGTATTTTCCTTGCAGATAGCTGGGTCTTTGTGGCCAGTAGATTGAAGTAGGCTGTCAAATGAACTTGTTTCTCTGGCATGAGGTAGGCCATCTGGGAAGTTGTATTCAAACTTGCTCACAGGAATACAATTTGTTGGCAGGGTACAAGATTTGATTTCTTTTTGTTTATGGTGTACCCCAGAGAAGTTAGCAATTTCTTTACAAATGCCAGATGACTTAATAGTATTGTCCTGGCTTTCCACCTGAATTAGACAATCATCCAGGTATGGGTATATGTGAATATTTCTTTGCCTGCAAAATGCAATGATTGAAGCTAGGCACTTTGTGAATACCCTGGGCGCAGTAGATAAGCCAAAGGGGAGTGCAGAGAACTGACAGTGTATGTAGCCTGCTCTGAAGCATAGGCATCTTCTGCAAGATTTCCTTATTGGGATGTGCACGTAGGCTTCCTTTAAATCCAGTGTTGCCAACCAGGCATTTTTGCCTAGCATGGGAAGCAGCTGATGAAGAGTTAGCATACTGAATTTTGGGGTTACCAAAAATGTGTTCAGAATAGACAGGTCCAGGATAGGACGCCAGGAATCATCTTTCCTGGGTACCGGAAAAAGTATTGAGTAAAATCCTTGCCCCCAATTCTTCTTGTGGGACAGGTCAAATAGCCCTGATGCTTAAAAGAGAGAGAACCTGCTTTTGAGCCTCTGCCCACTGACTTGGGGGGTAGGGTCTGGCCAACCATTTGGGGTTGGTAAGGAGTGGAAGTGAATCTGTATCCTTGGGAAACTGTATTTAGAACCCATTAGTCCTGGGTAATGAGTTCCCAATTTTTTGCATGCAGGGCGATCTTTCCCCCTAAAGGAACAGTCAGCTGAGCAGGGCTTCGAAGGTTTAAAGTTAAGTCATTGAGGCAACTTACCATAGGGGGAGTCTTACTATTGCCTGTTTTGGAAGTGGGAGACCCCACTACCTAGTCCTGTGAGCACCCTGGGACTGGAGCCTGGATGTTCTGCTGGTTCTGGGTTTGGACTGAGAAGGCCTGGAAGAGGCAGGAAAGGACCAGTTCTTAGAGGGCCAATGCCTACTAAATCTGGAAGGCTGTATGTGCAGGAAATCTTTAACAGTTTGCATAGATTTAGCTTTTTCCTCCATCTTTTTAAGTACTACTTCTGCTCTGTTGCCAAACAGGCGGTCCTGGTTTAAGGGAGCATCCAGTAATTTAGCATTAACATGATCTGGCAAAGACTGCTCCTTAAGCCAAGCATGCCTTCTAAGTACAGACCCAGTGACAGCAGCCCTGCAAGATGCCTCTAATGAATCAAAACCACATTGCACAGTATGTTTTCCCACTTGTTCAGCAGAATGCATTAAATCCTGTAAGTCTTTATTTTCAGCACAGTCAGGAATCAACATAATTTTTTTCTCTTTAAGCAATCCAATAATATGCTGCTGATACTTCAACATATGAAACTGACAGTTTAAGGCCCTAATGGCTAATGTTGCAAAAGTGTATACCTTCTTATGCCATTTATCCAACGCCCTGGAATCTCTATCAGGGGGGGGGGATAGGATTTTTGGCAGTAGTGGCCTTAATGCCCTTGGATCCTTGTGAAATTGTCTCAGGATCCGAAGTAGGATTTTTAAAGAGGAACTTGTGAAAGTCAGGTACCCTGTAATACCTATCAGGTTTTCTGGTAGCAGGAGGTAAGGTGTCAGAGGCCAGGCTAGATTCTGAGAAGGCATCATCTATAATGTCCAGTACAGGAGGGATAGCTAAAGGCCTGTGTTGAGGCAGGAGTAAGATTCCCTAAGCCTCTTCTTGGAGTCAGAGTAATCCTGGCTTTCCCAGCAGAAATGCTCCCTAAGAGTATGCAAGGTTTCACCAAAAGAGAAATCCTATGGAGGGGAAGCAGAGAGAATGGAGTCCTCTGCATCAGAATCTTCATAGGTAGATAAGGGCAAATCCTGGTCATCAGAAAAAACAGAAATTTCAGAATCCTGATCAGAAGAATTAGAAGGAAAATCAATTCTAGGTCTCAGAGAGAGAAGGGTGGCTTCCCCTGATTAGAGTAATAAGGTCTTCAGCCATTCATTTGTTTTTTAGGCATAGGGGCCTGATCATGTGGTCTGGGTGTTGGTTTTCTGGGCATGGATCGAGTTTTAGGCCTCGAAGAAGAATATGGCGTTGGTTTAATATGCAAATCAGTAGGCCTGAATACACCCTCAGAAGCCAGTGCCTGCACAGCAGCTCCGGACCCATCCAAGGTAGAGACATCCGCAGGTTCCAGAGTCGAAGAAGCATCTTGCGGCATACTGGACTCCGAATGGGTCTCAGTAGAGGCCTGTGAATCTGAAGTAGTGGATATCAGGGGCTGTGAAAGCGCCTCACTGATTACCGGCGAACCGGCGACTAGCTTAGGAGAAGAGTCGTCGGCAGCTTTGGACCTATGTGGTCTGTCTCTGTCTTTATCTTTGTGTTTTTTCAGAATGTCGGTAGTCAGGTGGCTTACCGAAGCCATTTCTGGATAATTGAACAGAGTACCAAAATATTTAGATGCGAAAATGAACCAACGATGAATAGTACGAGGTTTGAATAAGACACAAAACCGACAGCGAGGTACGTCTTGGTCTGGGCCTAGGCAAGGATTGCAGAAGAAATTAAAATCTCTATGAGGTTATTTGCTTTCCACAAGCAATACAATTGTTAACTTTTACTGACATCAGTTTAGAGCAAGAAAAAGGTTCCCCAACGGGGTACTTAGCTTCGTTGAAGACTTCAGATCTGAAATTCAAAAATGAAAATTTCAGGAGTCGGCTGACTGGCACTTGAGAACTGCTTCTGCTTCGGGTACCACATGGCAAGAAAGACAGATGAATGGCATTGGCTGCATGCTTTATACCCCTGCCTACCTGACATCATGGAAGATGAGACAGCAACCGACGCAGGACCCAAGACTTTGATAATCAGGCCGACTTGAGGGCTACCTGCAAGCAGATAACCCAAATGTGATGACTGCAACAGTGAAACACGAAGAACATCTTAATGTGAAGTTTTTCAATCTCGCCATTCATTCTTGACTGATGGGTAGCATCCCTAGCACCATCATCCTCGGGTGGCTCATGGGAGTACATTCTTCAGGACCTTAGATCCAAAGGAAGCCCCGTCCCTGGAGGCCTTATCAGCTTTGTAATGGGTGATAAGGTATGAGGTTTTGACCAAGTGGCTGCTGCATAAAGGGGCAGTTTGGCTTGGAATGTAGAAACTGCTCTGGTTCAATGAGCTTTAATCTTGTGTTGCAAAGGCATGTTCACAGCTGAATAGACAAAGGTGATACAATCAGATAACCATTTACACACAGTTGTTTTAGCCACTGGTCTACCTTTCATGGATTCAGAGAATGAAACAAAGAGCTGGTCTGATTTCCTAACATCTTTTGTTCTATCCAGATAAAATCTGAGCTCTCTGTGAACATCAAATTTGTGCAGCATATACTCCAACTTGTTGGAATGATTAGGGAAGAAAACTGGTAACTCAATAACTTGGTTGATATTGGCTTCTGAACAAACTTTGGGCAAAAAGGACGGATTTGTCTTAAGTGATACTCTGTCAGCATGAAAAATCAAATAAGGAGGGCTGACAAATAAAGCCTGAAGCTCCGACACCCTGCGGGCAGAAGTAATAGCTACCAGAAAAATGGTTTTCCACGACAAATATTTTAGGTCACAAGATGATGCTGGTTCAAACGGGGGAAGGATTATACGTGACAGCATAAAATTTAGAGTCCATGAGGATTAGGTAGTTTTCACAGGTGGTCTCATATGAAATGTCCCCTTGAGAAAGGCCTTGGATAACCTGTGGGACATGATATTTAACCCGTCAATCCGAAGATGAAAATTAGATATAGCAGCCAACTGGACCCAAACTGTTGCTGCTGCCAAGCCTTTTTTAAAAATCATAGTCAAGAATTCTAGTATGGACGTCAAGGGAGCTTGGTAAAGATCAATATTATGCTTAGAGGCCCATATGGAAAATCTCTTTCTACTTACTAAGATGCAATCTTCTGGTGAACGGCTTATGAGAAGACAAAAGGATCTGTTTTGTCTCACTGGAAAAATTATGAAGCCTGGCTATGAGGGGAACTGGAGCAGTTAACCTGTCAGCTTCAATGACTGCAGAGAGGGATGAAGGTCCCCCGACGGACGTGTCAGAAGGTCTGGAACTGGGTCCAGAATCCAGGGATCCTCCAAGAGATGATGTTGAAGGAATGGGAACCAAATCTGCCGAGGCCAATGAGGGGCTATAAGGATGATAGTCTTTCCCAGGGATTTTGCTTTCTGTAGAACCTTGGGTATCAATGGGATTGGTGGAAATACATAGAGGAAACCCAGGGGCCAATCATGTATGAGTGCGCCCCTCAGGGCTTCTCCTGGAGAGGGAATCAGGGCAAAGTAGCTTCTGTATTTTCTGTTGATGTGACTGGCAAAAAGGTCGCAGCAAGGCTTGCCCCATTTGCAGAAAATCCTGTCCGCAATCTCTTTCTTGAGGGACTACTCGTGTGGCAACAAGATTGCCCTGCTCAGCTTGTCTGCTATCATGTTGGATCTCCCTGGGATGTGCGATGGCAACAGAAAGTGCTGGGAGGAAACACCCCACTACCAAACTCTGAGGGCTTCTCGGCAAAGGGGGTAAGATCTGGTTCCCCCTTGCTTGTTCAAGTACCAGACCACTGACATATTGTCTGTCTGAATCACAATCGTACCTAGAGGAAGAGAGTCCTGGAAGTACTGCAATGCCAAAAGTAATGCTCTCATCTCCAGAACACTGATATGCAACCGTGACTCCTGATCAGTCCATGTGCCTTGGGCAGTCTTTCCCTGAAAATGCCCCCCTCCACCCTATCAGGGAAGTGTCCGTGGTCACAATGTTTACTGGAGGGGGTAGAACAAAGGGGCATCCTATGGTGACATGAACAGACGTCAACCACCACTGGAGATCTTTCTTGCAAGAGCTCGTAATCAATATCAAGTGGTCCATGGGTAGTTCCTGGTAAGACCACTGAGTGAACAACAGCCACTGAAGGATCCGCATATGCATTCTTGCTAATGGTATGGCTAGGATTGCTGCAGCCATCACACCCAATACTTTCAGAACTTCTGCAGCTGGTGCTCTGTCTTTCTATACCAATGTGCTGACATGCTGGCGCAGAAGAAAGACTCTTTTGATTGGTAGCCTTAGAGTGGTGGTTGAGATGTCTAGTTCTGCCCCAATAAAAACGATATGCTGTGATGGCGACAAGGCAGACTTTTCTGAGTTGACTGTAATACCTAAATGAATGCAGAGTGACACAGTGTACCCCTTGCCTGAACAAGTTGATGCCTGGTGGTGGCGGTAAGGAGCCAATCGTCTAGGTATGGAAACACCTGGAATCCTAGATGCCTCAGGTGAGCCATGACCACTGTCATGCATTTGATGAACACGCTGGTGGCTGTAGTGAGACCAAAGGGCAGGGCTCAAAACTGAAAATGATTGGCTCCCAGCCGGAAACGCAGGTGATCTCTGGATGGCCTGACCATCTTTATGTGGTAGTACGCATCCTTGAGATACATCGAGCACATCCAATTGTCTTTCTCAAAGAAG
Source organism: Protopterus annectens (assembly GCF_019279795.1). Classification (NCBI taxonomy): domain Eukaryota; kingdom Metazoa; phylum Chordata; order Ceratodontiformes; family Protopteridae; genus Protopterus; species Protopterus annectens. Next base: position 647,747,298 of record NC_056731.1, on the reverse strand, counting down.
GGAAAAATAGACTGAAGCATGACCATCTGGAACTTCTCTTTCTTTACATATTGGTCGAGTCTGCTGAGGTCCAAAATAGGTCTCCAGTCCCCTGTTTTCTTCGGAACCAAAAAGAATCTTGAGTAAGTTCCGGATCCTGTCTGGTCTGCTTAGACTGGCTGGATGACTCCTTTTTGTAGCAACTTTCAGACCTCTAAAGTTGCTTGTTCCCTGTAACTGGGTGGAACGTCCGGGATTCTCCTTATGGACAGGGGGGGGGTGTGGAGAATGGCTTGAAGTACCCTATGAAAATGATACTTTGTACCCAGCTGTCTTTTATTTCTTGCCAGGCATTTGGATACAAATATAAGTGACCCCGACTGCCTCCTGAGCAGGACAGTCAGGCCTCCTTTCAGTAGTGCTGAAAGGATTGCTCAGAGAAGTGAACTCTGTCACCCTGATGTTGCGGACCCCCTATGCCATGAGGGCGGCGTCTTCCACTATTACCCCCTCCTCTGCCCCTAGTGGGAGGTTCACCACGTGTGTCCTGAAAACTCCTTGGGCTATATGGAACCACATTTTTCCTCCCCTTTGACCTTTGGGATAAGTTCGGGTAGGGGTGGAACAACGGACTCCGACGGCAGACAGAGTCTTTCCCTCCTCTTCACACCTGGTCAAGGTTTCCTTCACTTTAGGCCCAAACAGGGAGGGTGTTAATGAAGGATGACTTGAAGGGCTCCGCGAAGGAACACAAGCGCATCCAGGAATGTCTTCTAAGAGCGACTCCTGTATCCGTTGCTCTACTCGTTCCATCAGCTGCATAGGATAAGAGCTGCATGGATGAGTTGACAGAAGAATTTAGGGTAGAAAGCTGGGCAGCAACTTTGTCAGAAGCACCTGCAGCTATTGTACCCTGAAGAGTATCTCCCAACTCCTTAAGATCATCTCTCTGCAACCTAGTAAAATGGGTCAAGTAGTTCAGTGAACGGACAGCAAAGGTCGCTGAAGTGAACATGCTTTTCCAATTTCTATCCATGATCCTAGACTCTCTAATAGGAGGATGGATACACGAGGAAGTCTCAGACATTTCCTTTTTGGTGGCTGCCGCCCCCAGCATGGTATCAACTGGGACTCCTTTGGATATGGGGCTGAAATAAACTTATTAGGCCTCCTAGGGACAGGCTCCATGGAGTCTGGTGACTCCCACGCCCTTCGAGAAACCAACTGCATGAGCTCATCGAAGGGCAGAGACACCCAAGAGGTGGAGGGTTGAGACCTGAAAGCCTTCAGGAGAACTGACTCATCCTCAGTAGGGCTTTTGGACTGCCAGTCACCCCTCTGCCTAAGGATCTCAAGTATCCCAGCAAAGGAGATATCCTCAGAAGGGGACCATGGGGACCCTTCTGACTCATCTAAGTCAGTGTCTGATGTTAGGGGAGCCCACATGTCTCCTCTTGCACAATCTCTTCCTGGGGACCTCCTCAGTGAGAGCCTCTGGGGAGGTCTCGAAGAGCAGGGTGCACCCTGTGGGGCTACCTGAGGCTCTGAGTCTCTACGCTTAGCCTGGACGATAGAAGTAGTAGCAGACACAGGCACTTTAGGCGATGAGGAAGCAAGACTTGAAGTTGAGGATGTCTTTGGAGACTGAGCTCTCCTCATGGCTTCGAAGGCACCACGGCTCCGATGGGAAGGAATTGACGGATCCGAGGGAACCGTCAAACCCTCCCGCACCAAGGCAGTGGGCTCCCAGCCGGAGGTAGGAGACGAGCTCATCCGAGCCAAAGCCCAGAGAGGAAGAGTCGGCACCGACAGGTCGGTCTGAATGGAGAGTGTTAGCTCCTAGAGTCCCCAGTCAGCACCGAGGACATCAGAGTAGATGGAGCCGAGGACACTGGAGCAGGACTCGGCTCCGAAGGCTCCACGATCAGCAGGTCTGCTTCTTCTGGCAACGAAGGGCCGATATGGCTCGGAGGAGGAGTAGCCAAAGCGGGGGTAGTGGTCTTCAGCTCCAAAGCCGCTTGGGTCGGAGCCGACAGCAATTTAGCAAGGCCTGGTGCCTGTAAAAGCTTCTGCACCAATCAATCCATATCCAAATCTGATAGGCTGACAGATGATCTAGAATGCACCGACGGTGGTGACTAGAGCAATGGTGACTGAGGCACTTCGGATATCGGCTCCAAGGCTGTGGGCCAGCTCCGAAAAGAGAAGACAGTCAGCTCCAAAACCTGTGGAGCCGATGTCTCATCAGATTTTTTGACTTCGATTTTTTTTGAGTCCTTAGATTTGGTAGATGACTTTGAGGACTTAGAGGATTTTCTGGCAATATCCTGGTCATTCAATGCCTCTTGAAAGGGGGGTTTTAGCAAACGTGTATCCATCAATTTACTTTTCCTCTCCAAAAGCACCCTAGAAGAAAAGGAATGGCAGATAGCACAAGATTCTTGCAGGTGGACAGCCCCTAAACAATAGACACATGTAACATGCCCAGCAGTGACTGACATTTTCTGGTTACAGTCAGGACATTTTTTAAAACCGGACTTGGGATGCTTGTCCTTATCTGTCATAAAGTACAGTTTTGTACCTACCATAAATGTAGATGTCCAATAGGTATGCATCTGCAGTCCTTACATATGGGTTGTCCTGCCTCAGGCAGCCCTTTGGTCGGCCGGATTCCAAAGTCTGGGTCCGGCGTCGGCTGATGTCGCCCTTTCCCCGACGTCAGAGCACCTGGGGTATAAAAGAATCAGCCAACGCCATCTTCCTCAGTTTTTCTTGCCCCAGATGCCAGGTGCCCTCTAAGGAAGGCTAAATTTGGAGAAATGCAAAATATTCCAAACATGCACAGCAATATAAAACAAATACACCATAATAGATAACCCCAGCTAGCTATAAGAGGGATATGTACCCAAGAAATTCCACAGAGGGGAAGGAGGGAGGGAAAACCTGACTGCAGATGCATACCTATCGGACATCTACATTTATGGTAGGTACAAAACTGTACTATGTCCTTCAAGGATGCATCTGCAGTCCTTACATATGGGTAGAATACCATAGCCAAGCTGGGGGTGGTAGGATCTAAGAAAATGATGGTGTAGCTTAAAATGCCCTGCAGGACTGCCGTAGCAAAGCCTGCTCTGGATCTGGAATATAAGGGTAAATTGTAATGCTTGGAAAATGTATGCACAGAGCTCCATGAAGCAGCTTCTAAAATGTCCTTGGTATCCACCCCTCTGGCTGTGGAGGTGGCTGTGGCTCTGGTGGAATGAGGCCTGATGTTAGCTGGCACAGTTTTTCCATGATAAGAGTAGCAGAATCAAATGCAATTTCCTATCCATTTTGAAATTGTCTGTTTGGAAATTGCTTTGCCTTGAATGCCTGCAGCATATGCTACCAACAGCTGGTCAGTTTTTCTGAAAGTCTTAGTTCTGTCCAAGTAGTAGCGCAACTGTCTGTGAATGTCCAGGGTATGCAGAAGTTTCTCTCCCTTGTTTTGCGGATTTGGAAAGAAGGTAGGCAGGTGAATAGCTTGGTTCAATGAAACCCTGGATACCACCTTTGGCATGAATGAAGGATTGGTTCTCAAGGAGACTCTGTCCTGATGAAAAATAAGAAATGGTTGTACTGCCATGAGTGCCTGCAATTCAGATACTCTTCTTGCTGAGGTTATGGCCAGAAGGAAGGCAGTCTTCCAAGACAGGAACTGTAACTCTGAAGATGCTGCTGGTTCAAAGGGAGGTAGAGTCAACTTTTCCAACATGAAGTTAAGGTCCCATGATGGCACTGGTGGTTTTCTTGGAGGATTGATGTTTTTAATTCCTCTTAGAAACTGCCTTAGGAGAGGATGAGAGAAGACAGGTGGATCAGTATTGTATTCTGCTGAAATTGCTGAAGCATGAATTTTTATGGAAGAGTAAAAAAGGCCATTGTGGAGCATTTCTGCAAGTATTCCAGGATATGTGGCATGCTCATCACTGTGGCATCTAGGCCCTTTGCAGTGCTCCAAGTGTGGAATCTTTTCCATTTTGCTGAATATGCCTTTCTCGTGGAAGGTATGCGAGCTTCCATGATGATATCCTTCACTCTCTTGGATAGCTTTTCCTGGTGAGGAGTCAAGGTATTCTCCAGGCTGTCAGCTGCAGGGTTTTCAGGCTGGAGTGCAGAGTTTTGTAATTGTGCTGTGTCAGAAGGAGTGACCATTGTGGTAGAGGCCACGGTTTCGTGTGTGACAGGCTCCGTAACAGTGGGTACCAGTGCTGCCTTGGCCAGTCCGGAGCTATTAGAATCACTTTTGGCTGCTCTGTCCTGATTTCCAGTAAGACCTTGGTCATTAGTGGAAGAGGTGGAAATGCATACACTGTTAAGAGTATTCCAGCTGAAAGAGAGGGCGTCCACTTTCCATGCTTGTTGGGTGGTATGTCCTTGAACAGAATTTCTTCAGCTGATGATTGTGGTGGGAGGCAAAAAGATCTATGTCCGGCCTCCCCCAAGATTATGTTATCTGAAGGAAGATGTCTGGGTGTAGCATCCATTCGTGTGGATCCAATGAATTTCTGCTTAGGCTGTCCGCCAGTATATTGTCTTTTCCTGGCACAAACTGGGATTGCAGCTCTATATTGAGTTTTAGGGAAAGTTCCCAAAGATTCATTGCTAGTCTGCAAAGAGGGTAGGAATGGGTACCTCCTTGCTTGTTTATGTACCACATAACTGTGGTATTGTCTGTCCTTATTAGCAGGTGGCCTTGATGTAGAAAGTGCTTGAAGGCCTCGATTGCATGAATCACTGCCAGCATTTCCTTTTGATTTATGTGCATGCGCAATTCTTTCTGAGACCATAGTCCTTGGATGCATCTGTCTTCCATATGTGCTCCCAATCCATGGTCTGAAGCGTCCGAGGTAATGGTCTGGCTGGTTACTGGTTTGCTGAAAGGCAGACCCCTGTTTGACTGGCTTGCTTGGGCCCACCACAGGAATTCCTTTTGAAGGCATGGAATGAGTGGTATCAAACTTTCTAGGCTGTGATTGTGCTGAGACCATAAACACCTTAGGTACCATTGTAGTTTTCTCATATGCAGCCTTGCTTGTGGAATCAGAAGAATGCACGATGCCATGTAACCCAGGGCCTGCAGGATTTTCCTTGCAGTCATCTGAGTTTGTTTTGTCAGATTTTTGAAGTAATCCGGTAGTTGTCTTTGTTTTTCTTCTGTGAGAAAAGCCATTTGGGTGGTTGTATCTAGTTCCGCACCCAGAAAAGTTATTCTTTGGGATGGCACAAGTCTTGACTTGTGAATGTTGACTGTGTATCCCAAGGCCTGCAGTAGGCGGATGGCATAATTCAAATGTTTTTCCAAAGTTTGTTGGCTGTCCGCTTGTATAAGGCAGAGGTCCAGAGGTCCAGATACGGGTATATTTGAATCCCCTGAAGTCTGCAGTGTGCAATTACTGATGCCAGGCATTTCATGAATACTCTGGGCGCAGTAGATAAGCCAAAGGGCAATGCTGAGAATTGATAATGCTCTGAACCTGCAAGAAATCTGAGGTGTCTTCTGCAACTTTGTCTGATAGGGACATGCAGGTATGCCTCCTTGAGGTCTAGAGTTACCAGCCAAGACCCCTTGCCCAGCATGGGAAGGAGTTGCTGTAGGGTCAGCATTTTGAATTTTGGCACAATGAGATAAGTATTGAGTGCGGACAAATCGAGAATAGGCCTCCATTGTTTTTCTTTTCTTGGGACAAGGAATAGTCTGGAATAAAATCCTTGGTCTTGTTCTGCGAAAGGAACCTTTTCTATAGCTTTCATTTGCAATAGGTTGGCAATTTGTTTTAAAGCCTCTGCCCTTTGATTTGGTGGCAGGTTTGGCATTCCTTTTCTTTTTGGTAATGTATGGAAATGGAACCTGTATCCTTTGTCTATTATTTGCAGTGTCCATTTGTCCCTTGTAATACTGTGCCAATTTCTTGAGAATAAAGACAATTTTCCGCCCAAAGGTGCTTCTAATTGAGCCCTGGTTGGCGGGATCAAGGTGAAGTCATTGAGTCTGTCCTTGTGCAGTAGGTGTTGGTCCTGCACTACCTCTCTGGTTAGGAAGCTGCCATTGACGGCCTCTGTAGGAGCCTCTAGCTTGCCCTCTACCTCTGGCATGCCTGTTCTTGCCTCTTTGATATCTGTCTTCTGGAAAGGATCAATTCTTAGAAGGCCAACTTCGGCTGAATCTTGGTGGTTGTACCTGGAGGAAATCTTTGACTGTTTGTACAGATTTAGCCTTTTCCTCAAATTTCTTTAAGACCTCCTGAGCAGTGGAGCCAAATAACTTTTGCTTTTCCAGTGCAGCATCCAAATGCTTAGCCTTAACATGATCTGGCAGATTGTTCCTTCAGCCAAGCATGTCTACGTATGACTGCACCTGTCATTGCTGACCTACATGAAGCTTCCAATGCATCATAACCACACTGCAAGAAATGGTTGCTAACCTGTTGTGAATTATGTACCAGATCCTAAAGTGACTTACGGTCTAGGGGTTCAGGAGAAGACAGCTTTTTCTGCAATTCATCCAACAAATACTCTTGGGTACTGTATCATATGAAATTGACAATTTAAAGCCCTCATAGACAGAGTGGAAGAAGTATACACTTTTTTACCCCATCTCTCTAAAGCCCGGGACTCCCTTTCAGAGGGGAGTGGATTTTTAGTAGTGGCAGCTGCAACCCCTTTAGGACCCTGGGAAATAGTTTCTGGGTCAGCAGAGTGGGCCTTGTAAAGGAAATGATGCGAGTCCGGGACCCTGTAGTACCTATCGGGTTTAACAGGAGCCGGAGGAAGGGTGTCAGGGGTAGTGCTAGACTCAGAATACACATCATCAATGACACTTAAAACAGGAGGAATAGCCAAAGGTCTATGCTGAGGTAAATGAAGAAAAGTCCTTAATCTCTTCCTGGAATCGGAGAATTCCTGGCCCTGCCATTGGAAATGCTCTCTCATGGAGTGAAGGGTCTCCCCAAAGGACAGCTCTTCAGGAGGGGAAGCAGAGGGAATGGATTCCTCTGCATCAGAATCCTCGTAGGCCGTGAAGGCCTCCTCCTGGTAATCTGATAGAGCAGAGCCATCAGAGGACTGAGGATCAGTGGACTCGACCCTGGGCCTTTTGTCTAGAGGGGGTTGAGAGCTCCTGTCCGGATGAGGCTGGGATCCCCTGATTAAGGAAATAAGGTCCTCAGCCAAACTTAGAATCTGTGAACCTGTAGTGGATCCCTGAGAAATAGACTTGGGAGGCAAGAGTTTTTTGTTGCTTAGCAGCTTTAGCCCTAGTGAATGCTTTAATGGACATGGATGCAGGGGGCCCTGGCTGCTCCACATGCTGGGGTAGTCTTGTCTAAGGGAATGGTGTCGGTAGTTTCCTGAACACCGGTTTCAGAGGGTAAATCCATAACCGACTCAGAAGAAGCCACCGGGGCCGAGGCTGTCGGTTGTACTGTTTCCACGGTCGGAAGTACCAAAGACTTGGTTTCAGCCGAGACCGAGACACTCGCGGTAGGCCTAGGCGTGGTTTCAGCCGAAACCACGGTCCGCGTGTGTCGGTCCTTGTCCTTCCGTTTTTTGATTAAATGAGAAGTCGGAGTCTCCGACAGCATTTTATAAGAGAAACTAGCCCCAAAAGATTCCTCTGCAAACTCCGACCGACGCCTAAGAGTGCGTCGATTAAAGGAGGCACAGGCAGTACAGGCTGAGACGTCGTGGTCTGGGCCTAGGCAAGGGAGGCAGTAGGAATGGAAATCCTTATGAGGTATTTGTTTCCCACAAGTCAAGCAATTATTAACTTTAAACATTTGATCTGACATCGGCTGAGGCAAGAAAGAGTCCCCAACGGGGTACTTAGCTTTTTGAAGTCTTCGGTAGCTGAATTTACAGGAGCTGGCCGAACGGCACTTGCGAACTGCTTCTGCTTCGGGCACCACGCGGCAAGAAAGACTGAGGAAGATGGCGTCGGCTGATTCTTTTATACCCCAGGCGCTCTGACGTCGGGGAAAGGGCAACATCAGCCGACGTCGGACCCAGACTTTGGAATCCGGCCGACCGAAGGGCTGCCTGAGACAGGACAACCCATATGTAAGGACTGCAGATGCATCCTTGAAGGACATCAACACTCACGCGATCCAAAAACACAGTGAAATAAGCAACAACAGGCTCTAAAGACACACACACACAGAGCCTAATGTATAAAAATTGAAAAACTGTATAACTACTGTTGACTAAATGTAGTACACACTCAACTAACTTAGGCCGAAAAATGAGGCCAACTATCTAAAGAGTAAATCCAACAAGCTATCACAGCAAAAAACTCTTACACTATAATGCTAAATACTACAAGATATCAAAACACACTGAGTTCAACTAGTCCAAAAACAACGAGGCCAACTATCTAAACACTAAATATCAAGAATAAGATATGGCACGGGAAGGGGAAAGCTATAAAAGCTAATTGTCTAACTATTTATACAAACAACTAGAAAAAGCTATATTGAAAGCTAGTAAATATAATGTTTTTTTAATTTACTGGCCCGAGCATACACTGGAACCTCCAATAAGATGCCATGGCAAACTAGATTTGAGGTAATTCACAGTGCATCCTGGGATAGGGGCTTGGCCTCAAGCTACTGGAAGACCTCGAGCTTTGCATAAGGCTGTACTGGAGTCGATGGATTGGCTCCGAACCCATCAGTCAAGAATGAACGGCAAGATTGAACAACTTCACATCATATGTTTATGCAGTTACATGCAATGCAGTCAGGCTTTGAGACAAGCATGTGAGTCTGGTAGCCTGGGGGAGACCCAGATAGACCGCATACTTGCAGTTAGGACTGGTGAGGTGGTTACTTCAGGAAGGGAGTTACTCTGTAGCAGTGAGACTGAAGGTGAGTCGCAGCTGCTTGTGGGTACTGATGTTCCCTTAAACAGAGTGACTGGAAAGGTAGAGGTGAGTAGTAGTACCCAGGCTGACAGTAAGGCACCACTGTCAGAGGATGCTAGAATTCCTGTGGAAGGGGAGCTGGGAAGGGTTACAAAGAGAGAGATGAGACAGGCTCAGCTCTCAGACCCTACATTGCAAGACCTGAGGCACATAGCTAGTGAGGCACCTGATTCTCAAAGGAAGGGGGAATCTGTATACTGGGACAAAGGGTTACTGTATAGAGAGTGGACCCCTGAGGGAGGGCTAGAAGATGAGAGGATACAGCAGTTAGTAGTGCCTAGGGCCTACCATCTGGTACATCTAGCCATAGCCCATAATATTCCCTTTGCAGGTCATATGGGCATAAAACGTACAAAGAGACATATTATGCAGTACTTTTTTTGGCCTGGAATTTCCAGAGATGTAACAGGGTACTGCAGGACCTGGGAGCAATGCCAAAAGGTAGGCAAGGCAGGAGATACAGTGAGAGCTCCTTTGATGCCTTTGCTTGTGATTGAGGAGCCATTTCACCGGGTAGCTATGGATATTGTGGGGCCTCTGAGTACCCAAAGTACTACAGGGAAAAAGTATATCCTAGTGTTAGTAGATTATGCTACAAGATACCCTGAGGCAGTGGCACTGTCCTCCATTGAGACAGAAAAGGTGGCAAATCCTTTGTTAGAGATTTTCAGCAGGGTAGTTTTCCCAAAATAAATACTGACTGACAGAGGTGCCAGTTTCATGTCAGACCTGCTGGCTTGTCTGTGGAAGTACTATGGGGTGAAACACCTGAAGACCACCCCCTACCATCCCCAGACTAATGGTCTTGTTGAGAGGTTAAACTCTACAATCAAGTCCATGCTACGGGCATTTGCAAACCAGTTTAAGAGGGAGTGGGACAAATATTTGCCACATCTGTTGTTTGCTCACAGAGAGGTTCCCTAGGAATCCACAGGTTTTTCACCCACTGTGTTGCTGTATGGGCATAGGGTGGGAGGACCTCTAGATTTAATTTGTGATAAGTGGGAAGGTGAGTGTGAATGCCACAAGGAGTCTGTTGTGGCATATGTCCTAAACCTCAAGACAAGGCTCAAGGAACTCATGGGCTTGGCCCAGGAGAACCTGGCAGAAGCCCAACAACAGAAAAAGGTCATGTATGACAGGAATGCTCAAGCTAGATACATGTTGTAGGGCAGCAGGTAATGGTTCTCATTCCTGTCAGACACAAGTTGCAAGCAGCTTGGGAGGGACCCTACAAGGTAGTAAAAAAGGCAAGTGATGTTAACTACATGGCAGAACTGCTAGGCAGGAGCACAAATTGTACCATGCTAACATAATGAAACCTTATCATGATAGGGAGGCCCTTGTGCTGAGCATTTGCAGTGGATTTCAGGAGGAGTCTGAGGGAGAGCTGGTGAATGATCTCTTCAGTGAGGCTCTGACTGACACCTCAGTGGAAGGGGTAGCAGTGTCCCAAGCAGCTATCTCCTACCCAGGTTCGAGAAATAAATCCAAGCAGGGTTACAGGGGTTTGGATACATGTTCACTGGGAAACCAGGGTGCACCCACATGGTGCAGCACCAGGTGGATACAGGACCCCAAAGGCCATTAGGCAGGCCCCTTATAGGGTGCCTGAGAGAGTCAAACAGACTCTGAGGGGGGAGATACAGGAGATGTTGGAACTAGGGGTAATTTCGGAGTCCAACAGCCCCTGGGCCTTCCCAGTGGTGCTGGTACCAAAGAAGGATGTCAGCAACAGGTTCTGTGTGGACTACAGGAAATTAGTCACAAAGAGTCAGATGCTTACCCCATGCCTAGGACAGATGAGACCCTAGAGCAGCTGGGTGGGGCTAAGTATCTTAACACCATTGATCTTACCAAGGGATACTGGCAGGTGCCCTGGACTCACAGTGCTACAGAGAGGTCAGCCTCTGTGACTCCTCTTGGCTTGTATGAGTTCACAAAGATGCCCTTTGAGATGAAAAATGTCCCAGCAACTTTCCAGAGGCTGGTAGATCACATCCTAGCAGGAGCAGGAGGGTTTGCCCTTGCTTACCTAGATGATATTGCCATCTACAGCTATTCCTGGCAAGAGTACTTTCAACATGGCAGGGAGGTGCTGGGCAGACTACAGAGGTCAAGGTTGACCATTAAGCCGACCAAATGTCAGGTGGGTATGGCAGAGGTCTCCTACCTGGGACATAGAGTGGGGAGTGATAACATTAGTCCAGAACCTGTCAAAGTGGAAGCCATTCAGGCATGGCCTGCACCTGTTACCAAAAAGCAGGTAAGGCATTCTTAGGGACAGCAGGGTACTACAGAAAGTTCGTCCCCAATTATAGTACCATAGCTGCTCCCCCCACAGACCTGACGAGGAAAAACTGGCCAGATAAGGTAGTGTGGACCCCAGCATGTGTGCAGGCATTCCAGAAACTCAAAAAAGCTTTGGAAGGACCCCCTGTGTTAGCCAGCCCAGATTACAGCAAATATTTTTTTGTGCAGGTGGATGCTTTGAACCATGGGGTGGGGGGGCTGTACTTAGCCAGATTTCTTCAGTGGGAGAAGTGCACCCAGTGGTTCATCTCAGTCATAGGCTTCAACCTAGGGAGGAATGCTATGCAGCTGTAGAAAAGGAGTGTCTAACCATAGTGTGGGCACTGCAGAAACTTCACCTTTATCTGTATGGAAGAAACTTCACTGTAGTTATGGATCACAAACCCCTAACATGGTTACACCAAGCCAGCCAGCAAAATGCCAAGTTGCTAAGATGGAGCGTAGGGTTGCAAGCATACATGTCATGTCAGTACAGCACTGCAGTGAGGTTAGCAATGCCAATGCAGATGGGGTCTCAAGACAGGGAATTGGGTTAGGAATACTCAGATAGACCTAACCCTCTCAAGCAACATTTCTCAAAGGTCAATTGAAAAACTAGCTTGAGTTCTCTGGGGCAAGATATGTGAAGGCTGCCAGCCTAGCTAGATAGAATTTTGTAGATAATTCTGTCATTTGTAAATATTAAAATAAGCCACAGGCTTGTTCTCTTAAATGGCAATACATGGTGTTAAATGCTGAACATCAAAAATGTAACACTGCACTCTGCTGAAAGAAATCTGATAAGTCAAGCCTTGTATGACTGTTCAATCTCAAACTCGGACCTGTGGTGTCTGAGACCAGAGTTAATTGTTAGATTTTACATACATAATGTCTTTAACTACTGTGGGTTCCTGACCAGGTGCAAGATCAAAGCTATGTTAAACTCTGAGTTTCTGTTAGCCTGGGAAACCCGAAAATTAAGAATGATGTAATCTAAAATGAGTCAGCAGGATGTATTCTCAATTTAAAGGACTTTCTCAGAGAGAGAGAGAGAGAGAATCCGAGCATTTTGGATTTTGTCTAAAGCTGACAACAACTCACCAGTACTCTGCTTTGCTCTATACATACGTTTATTTAAAATTGTGATTGCTCGTTGATATAGATAGAAAATAGTAGGTTTAGTCTAGCTGTTTTCTGTATTGATGTCAGAACTGTTCTACTGCATTATTTTAAGGATTTTCTTGTGATCTCTGAACTCTTGACTAACACTATGTAGTAAGAAGTATTGTCTTGTGTTTTCATTATTAAATATTTTTAAACCTTTCAACTGTAGCTGTTTTGTGTAGAGATAATTTGAGCTCTAGAGTACATTGCATGTATATAGTGATACTGTACAAAGCTACTCCAATAATATTGCTGCTCAGTCACACTTACTATTTGGATAATAATATCGCACAGTAAAATTGGGCACCCGTTGCTAAGGGCCTTATTAGTAGCTGATATTAGTGGTTGGTGGCAGCTGGTACTACTTTATAGACTGGGAGGAAGGGGCATAGCTGGAGAATCTGTGCCAGCCTTCCCCAGGAGTGTCTGTGTGTTTGTAGATAACTCATACCTTAGAGTGTGTGTCAGCTACTTAAGCAGGGACACGAAGCACTGGTTGGACAGAGAGGGTGCTGGAGGTTTTAGCTACACCACTAGGCTGAGATCTGCACTATATAGCTATGCCAGTGGGGAGTCGTATTGGGGATCTGAAGAGAAAGGGAGAAACCAGCCCCAGACTGACTGTGATCTCTGTGTGCTCTTAAGGGAAATTGCACTTTACTGTGTGTGCATTTGTTATCATTCCCAATGTGGACACCCCTCACTGGTGTCAGTGGTGAGGATTGATGCTCCTTGATTAATGAGCCAGTGCACGGGCATCACAATGAGCTGCTTCCTGCGCACTGCCTTAACAAATAGAAATAAATAAAATACATAAACAAACAATGTGCGATTCCAAGCTAATAATTGATTTCCACTGACATTTTACTTTGCTGAAGGGTCTTTTAGTATGCTTATATCAGTAAATTTCCATGTTGTGGTAGAGTGTTCTAGCCAACTTCCAAACAGTTGACTACAGCACTAAATTTGATAATTCACTTTTGCAGTAATTGTGCAAGCGAAGTATAAGAGCACCCACATGTAAACACAGATTTAAATTAATCAGATTTGAAGCACATTCCATCAAGCAGAGGTGCAGTATACATAATCACTTAGCGTCTCCAATTAAGTTCCACTACACAAAGGGAAATGGGCATTTTTGATCCCCTGCAGTTTTGTACAGAGTTTCAGGTACTCTACAGGTATGTAAATGTCTAATCATTGTTAGGCAAGTGTTATACAGTACAGGTAGCAATTAGAGAGCTGTATTTTCACCAGTTATTAGAAGACTTAAATGTAAGGTGGTTGATTACTTACCTATTCACTAAAACTTACAAGGATTTTCATAAACAATGTATGCAGCAGTGTACGCTCATTACAGGACTGTAGTTTGCATGTGATCCTGGCATTAAGGAAATGCACGAATGTAGGATGGTATAAATGGATCACTACTCCACATCGGCTTGCCAACCGCAACATTAGTGCAGTGCATTTTCATGCCAAGAAACTTACCCCTTCAGTCTCAATTTTACTGAAAGAAGGTAAACTTGGTCAGCCTGACCTTAGAAATACTCTACAGATTCAAAGGTTCAGATGTTTTTGGCTTGCTGTGTCTGGTCTTCAGAAAAGAAAACAGATTACAACTTACTAGGAAACTTGCTATTTGAGAAACTCCACTATAATGAATACTTTACATTTTAGATTGTATTCACTGACTGACTTGCACAACAAAGAAATATTCATATTTTCTTTCTCCATTTCTTTGCACAGTATGTTCTGTAAAATTAAATACACAGCTGGGAAACACAGATAACAAAAATGACTGTAAACTTACTATAATGGATTACCTTTGCAGTAAGAAGCAGAGCTAAAAGCAGTGTTCCCATCACCAACAGGAAGATTATAAAAATGCTGATTATTTTGTCAAGTGATCTCTCCAGCCAAATAATCATCTGTAAATAAAAATAATATATATTCAAAGCAACAATTATCAATATGTTAAGGAGAAATTATAAAACATGAATTTAGTGTTTTTACCATACAGAAAACTGAAACCATATAATTCTCTCAATTTGGGTTTTAGTGTCAAACACACAAATGTTGAGCAGTCACAAATCAGTTATGGAAAAACTACTATAGCACTATTGTTCAACAAAAAATGCTAGTCTAGTATAAAATCGAATATTTCAGATGCATGCATTAAAACAGCAAAGTGTCAGGTTCTTGTGGAAGCACCAATAGGTCACTGGGACGCAGCTCTTACATATGCACCCACTAAATTGGGACATCATAACATCAATTAAAGATGGAAGTAAAAACCTACATTACTGAGGCTTGACAGCAATGCCATGATATTAATCTTAAACCATTAAAATATATTTTAAGGAGATAAACACTATCACAAATTATAATATGTTGTCAGTCAGCAAACTTCCTCAACTAAAGTATCCCTGGCTTATGGGTAAAGTATTAGCTAGTTTTACTAATTATGCTTTCTGCTGTCATTTCAATGCCTTATACACAGGGATTTTGCATTCAAATTTGTTCCCTAACTGTGAAGTCAGAGCCACAAAAATGGTACAGATCCTAAGGTTGTTGCTGCATTACAGATAAAGACTGGATTTTACATATTCCCCACTTGCCCAATGACACTGCACCAGATAATGCATGCAACATAAGCAGAGGTGTGTGTGTGTGTGTGTGTGTGTGTGTGTGTCCCAATGACACTGCACCAGATAATGCATGCAACATAAGCAGATGTGTGTGTCTGTGTCCAAACAACCAAGCTGTCACAGCCTCTTTCCATAAACTTTGGATTCTTTATCATGTCTGGGGTTAGCATTTAGACTCCAACAGGGGACACTCCAGAGATAATGGATATTCTTCCACCAAAGATTCCTTCTCCCTATTTGGCTCTCTGTACCTTGGGTCACTAGTGCTGCAGACAGATGCATACATTGTTTCTGCTCCAGTTGGCTGCTTAACTAACACCTGGTTAAGATGCACATCCATACCAATATTCTGCAGACCAAGCAGAGATCAGACTCCACAGACATCTGCAATCCTGAAAGGTTTATTCTGAAATATATTTCCTGAAATATATGGGGAAAAGGTCTTTCATCAAAAAAGCAGTGTGGCACAGTAGCCCAGTAAACATTTTAACTTGAGGGTGAAGACTTCTGTGGTGTTTGGAATTATGCTATGAGCTTGCGAATGTTCTTTTTATAAGACTATTAAAAACTGCACAATAAAAGCTGGCTTGATTCACCAGAGATTATTCTCTCTGCATGTTACTTCTGATCGTCTATGATGTACAAGTCTTTCCAATTTGCTGCAGGTACTTTGTCCACGTCACATAATTAACAAAATCAAGGAGGTGACACTTGAACTTCCTGTTCATTTATTTTAAGAATTGTCAGGTCTGTTCTGACAATAAAATAAATATACAATAAAATACATGCATTCCTTGAATGAAATAAGGAATGTGTAACACATCTAGCGCGGCTGTCTCTGTTAGAATACAGCCTAGTAGCTGTCTTTAGGGATTGCTGCGATTTAACACATTTCTTTTCATAATGTACCGCTGCAGCAGCAGTGCTTTTCAGTCGTATCGTTCTACAGCAAAGTACTGCTGCACCTTTTGGTTTCGGCAATGCAGCTCACAGGAAATGCCTCATGAGCTACACACCACAACCCACTTGAAAGAAACCTTGGGTAAAGTATTCCATTCTTTGTGAAGATCCTTAGCAAATGGAGCAACATGTCAAATTTTCTGTTTCTCTTTACCAGACACATCTACCCTAACATACTTCTGTTAAAAAACCTGGGATTTCTTCCTGAACCAAAATTTGTGGATTCACCCTCAGCTCTTCCAAAATCACTAGCTGAGGTTCTCCATTCCTGTCCTCAACAGATATCAGCCCAGTCGCGGCAGACATGCAGATAGCTTGTTCCATATTAGCCTCCATCTAGGTCATGATAGCAGGGACAGGTATCTGAACCAGATGTTCCTTGGGCTCTTCATCAGACACAGCATATATGTCTGGCAGAGGCTAGACAGCACAAGTCTTCTTTTTCAATTTCTATAAAAAAAGTCTGTATAAGCCAAGGCTCCCTCAGCAAGAAGCTTAAGGCACTAATTTATAAGGTAAACCAAGAGAGAGGAAAGATGGTTATGCAGCGTCTTAAGAATGAAGTCCTGGAAAATAGAAGTCTCTTTACGATTGACAAAACACAAAAAAAGGCACTTACTGTGTCTGTTCTTATCGGGAATCTGCCTTCCACAACCACATTTCCTCTTTCTGGATGACACATACCTACAATAAACAAAACTAAAAGAAAAAGGAAGAGTCCCCCACTGAGCGCTTATCTACTCAAGGCTCAGTAATATGCACCTATTAATACAACCTACAGACTGAAAATGAAATACTGTGTTCAGAATGGCAGCAAAGTAGTTCTGAAAAGTTTGTGCTCATACATGACTTATGTACCCTTACACCTCAGACATAGGAAATATGTCTGTTGTTTGGCACTTGGAAGGGCCCAGGCTTTGGTATGCTGGCCAAACATACAGCTACCCTTAGTAGATTCTCCCTACAGTAAAGAATACTGCAACAGTGATTAAAGATGGACATCTAGCCCAAACATTAAATGCGTTCTGGTTAATGGAACTATCTTCTAAATGTTTAGTATATAACATGCATACCAAGAATGTTATTACTATGAATTTGTGGCAATTTTGACTAATAAACATTCTAAGATGCCATTTTTGGTTTGACTTCTACAGCTACATGAAGGAATTAGAAATTCTTGCTTGCTTATTTTCAGTATTGTAAAGTATTTTTGCTAGTAATACTTATGAACCAGTTTTTTCTCTGTAACACCTAATTTTTGTATAATATTTCTTATTTGAATGTATAAAAACACTTGGTTTTACTAACCCATTTGTATTGTATTGTGGAGCTTTTCTCCCCGGGCCTCTACTGAAAATGGAATGTATCCAGCTAGACTAGCCCGGTCAACAAATGTAAAATAAAATAAATAAAATTTAGATTTTAGACCAGTAGGGAGGGTGGGGATGGCTGGGTCATATAGGTGCTGGCTTTATACACTGAAAATAAAATTAAATGAAACATCTAATGTCTAATACAAATTATTTTATTTCAGATAACAGAAGCTGATAAGTTGTTGTGACTTAACCAAATGCAAACTTTGAATCCAAACGCAATCTAATCTGATAAAATCTGAAGACGTGACTAGGTTATCTGTGTGTTACTGCTTCTTTCATAAATGTCAGACTGTAGCGTGCATACATACGGTGGACATTTACTTGGTTGTTTTTAATTTACTATGCTTATGACTCACTTTTATACCAAACATAAACATCACTCTGCATTTTCTGCACTATGACTCATGGCTCAGGTCAGAGCTGAAAACAGTCCGAAGACCAGTCAAATTACTGTGCTGAAAACGCACAGATATCATGACTTTCTATGTACTTTAAAGACTGAACAAACGGTTTCAAAGCAAATGATTCTGAAGAGTGGATGACTACAGTAACATTTTTTTTTTGTTACATAGCCATTGTCGGTGAAGTTAAGTAGAGGTTATGAGATCTTTTTTAAGATGAGAACAATATATTGGCAAGATGAACGACATTTATTACCAATTGTCTCAGAACATTTTTTTTAAGTCTGAAGATAAAGTTTTCCAGCTGATGAAAGGAAGAGCTATGAAGGAACAACAAGGCCCTATCACGTGTGAACATATTTTTAAAATTAATGCAAATTGCTTTATATTTATTCTAATGCAGACAGTTTCAAGTTGAATAATAGGCATAACAAGGGTTTCATAGTGGGCATATTTATATTACAACCAAGTTCAGGGAATTAAATTTACATTTTGTACTTGGCATAATGATAGATCTGCTGAGCAGATTCATCCTCACCAACAGCAGGACTAATAACAGCCTTTCTATTTTTCCTCATAATGCTCTGAGTGAAAACCTTCCAAGCCAGATCTCAGGTATGCAACACAAAGCAGAACACAGAATAAAATTCACGACATCTAGGTCAAGTAAGCAACAAAGACATCATAAGGTGTGCAGGCATATGGACAAGCAAGGACATGCTCATCCTGCATCTAGTGTATGTAACTTGTTTATGCTATGAAGTGGTCCGTCCTTATCAGCAGGAGGACACAGTCCCAAGCCCATCATGCTTCTGATTTTTGTGGCTCCAAAGTAAGACCTAGACTCAGAGATAACAGCCAGTTCATAGTGTCTTGCAAAAGTATTAAGGCCAAGAAGATGCTGTACACCACCACCTGACAGTAACTACTGCTCTAGGTGAGTGAGCCCTAAGTGGAAATGGAGAGGTCTTATATTTCTTCTAACATTTTATGCAGTCATCCGTTTAACTAAGGTCATTTTAGAAACTCCAGGGCTAAGCTCTTTTTATTGGAATAAAATATAAATGCTATGGAACAACTAGTCACCACTCCCACAAGACGGGATAACATACTAGCCTTGATCATTACCAGCAAGGGGACTCTATGCTCCATACCAGAAGTATATCCTTCATTGGTAAGATCAGACCATAAATTAACTTCACTGGATATCCACATCCCGACCCCACCACCAGCCCAGAAAACCACAGTGAAAAACTTCTCAAAAGCGAACTTCTCACTTCTCAAAACCGAAGTGAAATCTTTCAAGGCCCCAGGGCCAGTGGAAACTACGGCCCAAACTGCAGAAACCTATATAAACGCATTCTACGGACATCTCCAGGAATGCATGGATCAAGCTATCCCAAACAAAACCAAGACCCAATCATCCAAAGGCAAGCGTCCAGTCTGGTGGACCCCAGCCATAAATAGACTGTACAACAGAAGGAGGAAGATACTACATGATAGAGCAAAATCCCTAATAGGGAAGGCATCTCTGATCAGTACTAGCAAAAAATTACGATCCCTCATAAAATCCTCCTAGGCCAGCTTTAAGAGAAAAATTGCACAGGACACTAAAGACAATCATAAGGCTTTTATCAGTTATGTTAGGAACCTGGGATGCAACTCCCAGACTTGTTCTGAGTTGATTCTAAATGACAAAAAATACACTGAACCCACAGACATCGCCAATATCCTGGCAGACAGGTTCAGTGCAAACTTCTCCACCCCCCAAAAGAGCACGTGTCTATCCCGGCAGGGGGCTGCCTCCCAAACATCTCTGATGCTCAGGTGAAGGCTGCCCTCTCCAAAGCAAAAAACACTGCTTCCATGGGACCAGACGGCGTCCCGAGTTGCGTCCTACATGAACTCCAAGAAGAACTAATCCCTCAAATAAAGCAGCTGTACAATCTCAGCCTCACTACAGGATATGTGCCCAAAGAATGGCGTACAGCAACAGTGGTCCCACTCCACAAAGGTGGAGCCTCCACATACCCTGGAAACTATCGCTCCATAAGTCTGACTAGCTTAGTCTGCAAGGCTATGGAGAGGATCATCATGGAGCTCATAAACAAGGACATCGGGGACCTACAGACACTAGATCCTACCCAATTCGGCTTTGTCAAGGGCAGATCCTGGCTTTTGAACCTGATTGACTTCTTTGAAACAGTCACCAAAGCCATAGATGAAGGGAAGATAGTCCACACAGCCTATCTAGACCTAGCAAAGGCATTTAACACAATACCCCACGCGGGCATCATATATAAGCTATCCAGCTTAAATATAAACCCCTATGTCACAAGATGGGTCGGCAAACTGGCTCAAAGACAGAACCCACAGAGTGAGAGTTGCTGGAGCCATGTCAGACTCGAAACCAGTCACAAGTGGTGTCCCACAAGGTTCTGTCCTGGGACCGCTCTTGCTCGGTATATACTTTTCCGAGGTACAGGCCAACATGGGAGGACTATGGCTCACCAAGTTCGCAGATGACTGCAAACTGGGCGCCATAATCGACTCTCCAGCTGACACAAACCTCCTTCAAAAAGGTCTCACAGAGACGGATAACTGGTGCCAGAGCCATGGTCTAAAGCTAAATGCCAAAAAGTGTATAGTCATACCCTTTGGAAAAACAATGTGCCCACAAACTACTACATAGGCGGTAAACCATTAAGTACAGAGAAAGTAATTGGGGATCTGGGGACCCAAGTTGATAGCAATCTCTCCTTTGACAACCACATTGCCAAAGTGGTTAGAAAGACCTTCTACATGGCCCACCTCATCATGAAAGGATTCACATCTAGATCAAGAGAGGTAATCGTGCCCCTTTATTCATCCCACATCAGGCCCATCATAGAATACAATGCCCCTTTTGGGATGTACCTTACCCGACACCTGCAGCAATTAGAAAGACCCCAAAAGTACCTCACCAAGAGGATCAAGGGACTCAAACAGATGCCATATGCTGCTCGGTTAAAAAAACTCCAGCTCTACTCAGTTGCATACCGCCTACTTCGAGGCGATCTATGCCTGAGATATAAAGCTATGTTCAATCCAGAATTAATGGACATGCTCCACCTCAGTAAATCTAAATCCCTTAGAGCCACACACTCGAGGGACTTGAACCTCAGCACAGAAATAAATAGGACTTGCTGGAGGGACAGATTCATAACCCAGAGGCTCCCTTCGCTCTGTAATAGAATTCCAATTCATGTTAGGCAGAGCACCTCATTGAATCTCTTCAAGAAGAATCTTGATGAGTGGATGGGGGATCGTAGGTTTGTTCCGGGGATTACTTCCATGTCACTATTAGACAGAGGCACAGTAAACTAAACCATAAAAAGGGCACAGTATACTCAAATCAAGGGGTGGCGTAAGCCAAACAAAATCGGGCTAGGCTTATAATTGCCCCAGGGCAGATAGCCTAGTATGAACCTATGAACCTATGAACAACTGGGAATCTTTCCTTAATGACTTGGTTATTTCCACATAAAATCTGAGTTGTCTATGGATATCTATATAATGCAAAAAATGTTCTCATCTAGTGGAACAGATAGGAAAGAAAAAAAGCACAGGCAGATGAATTTACTGGATGAGATTTCCCTTCATGGCTGCCTTAAGCATACAAGAAGGATATGTATGCAAAGAAATTTTATCCCCATAAAAGACCAGTTATGATGTGTGGAAAGCTAAGGCTTGCAACACTGGAACTCTTATCTGAAGTAATGACTAAAATAAAGTATTCAGAGTCAAAAGCTTCAGTTCCACAGTTGAAGCTGGTTTAGAAGTGAGTGTAAATTAGAAGTTATGTACTCACCATAACGTTCCATCTGAGTAGGTGACTTCATTCGGATGCAACCTGTGGGTATCGGATCCGACCTCGGATCCGAGCCGGCAATTCAAAAGCTTAGGCTCCGAGCTCCTAGCTCCTCCCTCTTACCCATAACCCCTTGCCAAGCCCTGACTGACCTCAGATTGAGTTTGCCTCAAAATACTGACAACAGTACACTAAAACAGCATAAATACTCGCTCTATAAAGGTCAGGGGATGGAGGATGGTTACATCCGAATGAAGTCACCTACTCAGATGGAACGTTATGGTGAGTACATAACTTCTAAATCTGAAGTAGGCAGACTTCATTGTCTGCAACCTGTGGGACAGAGTCCCTAGCTACCTGAATCTTGGGCCGTCATGGAAGGATGTTTCGAGCACCGCTGAGCCAAAGGATGCTCTTCCTCTAGAAACAACATCCACCTTGTAATGAGAAATAAAAGTATGAGGCGAGGCCCAAGTAGCTGCCGCGCAGATATCATCCAATGATACACGGGACTTAAAGGCGGCTGACGTGGAAACTGCCCTAGTAGAATGAGCCGTAACCCTCTGAGGAGCAGGTCTACCTGAAGTGTCATATGCCTGCAGAATACAATTAGCAATCCACTTAGATAGTGTGACTTTAGATACTGCTTTACCCAGAGCAAATTTAGCAAAGGAGACGAACAGCTGATCTGATTTCCTGTGGCCAGCTGTTCTGTTAATATAAAAACGTAATTGTCTATGAACATCCAAGGAATGCAATTTGTATTCTCCTTTGTTTGAGTACTTGGGAAAACACAGGTAAATTGATTGACTGGTTAATATTGGATTCGGAAGAGACCTTCGGAAGAAAAGAAGGATTGGTCCTGAGGCACACCCTATCAGGGAAGAAAGAAAGGTAAGGCGTGACGACAGAGCCTGAAGCTCAGACACTCTTCTGGCTGAAGTGATATCTACCAGGAAGGCAGTCTTCCAGGAAAGGTACTTTAAATGAGTAGAAGCTGCAGGCTCAAGGGAGGAGCAGTAAGGGCTTGCAGAACTAAAGACAAGTCCCAGGGTGGTACAACCTCCTTGATTGGAGGCCTCAACAAAAACTCCTTTGAGAAATGTTTTGCATAATTTCGCGTCATAAGGAGCTGTGTCATGACCAATGTGATAATGCGAGATAGCTGCCAATTGTACCTTAATCGTGGAAGAACTAGCCCCTTGATGAAAGAGGTCTGTTAGAAAATCCAGCACCGCTGACATAGGTGCCGAGAAAGGATCCAAAGTTCTCTGTACTGCCCATATAGAGAATCTCTTCCATTTACTCCGATAAACCTGCCTGGTGGAAGGTTTATGAGCTGCCACTAATATGGCCTTGACCGGTGATGACATACCGCCAGTCCTAATTAAGCATGGAACTGGAGCCGCCAAGCTGTCAACTTCAGGCTCCGCAGATTGGGCACTGACATTCCCAGAGGGTGGGAGATGAGATCCGAATTGGATCCAGAATCCAGGGTGGATTGATTTTGTGAGACCATACGAAGGGGAACCAAGGTTGTCGAGGCCAGAATGGGGCAATGAGAATCATTCTGCTCCCCAAACTGCTGGCTTTCTGCAGAAGCCTCTGCATCAGAGGAAGTGGAGGGTAGGCATAAAGGAGACCGGGAGGCCAAGCATGCACCAGAGCATCTCTGGAACTCCCTGGTGGGGAAGCAGAGCGAAGAAATTGTCGCATTTGGCGTTTGAGGGAGAGGCAAAAGATCGCAACAGGGTTGCCCCAAACGGCAAAAATCTTCTTCGCTACTTGAGGATTGAGAGACCACTCGTGTGGAGAAAGGATGGTGCGACTGAGCTTGTCCGCAAGGATGTTGGACTTTCCCGGAATGTGCGTTGCTACCAGAAAGCGTTTGGTGGAAATTGCCCATTCCCAGACTCTCATGGCCTCTCGACAAAGGGGTAAGACCTGGTTCCTCCCTGTTTGTTGATATACCAGACTACCGACATGTTGTCTGTCTGAATCGCAATAGTCCCTGAAGGAAGAACGTGGTGAAGTGCTTGCAACGCTAGGAGCACCGCCCTCATTTCCAGGACATTTATATGCAATGACGTCTCTGTGGGATTCCACGTGCCTTGGACAATCTTTCCCGCAGAATGCCCCCCCCCCACCCGAGGCAAGAAGCGTCCGTGGTCACTGTGGCTCGGGGAAATGCAGCGCAAAAAGGTCTCCCTGCCAGGGGCTCCGGAGAAAGAAGCCACCAAAGAAGGGAGTCCCTGCACGCTCTGATGACCGCAATCGGAGCGTTTAGAGAAGAACAAAGAGGGGACCACTGAACCTGAAGGGTCCATTGAAGAACCCGCATGCGTAAACGGGCATGAATGAGAAGCGGAAGCTGCCGCCATAGAACCTAGGGCCCTCAGGACCGACGCTGCAGTTGGAGATGGTTGCAGGATCGCTGTCACATGACACTTCAGGCTGGCAATACGGTCTGGGGTGAGGAAGGCTCGCATTGATCTGGTGTTTAGTCTTCCTCCTATGAAATCTATAACTTGTGTGGGGTTCAGTAAAGATTTCTCCCAGTTGATCGTGATGCCCAGCCTTGGTGCTAGTTGAAGAAAGTAATCCCTGGCTGAGCACAGAAGATGCCTTGATGATGCCGTCATGTCGTCCAGGTACGGAAAGACCTGTAATCCCTGGAGCCTCAGGTGGGCCGCTACCACCGCTAGCACCTTGGTAAACACCCTGGGGGCTGAGGTGAGACCAAAGGGGAGGACCCTGAACTGATAATGACTGGCTCCCAGCCGGAAGCGAAGAAACCTCCTGGATCGTCTGTCCATCTGAATGTGGTAGTACGCGTCCTTGAGGTCTATGGAGCACATCCAGTCGTTCTCCCTCAAGAGGGGAAGTATAGATTGCAGGGTGACCATCCGGAACTTTTGCTTGGTTACTGACAGGTTCAGCTGGGAAAGGTCTAAGATTGGTCTTAAGTCCCCCGTCTTCTTTGGCACCAAAAAGAACCTGGAGTAAAACCCTAATCCGGTTTGATCTCGGGGGACGCGCTGGATAGCTCTTTTTTCTAGCAGCTGTTTGATTTCGATAGCTGCTGCCTCCCTTTGGTCGGGTGGAACATCTGGGAGGCTGCGAGATTTGGGAACCTTGAATAAGGGAATTGAATATCCTCTGGATATGACTCGAAGCACCCAACTGTCTGTTGTTATGGACTCCCAAGAAGTCAGGTGCCTCGAAAACCACCCCCCGACTGCCTCCAGAGACGGACAGCCGGACAACCCTTCAGGGCTGCTGCGTGGGTCTATCAGAGAAAGGTTCTCTGGACCCAAAGTTGCCAGGAGCCCCCCTGCCTCTAGCACGACGACCTCCCCGTCCTCCTCTGCCACGGAAGGACTGGTTGTCCGGAGCAGGTTGGGACTGCTGCGACTTCCGGAACCACATCTTCTTCTGTCCCTTTTGGTTCTTAGAGAAGGACCTCTGGGGAGCTGAGAAGCGGACTCCGACGGCAGACAGCGTCTTCCCGTCCTTTTCGCTCTGGACTAATGTCTCGCGAACAGTCTTGCCAAACAAGGCAGAACCATCGAAAGGGGCATTCGCGAAGGTCGCCTTGAAGGGCTCTGCAAAATCACAATGGTGGAGCCAGGCCTGTCGCCTCATGACTAGGCCTGCTCCGCTGGCTCTAGCGGCTCCCTCAGTAGCATGAGAAAGTAGCCGCATAGATGTATTGGAAACTGATCTGAGAGTGGCCATTCGGTGGAGTAAACCTGTTTATCCTCACTCGAGATGGACTCGGGGAGATGCAGCGTATTCTTTAATCAGATCCCGCTGCATCCTAATGACATGTGCCATGTAGTTCAGCTCTCAAGGAGAAGGTTGCTGAACTAAAACTCGCTTCCCAATGCGATCCATCGAGGGACTCCTTGCCCGGAGGATGCATGGAGGGACTCTCCTGGGCCAATTCCCTCTCGTGGCTGCAGCCATCATCATGGCATCTACTGGGGACCCTTACTCCAGTGGGTGCGGTCCGACGGAGGAGAAAGAATGCGGTCCGGCGCTTAGGATAGGCTCAATGGTGTCCGGATCCTTCCACGCCCTGATGGAAATAAGGTCCACCAGGGGTCAGCAGGAGGGGACACCCAAGAGGTAGAAGGGCCGCCTCGAATGCCTCCAAGAACACAGACTCGTCCGAAGAAGCCTAGGGGCAGACCACCCCCGATCCTTAACATCTCCATGATGTCTCCAAATGAGACGTCTTCAGGGGTGACCTAGGGAGCCTTCCCTTCATCCAAGTCCGTGTCTTCAGTGACGGACTCAGGGGAGTCCATGTGCCTCCTTTGCACTTACGCTTCGAGGTACTTCATCGGGGCTGTCCGAGGAGTACTCTTCAGCAGTTGGATGTTCCAAGGGAACCACTTGGGACATCGAGGCGGGCTGTCCCTGGGACCGGCTGGTGGGGCCTGGCCCAACTGCAATGAAGTGCGGATGGAGCCGTGGCAGGGACCGGGGTCCGGATGTCCTCGACAGTGCCCTTTCCACTACGCCGAAAGCCGAGGGGAGCCAGCTTCTCTAAGCCCCGAGAGCCGCCCCCCACTCGGATCCGACTTGACGGATCGGAGTCGGAGCGAAACCGCCGGATCCGAGACCGTGTGCTCCGACCTGGACTGAGCCGAAGACACACCAGCTCCCTCGGATCCGAGGCTCGCCTCGGCTCCGAGGTCGGGTCCGGCACCAAGCACTCAAGGGATGGGACGGATCCGAGGTGCGCCGACCCATCGGATCCGACCCACCCCGGATCCAAATCTGCCCGGCGTCGACAACTCCGAACCCGTGGTATGGGTCGGAGAAGGAGCCAAGGGGCGGGGTCAAGCCCTCCCGGATGGGGGCTAGGAGCACTCCCATTTGCATTTGGGCCTGGATGAATTTCCTCATCATCCGGTCCATATCAGCTTCACTCATTGAAAATGTTGACCTAGTGGAGGCCACCAAGCGGACCTAGAGAGCCGGAGACCTCCTAGAAGGGCTAGCCTCCTCCTCCTCGGGTCCAGGAGAGAACCGAGGGAGTGGAGCTGAGGAGGAGGAAAGCTAGAAGGCACAGGGGAGGCCCGCTTAGATGGAGGAGCCGAACTGGAAGTTTCGCTCTCGCTTGTGGTGCCTCTCCTGTGCCTCTCCTTCTGTCTTTCCCTAGAGGATTCCTTCCTCCGGCAACTTAGAGGGAGGTTGAGTCCCAGCCGGAGGGAGAACCCACAGCAACAGGTTGCTGAGTGGAAGGGCAGAGGCGGCGGTATCTGGAGGTAAAAGACCCGCCAGCACCAACTCCGACCTCCGCTCCCTCAAAGCCGGGGTTGAACCCTGCACAAATGGTACAACCAGATGACAGGTGTTCAACCCCCAAGATGATGCACGAGTGTGGCCATCCGCTGGGGACAGCTTATGGCCACACTCGGTACATTTCGAGAACACAGCCTTATGGGCTTCAGACATCACAACCCTAAGGCCTAACACAAAACACACACAAACAAACTACGCAAAACCCGAGAAAATTAAATAAAAGAGAGAGGAAAGCCTAAACACACTCAACACTAACTATATCAAGACCGAAAATAAAGATTTTTAAAACTTTTTCTGTCAAAAAATAGTTTCTTATCTTCACCAACGCCAGGAGCTCTGGAATTCCGTAGCTACTTGAAAAGCGGCAAATGAAATCTGGGGTCAGTCAGGGCTTGGCAAGGGGTTATGGGTAAGAGGGAGGAGCTAGGAGCTCGGAGCCTAAGCTTTTGAATTGCCGGCTCGGATCCAAGGTCGGATCCGATACCCACAGGTTGCAGACGAATGAAGTCTGCCTACTTCAGATCTTTTATTTAGCATGAATTATAATCTATGGTAAAATAGGTTCCTTGAGAGGTCTAATAAGAAAATATATCCCTTAGAAAACCATTGCATATTTTAAGGATACTAAGCAGTAGGATAATGAACTTTGATAAAAACTAGAGAAAGCAGTCAAATGCACTTTAACAGAATAACTGAGACTCGTATCAAATATTTGAGACAGATAATCTAATACTAAAGCCAGTGGGATTGTACACGGGATACAGTCTACTAAAAGCAGCCCAAACTGGAAAAAAACTGTGTGCGTGTGTGTGTGGGTGTGTGTGTGTGTGTGTGTGTGTGTGTGTGTGTGTGTGTGTGTGTGTGTGTGTGTGTGTGTGTGTATACATGGGTCCCTCCCCTTCAAAACATCTAAAACCCATAACATCTAATTTCATAACATTGAGACCAGAACATCTAAAACCCATAACATTGAATTTCATAACATCTAACAGTACAAATCACATGAAAATAACATCCCCTCCAGATATAACGACATGTGACACCAAACTACCAAACACACTTTTTACTACGTTTCTGTGGGGGGGGGGGGGGGGGGGGCTTGATATAGTGGAGTTAAGAGATTAACTTTTTCCCACTGTAGTCAGATCTTGGAGTTGCCATATTTAATTTACCGGGGGGGAGCCCCCTCACCCACATGGAGGGGTGCAGGGGGGGCTTGCCCCCTGCATAAACGTAGTAAAACGTGTATTTGGTAGTTTGGTGTTGTTATATGTGGATGGGATGTTATTTTCTTATGATTTGTAGTGTTAAATGCTATGGGTTTTAGATGTTCTGGTCTCAGTGCTATGAAATTAGATGTTATGGGTGTTAGATGTTTCAAAGTAGACCTATGTGTGTGTGTGTGTGTGTGTGTGTGTATATATATATATATATATATATATATATATATGTATATATAGGATTACTATTAATATCTCAAAAGTTAAAAGAAAAATGGTACTTATGAGCGAAGTGTTTCGCCAAAAGTACACATCACCTAATGGCCCTAATGTCGAAAAAACGGCTGTTATTGCCAAAAATGTCGAATACGACATTTTCGGCACTTAACAGCAATCTCACCCTTCCTGTAACTCCCTAACTAGGAAACCTAACATCCCGTGTATGCAGGGGGCCAAGCCCCCCACACCCCCCAGCTATGTATTGCAACTCTGGGTTTGCACTAGTGCGGAAAGGGATGTATTTCCCTTGCTGCACTATACCATGGGTCCCTGTACATCATCGAACGTTATATCTGCAAATGCAGAGACCATTCACAAATATTCCGTTCGATTACGTGGCTGGCACACATATGAACTATTCGAACATCTGTAGTTCGAATAGTTCATAGGCATGCAATGTTGCACCGACTTTTTAATAGTAACCCATATATATATATATATATATAAATATATATATATATATATAAATATATATATGTGTGTGTATATATATATATATATATATATATATATATATATATATATATATGTGTGTGTGTGTGTGTGTGTAGATATATATATATATATCAATACACACACACATACATACACACACTTATTCATTTATTTTTTTGGGGCTTTTGGACGGAAGTGAGAATATGCACTACACTATAGGAGGTAGACAGGGTCTTGCAACCATGTGGTTAGTTGCACCGAGTATACAATCAGATGTGGCTTGCCTCAGGGATAGGATTCTGAAAGGGATGTATATGGACAGGTTTCTCTCAGAGATGAGGACTATGCAAGGGAATCCAAACATGTCAAAGTCAAAAATAAGGTTAGAAGAAAATTTTAGAAGTGCTCTGCCTGGATTTCTGGTTGAACTTAGGAATGTGGAGAAAATAGTAGGGCATGTCTGGGAGGTTCCCTAAGAGGAGGAATCTGGGAAAACTTTTTAAATCCACAGAAGAAATCTCCTACCTTTCTGCCCCATAAACCTCCCTTCCAGCTGCTTAATAGATAATTTAAAGCACACTTGCCTCACGTAGCAGGCCATCCCAAATTGCTGGAAGCCCTATAGAAATATCTTCTCTGTGCTACAACTAACTGAACTGGAGAACACATCCTATTTCCAGAAAACCTTACCTGCCTCATGTAGCAGGACATCACAAATTGCTGGACACCATATAGAAACCTGTTCTCAATGCTGCAAGTGAGTAATATTATACATCGTACTTTCCAAGGTTAGCAAATCTCTATAGTTCCAATAATTTCTAATATACCTTTGTTACTATTTTGCAAAACATTCAGATGTTAGAAGGTACACATTTTCTTCAACCCCACTTATTCCCTAAGTAAGGAATTAGACAAAATCATTCTGCCTATAATTTTCAGGTATACACAACCTAAACATTCAATTGAACAGAATTCTAATGTAAATGGCATTTGCCCTTGTTATAATTTTAATTGTCCTTGTTTTTGTCATAATTTTCTGGTATAAAATCTATATTAATGGTAGAGTGCACAAACTCAACTTACTACAGCACTTAAGAATTTCACAAAATTTATAGTTTTTTTTTTTTTTTTTTTTTAGTGTCACGATCAACCTTCCACAACAACAACAACGATCAACCTCCCACTATTGGTGTAACCTGTTACACTAAGGCTTACTCCTCTCCCATGCCCTAACCCCAATTCCCATCCACATTCTCTTACTCTACATTTGTTCTCTTACTAGCTCCACCCACTTCCTTTCCCTTTCCAATCATCTGCTCCTTCAAACTGTTCAAAACTTTTTTTCATCATATAGGCAGATTTCTAAACCTCAGTCTCTACCACTTTACTAACCACCTCAGACATATAAATATTAAACATTTAATTTTTTTCGGTGTTTCTACCTTTTCTTACTCATACAAATCCTAATCTACCTGAATACTTTACCTCTACTACTAACTCCCACATAATACAATATTCTTAGTCAGCATATGCTGATATCATATCTCATGAACTATTTCAGTTTCCTCTATTTATTTATTTATTTTATTTTATTTATTTTATTTTACATTTGTTAACCGGGAGAGTCCGACTGGATACATGTCCATTTTCAGCGGAGGCCCGGGGAGAAAAGCTCCAAGTACATAACAGACATATGAACATTGTTAATGCAAAAAAAGGAAGATAGTTGAGTTCTAAATACAATATAAAGATACATCACATCTTGGGAAAAAAAAAAAAAACAACAGCAGCATATAAAAAAAAAACATAGGTCAGTTACAAAAGCGAGGCGCCTTGTTAAAAAGCGGTTAAGGTTAGTGAGGTAAGAGAAGGGTAAATGATAGTGGTTAATCAGGTTTGGAACAGGGACATTGCCAGAGAGTATTGAGATGGGGTTTAAGCTTTTTTTTGAATTGTAGGAGTGAGGGTTCTGAGGTGAGCATGGTCGGTAGGGAGTTCCACATTTTACCTACAAAGTTTGAGAATAGAGAATCCCCAGCAGAATTATTGGCTTTGGTAGTTTGAGCTAAGATCTTATTGTAGGAGCGTAAAGATTGCAGGTTAATATAGGGGTGAATGATGTTTTTCAGAGCTGGTGTTTTCTCTGGGTGATACAATATCTGGTGAGCCATTTTGAGTTGGTTGAAATGGAGTTGGCTGGAAAACTCTAACCACCCTAGTTGCTTCAAGTTAGTGCAGTGGTGCGTTCTAAAGGTGGAATTTGTGGCAAATCTAGCTATGTGATTGTAACAAGAAGCAAGTTTGTTAAGGGTTGTCTTGTTTAGGTTTGTAAAGAGGGGAGGCATAGAAAAGAGTTGATAGCAGGTGTGTGCTGGCAATTGTAATTTTAGCATGAGGAGTGAGAAAGTGTTTTACTTTATAGAGAGAGCCAAGATTTTATTGACGGTTTTGATGGTAAGATTGAAATGGGTGTCAAATTTAAGGGAGTTATCAATGGTAACACCTAATAGCTTTGTGTGAACTTCTGGTGATATAGTGATTCCATTGGAGGATGTAATAGAGAAGGTGGGGAAGAGTCTTGTTAGTGGGTGAGAAAGTAAGTAGTTTTGTTTTGTTGGGGTTGAGAACTAGTTGTCGACTTGAGAACCATTTTTCTATTAGGTTGAAGGTGTCTTGGGTTGAAGCAGTGAGGTCTGCCAGGTTGGAGGCAGTGCTGATGATAGTCGAATCATCTGCATATTGAATGCATGTAGCATGGGGGGTGATTGTGGGCAGGTCATTAACAAAGATGGTGAAGAGAAGAGGGCCAAGAATAGATCCTTGGGGAACTCCAAGTATAACAGGTAGGCATGTAGATAATTTGTCCTGCCATAGAACAGCCTGTTGCCTATTGGACAGGTAGGATTGGAACCATTTCAGCGTGGAATTGCTGAGTGATAGTTTTAATGTATGGAGGAGTTGAATGTGGTTCACCATATCAAAGGCCTTGGAGAGGTCTAAGAAAAGAGCAGATGATAGTTTATTATTGTTTCTGAAGTTATTGATGGTATTAGAAAAGGATAGTAGGGCTGATGTGGTACTGTGATTTGGCCTGAAGCCATGTTGGGAGTTAGCTAGAATTTTATTTTTGGTGAGGTGTTCCATCAGTTGTTTGTGGACACACTTTTCCATAATTTTGGTCAGGGGTGAAAGTATAGCTATAGGTCTGTAGTTGGTTAGCTCTAGTGAGCTACCACCTTTACGGAGAGGAATAATGTGGGACATTTTCCATATGGAGGGGATGAAGGCTTCTGACAAGGTACGGTTTATGATTATGGAGACGGGATAGGAAATGGCCTCAGCTGCTTTTTGCAGAAACTCAGCTGGGAGAAGGTCAGCTGCTAGCTTAGTGGGTTTTAGTTTTTTAAGAAGAGATGTTATAAAGGATATGGGTACTGGATCGAAGGTAAATAGATGATCTGATGTAGTTGTAGTATTCTGCTGGCATGGGTAGTGGAGTGGGCTGGTTGTTTGTTTGAATTGTGTGGCCAGGGATTGTATAGTTTCTGTGAAGAAACTATTGAATGTGTTAGCAATGTTTACAGGGCACTGTTGTTTGCAAGTTGTTGGAGTGGGGTGGTTGCCTGGCCTGGGTGCAGGAGCTTGTTTAAGCCTGCCCAGAATTTTTGTGGATTATTAAGGTGCTTGTGTTGGAGGTGGAGGAAGAAGTTTTTATCATTTAAGATCATTCTTTTAGTTTCATTTCTAAGTTGCGGAAGGTTTGATGGGAGTGTGGGTCTTTAGAGGTACGCCATGTGACCCACATCTTGTTTCTAGATAGGATTTTGGATTTTGTTTCCTTAGAGAGCCATGGTGCGGTTTTGGTTTTAGTTCTAATGGACCGTATTGGAGCATGGGAATCTAGAATCTTGAGGAAGGTGGTGTTGAAGTAGATAACTGCCTCTTCAAGAGGAAGATACTTGAGTATTGTCCAGTTGTGGGCTTTAAGTTCAGTTTGAAAAATGGAGGCGTTGAATTTATTATTGTTCCTGATTTTTTTTATGGTTGTAAGAAGGGGGGGGGTGATTTTCCTGAATTTGATAACATAGGTGAGTAAGTGATCACTCATGTCCTCTGGGTGAGTACCTGCTGAGTACTGGTCAGGATCTTTATTAGTAATGATCCAGTCTAGGATGCTGTCTTTGTTTTGGGGTTTACCTAGTCTGGTAGGAGTGGATATGAGCTGAGAAAAGCCATGTAGATTTATGCTGCTAGATGGGGAGCTAGATGAGAAGGAATTCCAATCGATGTTGAAGTCACCTAACACTATGGATTCCTGGGGGTGAGTTTGAGTTAACCAGTGGAGAAAGTCCTCTAAGGTTTTGTTATTATTGTTGCCTGGGGGGGGTGTAAATACATGCTATATTTATGCTTTTATGTTTGTTTGGTTGAAGTTTTACAAGTAGAATTTCGGCATTGTTTGTTAGGAGGGTTGTGGAGAGGCAAGGAAGATTTGTAATGTATTTTTGTAGAGTATGGCTACACCGCCACCTTTACGAGTTATTCGGTCTGCTCTTAGTATATCATACCCTGGTGGGATTATCTGTGTGTCTTCGTACTTGGTTTAAGCCAGGTTTCTGTGAGACATAGTAGGTCTGGGGAACAAGTAGCTAAAAGGGCATGTAGGTTGTGAATCTTATTGTTTACACTTCTGATGTTTAGATGACAGGTCAGAAGAGAGTTAAAGGGTCTAGAGTTTAGATTGAGAAGTGGGGGGAGGATAGGGTGGAATTACAATTGAGTGGAGAGGAAGGGCCAGGGTTGGGGTGGATATCACCATCTGTGGCTAGTCTGTGATTCAGAGTGGTAATGAATTTGAGGGCTTTGAGTAGAAGTTTGTAGTAATGTTTATCATTTGGCCTAATATTGGTAGGTTTGATAATTACATAGCGTTCAAGTTCTAACAAGGTGGGTGAGTAGGAGTCGAGTCATGGCCTCTGTTGTTAATTATGGGTGAGGGGTTGGTTTGGTAGCCTGGGTGGTGGAAGCCTATGTAAGACCAGGTTTCATATAGGGTAGCTAGGTAAGGGACAAGTAGGAGGGAAAAAGAGTTAGTATGATAAGCTTCCTGGGTGGTGTCATATTCCGTTTGATCTTAGAGGCTAGTGAGGTACAGGAAGTTAGTGGACAGTAGGGGAGTGGTTTGAGGTTATAAAAGTACGAGTACTGGGGCGGGTGGGAAGAGGAGGCAGGGCGGGGAGCAGAGCGAGCACGAGCGTGCTCATGAGCGGGTTTACACTAAGCCACTAGAGCCCAGGTTTCAAGATGTAACTCCTGAATAATTAACTTGCAGGTGAGTAATCTCATCTAAACAAACACCAGGTTCAATGCCTATGCTTTGGGAGCTTGTGTTTACAATTTTATAGCAGTTTGCCTTAGTTTTAGAGTGTGTTCTGTAGTTTAAGTGGAGTATATGCAAACAAGCTTGGATTTTTGTTTGGGTAAGCCTAGGAGATTTGTGCTAGTGCTGAGGACCCTTAAATAATACTTTACTTTAAAGTCTATACTAAAATGACCAGATAATGACCTGTTTTGTTTTACAGGTTGTGGGCAAAAGTAGAGTAGTCGTCGAAAGGACTAAGTTCTTTTCTGCCTTACGCTGTGCAGGGGAAGACCTGGGAGGGATAGAGAGAGAGCTTGATTTCAGAGGCAGTCAGAAGCAGCTGTGTAGCTTAAACAACATTAGACTACCCGAGGAAACCCTAAACTATGTTAGTAAAATCTTCACATATCTTTACATATAGCATAAATCATTATAACACATTAGCATTTTACTGCAACAGTGCCTTATGACTGAGAGTCAAAGAATGTTGAATGTTGAATATCCTGCTTCTCAAAAAATATACAGAAGGCTCTCAATTTTCACTCTAATGAACAGCTCTGCAAAGAGCTTGTCATACTAAAGTCTGGTTACCAAACACATTTAGCTATAGAGACGCAACTTAGCTTTAAAGAAACAAGTAGCTACAATATTCATGCCATTCAATACTGCATTATGTAGCTATGTAGCAAAAAAGAGTTACATCAGTTACTATTAAATCACACAATTCAACTTAAAATACATTTAACAGTCTATTAGGAACAATGAATAACAGCTTAATACATACCTCAGGAGGTAGAGGCCAGTAACAAGGTCCTACAGCACTAGGAATTTGAAATTAAAGGCACCAGACAAGGGTTATTTCAAACCTTTGTAACAGGGATAGAATGGGGGTGGGGGGTTTACACTAAGCCACTAGAGCCCAGGTTTCAAGATGTAACTCCTGAATAATTAACTTGCAGGTGAGTAATCTCATCTAAACAAACACCAGGTTCAATGCCTATGCTTTGGGAGCTTGTGTTTACAATTTTATAGCAGTTTGCCTTAGTTTTAGAGTGTGTTCTGTAGTCCTCTAACTTCCCTCTAAGCAGTCTCTTCTCCACTATAAATACATACACTTCCTAATGACCACATCTTCTAACATTACATTCCCCTTACTAATAATGACCTTTTGAAATATAAAATCCTCACAAAATTATCACAAATATCTGGCATTTAATACTTTATTTATTTATTTGGCATTTCTTTACCATGAAAGTCTGACTGGGCATGAATCTCATTTTCAGCACAGGCCTGAGGAGAAAAGCTCCAACAAGTATAGTTCAGTTAATAAACTACATAGTATATCCCTCTGTGGTGACATGCACCCAAACCCTGGACCAACCCATTAACACCAATCACACAATACTTTCTTTAAAAATCCACCATCCCTCTATTCCAAAACAGAAGCTCTAGAATCTAACTACTACACGCAAATGCTGTAAGTCTAACAAAATTACAGACCTACATGTATGTACTGCACTGTACCCCCTGACTTATTCGTCAATGAAGCCTTGCTAAAAAAGGAAACAAATAATCAAATACTGCCATCTGGCTATAACACCCTTAGACTGGATCAAAAGCAATCAAGAGCAGGAAGACTTGACATTATAGCTAGGGATACTTTAGATACAAGACCATATTCCCACAAGGCAGAACTTCTTATATTACTATTCATATTAAACACAGAACTATATTGCAGTGTTACCCTCTACATTCCACCAGATAATAACACTTTAGCAGTGGAAAACATACTCAACTGGTTTAACAATGACATTCCTTATGAAACTTTTATACTAGGAGACATTAACCTTGATTGGATAGCTTAAAACTCAAAACAAGACCCCAAACCCATCAACCGCTATGGCTTCTCACAAGTCATGACCAGCCCAACCAGAACTGATAAATGTAGTGGTAGAGCATCAATGATAAATAGGATACTCACAAACAACCGTAACAACATTTACACCTCCGGCTGCCTACCTGATATCGTAAGCCTAATTTTGCCCTACCTATAACAAAGTCACCTCTGGCTGCCTACCTGACATCGCAAGCCTAATTTTGCCCTACCTACAACAAAGTTCAGTAAAGACGTATACATTGAAATACTAAAAAATGCAAGTGGTCACCTTGAAAATCATTACTGCCAAACAAAGCAGTTGCGTATTTCAAATCTATTTTCCTAAATATTTTAAATCAACAAGCCCTT
The DNA here is from genome assembly GCF_019279795.1 of Protopterus annectens. Classification (NCBI taxonomy): domain Eukaryota; kingdom Metazoa; phylum Chordata; order Ceratodontiformes; family Protopteridae; genus Protopterus; species Protopterus annectens. The sequence goes on along the minus strand of NC_056731.1, from coordinate 647,710,806 downwards.
CTTAGCACAAAAAGAATTACATCCAAACCTGCCTCATGGCTCACGAAAGACATAAAAAAGTACAGTTTTGTACCTACCATAAATGTAGATGTCCGATAGGTATGCATCTGCAGTCATAACATATGGGTTGTCCTGCCTCAGGCAGCCCTTCGGTCGGCCGGATTCCAAAGTCTGGGTCTGGCCTCGGCTGATGTCGCACTTTCCCCGACGTCAGAGCGTCTGGGGTATAAAAGCATCAGCCGACGCCATTTTCCTCAGTGTTTCTTGCCCCAGATGCCAGGTGCCCTCTAGGAAGGCCAAATTTGGAGGAATGCAATAAATTCCAAACATTTTCCAAAATATACACATATATATACAAACAAATACACCATAATAGATCCCCCAGCTAGCTAATGGAGGGGTAAGCACCCTAGGAATACCACAGAGGGAAGGAGGGAGGGTAAACCTGACTGCAGATGCATACCTATCGGACATCTACATTTATGGTAGGTACAAAACTGTACTATGCCCTTCAAGGATGCATCTGCAGTCATAACATATGGGTAGAATACCATAGCCAATCTGGGGGAGGAGGTACTAAGAAAAGGATGGTGTAGTTAAGATACCCTGCAGGACTGCTGTAGCAAAACCTGCTCTGGATCTGGAGTATAAAGGTAAATTGTAATGTTTGGCAAATGTATGCACGGAGCTCCATGTAGCAGCTTCTAAAATGTCCTTGGTAGCCACCCTCTTAGGAAGGCTGTAGTGGTGGCTGTGGCCCTCGTGGAATGAGGCCTAATGTTTGCAGGAACCGTCTTTCCATGAAAGGAGTAACAAAATCGAATGCAATTTCCTATCCACTTTGAAATTGTCTGTTTGGAAATTGCTTTTCCTTGTACCCCAGCAGCATATGCTACAAGGAGTTGGTCAGTCTTTCTGTAACTTTTAGTTCTGTCCAAGTAGTAGCGTAGTTGTCTGTGTATATCCAGAGTGTGTAGAAGTTTTTCCCCTTTATTTTGTGGATTTGGGAAGAATGTAGGCAAGTGAATAGCTTGGTTCAAGGATACCCTAGATACCACCTTTGGCATAAAAGTAGGATTGGTTCTCAATGAAACTCTGTCCTGATGGAAGATAAGAAATGGCTGTACTGCCATTAAAGCTTGTAACTCAGATACTCTTCTCGCTGAAGTTATGGCCAGAAGGAGTGCAGTTTTCTAAGACAGAAACTGTAGATCCGCCGATGCTGCTGGTTCAATGGGAGGAAGTGTTAGTTTCTCCAGCACAAAGTTGAGATCCCAAGTAGGTAAAGGGGGTTTCCTTGGAGGATTGATGTTTTTGATTCCTCTCAGAAATTGCCTGAGGAGAGGATGCGAGAAGATAGGTGGATCAACATTGTATTCTGCTGAAATTGCTGAGGCATGAATCTTAATGGAAGAATAGGACAGGCCATTGTGGAACAATTCTGCTAAGTATTCCAGAATATGTGCCATGCTCGCCACTGTCACATCTAAGCCTTTTGTTGTGTTCCAAATGAGAAATCTTTTCCATTTTGCTGAGTATGTCTTCCTTGTGGAAGGCCGGCGAGCTTCCATAATAATGTCCTTTACTCTCTGTGATAAGTTATTTTGAGGGGGGTTTATGGAACTTTCCAGGCAGTTAGCTGCAATGTTTTCAAGTTGGGATGCATGATCTTGAAATTGTTCTGCGTCAAAAGAAGTGGCCATAGGGGGAGAGGCCACGGTTTCATCTGTGACATGCTCCTCAATAGTGGGTACCAGTGCTGCCTTGGCCAGTCTGGAGCTATCAGAATCACTCTTGGCTGTTCTGCCCTGATCTTCAGTAAAACCTTGGACATTAATGGGAGAGGTGGGAAGGCATAGACTTTTAGAGCTTTCCAGCTGAAAGAGAGAGAGTCCACCCTCCAAGCTTGTGGGTGGTATGTCCTTGAGCAGAATGTCTTCAGTTGATGATTGTGGGGCGAGGCGAACAGATCTATCTCCGGCTTTCCCCATGCTTGTGTTATGAGTAGAAAGATGTCTGGGTGCAGCATCCATGGTAGTTCTGCTTAAGCTGTCTGCCAGTGCATTTTCTTTCCCTGGCACGAACTGGGACTGTAGTTGGATATTGAGTTTCAAGCATAGTTCCCATAGATTCATGGCCAGCCTGCATAGAGGGTAGGAATGCGTGCCTCCTTGCTTGTTTATGTACCACATGACTGTGGTGTTGTCTGTCCTTATTAACAGGTGGCCTTGATGGAGGAAAGGTTTGAAGGCCTCGATTGCGTGTATCACTGCCAGCATCTCCTTTTGGTTTATGTGCATGCGCAGCTGTCCTTGAGACCATAGGCCTTGGATACATTTGCCCTCCATGTGTGCTCCCCATCCTCGGTCTGAAGCATCCGTGGTGATGGTTTGTTTTGTTTTTGGTTTGTTGAAAGGCAACCCTCTGTTGGACTGGCAGGCTTGAGCCCACCACAGGAATTCCTTTTGAAGGCAAGGAATGATTGGTATCAAAGTTTCCAAACTGTGACTGTGCTGAGACCATACACTCCTTAGGTACCATTGTAATTTTCTCATATGCAGCCTGGCTTGTGGAATCAGAATTACTGCAGGATGCCATGTAACCCAGGGCCTGCAGGATTTTCCTTGCAGTTAGCTGAGTTTGTCTTGTCAGATTCATGAAGTAATCCGGAAGATGTTTTTGTTTTTCTTCTGTGAGAAAGGCCATTTGGGTGGTTGTGTCTAGATCTGCACCCAAAAAGGTTATCCTTTGGGATGGAACAAGTCTTGATTTTTGGATGTTGACTGTGTATCCCAAGGCCTGTAATAGGTGGATGGCATAGTCCAAGTCCTTTATCAAACTTTTCTTGTTGTCCGCTTGTATAAGGCAGTCGTCCAGATATGGGTAGATTTGAATCCCCTGAAGTCTGCAGTGTGCAATTACTGATGCCAGGCATTTCGTGAATACTCTGGGCGCAGTAGATAAGCCAAAGGGCAATATTGAGAATTGATAATGCTCTGATCCTGCAAGAAATCTGAGGTGTATTCTGCAACTTTGCCGAATAGGGACATGCAGGTATGCCTCCTTGAGATCTAGAGTCACCAGCCAAGACTCCTTGCCCAGCATGGGAAGAAGTTGCTGTAGGGTCAGCATCTTGAATTTTGGCACAATGAGGTAAGTATTCAGTGCGGACAGGTCGAGAATAGGCCTCCATTGATTTTCTTTTCTTGGAACAAGGAATAATCTGGAGTAAAATCCTTGGCCTTGTTCTGAAAGAGGTACCTTTTCTATGGCTTGCATTTGTATTAAGTTGTTGATCTGCTTTAAAGCCTCTGCCCTCTGATTTGGTGGCAGGTTTGGCATTCCGTTTCTTCTTGGCAAAGTGTGGAAGTGGAACCTGTATCCTTTGTCTATTATTTGCAGTGTCCAGGTGTCCCTTGTAATTTAATGCCATTTTTTTGAGAATAAAGAAAGCTTTCCGCCCAATGGTGCTTCCAATTGAGCCCTGGTCGGCGGAATCAAAGGAAAGTCATCGAGTCTGTCCAGGTCTAGTAGTTGTTGTTGCTGTTCCTGCACTACCTCTCTGGTTGGTAGGCTGCCACTGACTGCCTCTGTAGGAGCCTCTAGCTTGCCCTCTACCTCTGGGACGCATGTTCCTGCCCCTCTGGGATCTGTCCGAGTCTGGAAAGGACCAATTCTTAGTAGGCCAGTTTCTGCTGAATCTCGGTGGTTGTACTTGCAGAAAGTCCTTAACTGTTTGCACAGATTTTGCCTTTTCTTCAAACTTCTTTAAGACCTCCTGAGCCGAGGAACCAAATAATTTTTGTTTTTCCATTGGAGCATCCAGGAGTTTAGCTTTAACATGGTCTGGTAAAGATTGTTCCTTCAACCAGGCATGCCTATGAATAACTGCCCCAGTCATAGCTGACCTACATGAAGCTTCCAGTGCATCATAACCACACTGCAAAAAATGATTACTAACCTGCTGTGAGTTATGTACCAGATCCTGAAGGAATTTACGGTCAAGGGGTTCAGAAGAGGAAAGCTTCTTATGCAATTCATCTAATAAATACTCTTGGTACTGTATCATATGAAATTGACAATTTAATGCCCTCATGGAAAGAGTTGCAGAAGTATATACCTTCTTTCCCCATCTCTCTAAAGCTCTAGACTCCCTTTCAGAAGGTAGAGGATTTTTGGCAGTGGCAGCTGTAACCCCTTTTGGGCCCTGAGAAATAGTATCTGGGTCTGCAGAATGGGCCTTGTACAGATGTAGATGAGAATCCGGGACCCTGTAGTATCTATCAGGTTTGGCAGGAGCCGGAGGGAGAGAATCAGGGGCTGTACTAACATCATTGTACACATCATCAATAACATTCAAAACAGGAGGTATAGCTAAGGGCCTATGCTGAGGTAAATGTAAAAAGGTCCTTAATCTCTTTCTAGAATCACAAAAATTCCTGACCCTGCCACTGAAAATGTTCTCTCATACAGTGTAGTGTCTCACCAAAGGAAAACTCTTCAGGAGGGGAGGCCGAAGGGATAGATTCTTCAGCATCAGAATCCTCGTAGGCCGAATAAGCCTCCTCCTGGTGATCTGACAACACAGATCCATCCGTAGACTCATCTGAACAGTGTTGGTCAGAGGGCTCAGTCCTGGGCCTTTTGTCTGGTGGTGGTTGAGAGCCCCTGTCCGGGTGAGGCTGAGAACCTCTAATTAAAGAGATAAGATTCTCTGCAAGGCTGAGGATCTGAGAACTAGAAGAAGGTCTCTGAGAGGTAGTCTTGGGAGCAAAGCCTTAGCATGTTTAGCAGCTTTAGCCCTGGAAAAAGCCTTAAAGGACATGGATGCAGGGGGTCTGGCTGCACCACGTGCAGGAGTAGACTTGTCCAAAGGAATGGTGTCGGACATTTCCTGGACACTGGTTCCAGTAGGTAGCTCAGTAGCCGACTCAGCCGGGGCCTCCAGGGCCGCGGTGGTCGGTTGAGTGGATTCGGTTAAAGGAAGTACAGAGGACTCTGTTTCGGCCGAAACTGAGACACTCGCGGTAGGCCTAACCGTGGTTTCAGCCGAAACTGCGGGCCGCGAGTGTCAGACCTTGTCCTTCCATTTTTTCACCAAATGCGATGTTGGAATCTCCGACGGCATCTTATATGCAAAATTAGCCCCAAAGAATTCCTCTGCAAACTCCGACCGACGTCTAAGAGTTTGTTGGTTGAAGGAAGCACAGGCTGAACAGGCCGAGACGTCATGGTCTGGGCCTAAGCAAGGGAGGCAGTAAGAGTGGAAATCCTTATGAGGTATTTGTTTCCCACAAGTTAAACAATTATTTACTTTATCTGACATCGGCTGAGGCAAGAAAGAGTCCACAATGGGGTACTTAGCTTTTTCGAAGTCTTCGGTAGCTGAATCACAGGAGCTGACCGACCGGCACTTGCGAACTGCTTCTCCTTCGGGCACCGCGTGGCAAGAAAGACTGAGGAAAATGGCGTCGGCTGATGCTTTTATACCCCAGACGCTCTGACGTCGGGGAAAGTGCGACATCAGCCGAGGCCAGACCCAGACTTTGGAATCCGGCCGACCGAAGGGCTGCCTGAGGCAGGACAACCCATATGTTAAGACTGCAGATGCATCCTTGAAGGACATCAACTTACACCACAAAGAAACAGAGAATGTAAGACCTGGCTTCAAACCAAATCCAATTCTATTCAGACAACCAAGAGATCTCACTAAGTGCTAATTAAAAAACAATAAGCAAAAATACTACTTTAACATTCAGAAAAATATTACTTTAACATTCAGGAACACCACCTTAATAATTCCTAGACTCTTCTAGAAATCTGTTAACAACAACCTTCAACCAGACCAAAACACCAACAAACTTGAATAACAAAAAGTGTCAAAAATGCCAAGGAACCACAAGTAGAATTGCCAGGAAATAATTTATTGAAACTGAGCACTTTCATCAAGAGATATCCAGACTTCTTCAGAGTTAAACAGAAGTGAAAAAAAGGATCCATTTTATACCTGTATAATTAATCACCTGATACAGCACATCTAACAAACCAATCAATATTTAAAATGTTGTTACATAAAAGCAACACAAAAGAAAAATACAACAAATAAAAAAAGTTTTTTTTTAAAAAAGCAATTCAATTTTAATTAAACTTGGTACGATTTCAACTTTAACTTACTTGCAATGGAAACTTGGTCATTAAGCCCAGGGAATTTGCATGCATTCAGCCAAAGTTGCCATAATAACTCCCTTGGTTATAAAAGGTCTTCCCAAGGGCCTCCTCTGGGATTTACTGCCACACAGTCTACGCCAAAAAAAGGAAAAAATGATCCCGGTAGTTAGAAATATATTTTGCTAGGGAGCTGTTCATATTGTTTTTTTCTAATATCTAAAGTGTGTTCATAAAAACACCCCCTTAACTTTCTTTTAGTTTTTCATGTATAGTAGCAAACACATTTTTTGCGCCTAGCAGCATGAAAAACATCCGAGGTATTGCAATTACAAGGGAAAGTGCTCTTAATACACAATTTATTAATGTTAATTTGGTCACCTACCAAAATAAACTTGCACTGCCCACAGTTTCCACATTTAGTAGCACCAGGTTTCTTGTGTGAATCTAATTCCCAAAGACTCTCACCTCTTTCCAAATGGTTTTAAATAGCTTTACTTTTTTTTTTATAAACTACTGGTTTGTCCCCCAGCTTGTCAATTAACCCATTAATAAAGGTAAAAATGCCACAGTTTTTATTTAATATTCTCCTGATACTAGTATCTTCTGCATAAAACTGTACAACAAGGCTTGAAGACAAAACATTTCTACTATCACCATTTTTCTTAGCCACCTCACTAATATTGTTGTTAATATTTGATAGATGATAGACTGTTCATGAACGAATGTGATGAACTGGCTAGGATGTTTTTAAATAGAGGATATCCTGCCAATATAATATCGACTGTAAGAACCAACACTGTGGCTGAAAGGAAAAATGGGTCTATACTCCCCTTGGCCAAGACCCACATTTACAATATTAGTGAATTGGCTAAGGCAAAGAAAAATGATGACAGTAGAAAAGATTTTTCTTGGAAGATTCCAAGATGGTCGCCGGCTAGACTGCTCTCTATTCACTGTGCTCCTCACTGATATGTAATTACCGCCTATTTTTATCAAGTTTTGAGTGAAATTTCTCCACAGTTTTTTTACAGAAAGTTTTTTTGATTATATTCCTTCACTTTGGGATTACTCATCTTTCGTAAAAGGTGAATTTTTGGATTATTTTACCTCAGAATAATCTTTGGCTTCAACAGTCTTTGGGCACGTGCACTCTACAAGCTACTCTCTGTGTCAGTTTTCCTGCTTTCACACCTCCAGTCTGGGTATGGCTGGCAACTCAGACTCCATGGATACACAGACAACCAAGGCCAAATTCTCTTCTATGCTTTCTCCAGAGAAGGACACTGGCTCCAAGAGACTTAGAACTGCTAAATCATCTACTGAAACCATAGAAGTAAGTGCTAAAGATAAAAGTGATTCTAACTTTCATTTAGAAGACTTAAAAATGGCATTACAACCCATTCCGAGTGCTATACAGAATTTTTCTGATCAATTCACTGATTTTGGTAAAACTTTAAAACATATTAATGAAAGAATGGATATACTTGAGAATAAGTATTTAGCTATAGAAATAAGAGCAGAGTCTATTGAAAGTGACTTAAAATTTAAAGATACTTTAATTGCTGACATACAAGCCAAACTTCTGGATTTAGAGGCAAGGAGTCGCAGAAATAACATAATAATCAGAGGATTGCCGCAATCTTATGAAAATCAAAATCTTGTTTCTGTGACTAAACAAATATTTGAGACATTACTTAATTGTGAAACAAATACAAAAACTTTAACTGTAGAAAGAGCGCACAGAGCCCTGCGTGTCAGACAAGACTCTACTTCACCTCGGATTATATATACAAGATTACTGGACTTTCAAGACACCCAGCGTATTTTAGAAGCAGCCAAAAGAAAAAAACATCTCATCTGGAATAAACATAAATTGACTTTTTCACAGGATTTACCAGCACTAATAAAATTAAACAGACAAAAACTATCTCCATTCTGTGCAGACCTGATTAAGAGGGGAATAAGATTTAGGATGCGTTATCCTAATACTCTTTCTTTCAACTATAATGACAAGAGCTATGTGTTTACAGACCCGAAAGAAGCAAAAGACATTTTTTTTTAAATATTCAAGACCCTTCCTGCTAATGACACACAAGAATAAAACTCCTAACTTATGTAAGTACATTTGATGTTTTAAGTTAGTGAGCTATCTTTTAATAATATGATTTCTTGAATATTATTGAATATCTGTCATAGTTATGTCATGGAAAGAAAAACATAGATTTTTTGAGTGTGAAACAGATGTTTTAATGATTCCTGGAGTTATCGCAAACTTAAATATTAATTTCCCAGTACATCACGCCTTTACAATGTACCAGTATCAACATGGCATAGTTTATTTGAAAAAATACTGTTTTTAATCCGTCTAAGAATACATCATCAGAATGGAGGGAATAATATCTGGTCTCTCATGTTGCATAGCGTCACCAATCTTCACTGAATGCCTTGGATTTATCTTCAGAATCATTCATGAGCCTTTTCCCTTGACTTTTTCTTTCACATTGTCATAGCAGCGCTAATGAATTGCAGTTCTGTCTATTCTGCTAGAATTGCGTTGCTCGTGCTGCATACCTTATGTCTGTTATCAGGTTTTCAAAGAGAAAATTATAAGGGTTGTAATCCGTTGCCCTTGGATGTCTGCTTGCCCAGAAGAAGATTTCCAGACTGCCTGAAGTTGCGCATCCGAAAAGCTGCTGATTTCTATCTTCGGAGACTGTATTTTGACTCTAGCAGCACTGTTTTTTTTCGTAAGTAAGTCATTTTCTCTCTTGCAGGTTGGGACAGTGTGCTTCGAGAGTTACGGGAAGCCTCTTTCTCATTCTATTCTGGCAATATGTACGTGCGGAGGCATTTATGCCTATATAACTGACTTTTAAATTAAATATATTGTTGAATACAATGTTAATGCTTGTTTTAAGCTATGACTCTTTCATGTAGTTGGCGCAAAATAATTCTAGTATTTAGGAGATGGTTTATTTAAAATGTTTAATAGTTACTAAATGCTGATAACTTCAAATGACATTTAAAAGATGAAATATATTGCTAATATGCTGTCGTAGGTGTATTGGATTAACTGTGAGAAATATGTAACCTTTTGCCTATATAGTTTAAGGTATATAATTTATGTTATAAATATATTCTCCTGCATATTTTTGATGACTATATGGAATGTGCTTGGGTGTAGTACCATACTTAAAAGTTATGTGAAGCCCTTGGTAATCATTATAGTTTACATTAATGCATCTTCTCATATTATATATATACACTCATGATAGGTATTAAAACATCAGCCTACATATCTTATCTATGTTTTGTTAAATAATATCTGACACAGGTGTTTTCAAATATATTGATTGACCTTTTACTAGACTTGTTGAGGTTCTAATTACCAATTAGACTCTAATATACTCGAGTCATACAAATTGATACTGAAACTAGTAAAGATGATTAATCAGGAATATAATGTTTATAGGAATTGATATAGTAATATAGTATATCTTTAACTGTGAAGATTTTAAATTCTTAATAACTTTAATCCTTTTTGGTTGGAGACATATTTGTATTTTACTGTACTTACACTTATGATTTAACATGTATAAATTTAGTATTGTTGCATTAATTAAGTTGCTACATTTCTAACATTTCATTTCATATATTTACACTGTAGTGCAAGATCAATTACATATTTACTTTGGACATAATTATATTTCACTTTACAGGTGTTTTGTGAGTACATTTTGAATAGGAATTTATATGTCGGACATCTTGTGTTTGGACAGTTGTGTAAATATGTTTAGTTTTGTTAATATTGTTATAGTCCTTTTCAGGACTTTACTTAAATTTTCTTCACTTATGTATGTGATTTTGGTAACCAAGTTTTTACATTATACGTATAATTTTTTTCACCTTCCCTGGGTAGATAAGTTATGGTGGGTAGGCACTGGGGTAGGGAAGAGGGATATTTATGTGATTAGTGTTAAATCTACATTGAAATATTCATCTATAGATACTATCTGTTATGTTGAGACTAATTTTGGTTTAATTTCCTTATTTATTCTTTATTTACACACAAACAATTTATATTTCAACATCTTTTTAACAGACTTTTAATAAATACATGACTAATTTACTAATAATTGATTCCTGGAACGTAAGGGGGATCCAAAATAAAGACAAGAAATCCTTAATATATCATTTAATGTATAAATCACAAGCCAATATATGCACCAGTCACCATATACGTGGTCCCCTAATGGCCATAGAACGCAAAAAGAGAACTCTCTCAGTGTGATAAACTCCAAATAAATGTAGTCCAAGTGATAGAACACGAAGCAACTGCTGTTAATCCAAAACGACTTTATTACTGACAACGAGTGAGCGCTTTCGCCAATAGGCTTCTTCAGACTCTTCATGCATTACAAAAACTTCACTCCTTAAAAAGCCCACCAATCACTGTCATTGGATGCAACATCCCTTATCCAATACATGAATTAAAGTGATATACACTTCATGTTCCATCTTAATGAAAAGATAGTGTACGGAGACTTTTTCTAAAAAACACATGTCCAGAATGAAACCTGGTTTAACCAGGAACACAACCAAAAATACAACTAATCTAACAACTCCATTCAGAATGGACCTAAACACATCGTTCCTACTGCGCCTATAATATACTTAACAACCCTAACATTTTTAAACAATTTTAAGTAAATTCTAAAAATATGCAATTTCTTGTAATACCTCATAGTAAATCCATATTCTCAAAAATAAATAAAATATCTATGTACATTTAAAAACGCGCTACGTAATAAGCTGCTCATGCCCTAAAGGCATAATTCTACTCTGTAACTTAATAATACACATAATCCTATCTAACTTACACATCATTAAGACAGTAGAACTGCCCTAATTGACCTCTGAACATACACAGATGTAATCTATCTAATAAACATAACCCTATCAACATTAAAACAGTACATATGACTTATATCAGTGCATGAATAGGAGTTATTAAAAAACATATGCCTACACTTACTATACCTTCTAAACTAATGTATAGGTGTAATAATTACAAATATGGTGTACACTATGCAAGTGTACATTAAACATAGTAAAAAACATGAATATAGAAACACTTTATACATACGTAAAATCATATCAGGAGGCACAGGGGAAACATAAAAACTGTTAAATAGACAGGTCTAAAGTCAGTAAAAAATGAAACATTTGATCAGGTTGAAGAATTACAAATATAGCAAGATCCAAACAAATACCCACGGTTAAAAATGAAACATTTCATCAGGTTGAAAGAGTACAAATGTAGCAAAATCTAAATAAATACCCACGGTTGAAAAAGGTACCAATGACCCTGATGGAACTATCTTTCCATTACTTCTCTGAGTATGACAGAATAATTCAAGCATACTCATATTCATTATCTCTTCCTACACAACCTCCTACTCATTAAGAAGGGCTTGATTTGTACCTTATCATTGAGACCAGGGGGTATGTCTGATCTCCATCTAATAATCCACCTAGTCTCATTTTCCAAGGTTCTATTTATCAAGTCTCCTCCTCTAATACCTTGTGTAAGTTGTTGAATAACACAAAATTCAAAAGTGTGTTGTGCACCTGCCTTCTTATTATGCCTTGACAAAGCATTGACATCTGAACCTATCCTAATCTGATAGTTATGCTCTCTAATGATAGGTTCAGATGTCAATGCTTTGTCAAGGCATAATAAGAAGGCAGGTGCACAACACACTTTTGAGACTAGGTGGATTATTAGATGGAGATCAGACATACCCCCTGGTCTCAATGTGGATAGTTCCATCAGGGTCATTGGTACCTTTTTCAACCGTGGGTATTTATTTAGATTTTGCTACATTTGTACTCTTTCAACCTGATCAAATGTTTCATTTTTAACCGTGGGTATTTGTTTGGATCTTGCTATATTTGTAATTCTTCAACCTGATCAAATGTTTCATTTTTTACTGACTTTAGACCTGTCTATTTAACAGTTTTTATGTTTCCCCTGTGCCTCCTGATATGATTTTACGTATGTATAAAGTGTTTCTATATTCATGTTTTTTACTATGTTTAATGTACACTTGCATAGTGTACACCATATTTGTAATTATTACACCTATACATTAGTTTAGAAGGTATAGTAAGTGTAGGCATATGTTTTTTAATAACTCCTATTCATGCACTGATATAAGTCATATGTACTGTTTTAATGTTGATAGGGTTATGTTTATTAGATAGATTACATCTGTGTATGTTCAGAGGTCAATTAGGGCAGTTCTACTGTCTTAATGATGTGTGTAAGTTAGATAGGATTATGTGAATTATTAAGTTACAGAGTAGAATTATGCCTTTAGGGCATGAGCAGCTTATTACGTAGCGCGTTTTTAAATGTACATAGACATTTTATTTATTTTTGAGAATATGGATTTACTATGAGGTATTACAAGAAATTGCATATTTTTAGAATTTACTTAAAATTGTTTAAAAATGTTAGGGTTGTTAAGTATATTATAGGCGCAGTAGGAACGATGTGTTTAGGTCCATTCTGAATGGAGTTGTTAGATTAGTTGTATTTTTGGTTGTGTTCCTGGTTAAACCAGGTTTCATTCTGGACATGTGTTTTTTAGAAAAAGTCTCCGTACACTATCTTTTCATTAAGATGGAACATGAAGTGTATATCACTTTAATTCATGTATTGGATAAGGGATGTTGCATCCAATGACAGTGATTGGTGGGCTTTTTAAGGAGTGAAGTTTTTGTAATGCATGAAGAGTCTGAAGAAGCCTATTGGCGAAAGCGCTCACTCGTTGTCAGTAATAAAGTCGTTTTGGATTAACAGCAGTTGCTTCGTGATCTATCACTTGGACTACATTTATTTGGAGTTTATCACACTGAGAGAGTTCTCTTTTTGCGTTCTATGGCCATTAGGGGACCACGTATATGGTGACTGGTGCAGTTTTTTACATATTTATTACGTGGGAACCCGTCTCAACAGCTGTGCTGCTCTGCATTCGTTTTGCCTGTACAAGCCAATATATGTTTATTTGCAAGAAACACACATTCCTAGGGATGATTGGGACAAAGTAAAAAATAAAAAATGGATTAAAAAAATTATAGCTTCAGGGGATACTTCTAACTGTAGGGGGGTAGCTATTATAATCAAACAAAAATTTCAAGGATCTATTATTGAAGAAAAATATGATAATGAAGGTAGATGGTGCTACTTTACTTCTTCCATACACAATTTGGATAAACCTTTGCTGGTACTAAATCTTTATGGCCCTTGTAGTAATCAACATATTTTTATTTTTCAGATATATAATATCCTTTCTTCCTACAAAGATCACTTTGTTATTTTAGGAGGGGATTGGAATGCTGTAATTAACCCAGTTATAGATCGTACAAGTTGTTCATCTTCTCATAATCAACAAGCATCCTTAGCTTTGGAAGACTTAATATTAGAACATAATCTTATAGACCCTTTACAATTCACTAAATACTCAAATAAAAATGATATTTATACCTATTATTCTAAATGCTATCATTCATGGTCCAGATTAGATTTTTTTCTTATTTCAAATTCTCTTTCACAGTCGTTAATGGCTCTCACTACTGAACCTAGATTTCTCTCTGATCACTCTAGAATCTTAGTAAAATTAAATCTAAATCTTAACCCTAGTCATAAATTTAATAGGAATACCTGGACATTAAATAATAACTTGCTCTCTAACGAAGAAGTTAGTAAATTGTGTATAGATATAATTCAGGAAATGGAAAATGATTTGGATTCAACAGATATTCCTTATGATAAACAATGGGCGGCATGTAAAGCCAGGTTAAGGGGTATGTTTATTGGTAAAGCTGCATATCTTAAAAATAAATTTAATAGTAAAGAAAGATCTTTAAAACTGAAAATTCACTCTCTTGAAAATCATTATAGATTAAATCCGGACCCCTCATATGAAAAGCAGATTACAGACTTTCAAAAGGAACGTATTTTATTACATCAAAACAACCTTTCAATATTGGAGCAAAGATTATTAACCACTTACTCAGAATGGGCTCAAATTCCTTCCAAAACCTTGGCAAGAATAATTAAGAAAAATTTTGATAGATCTAAAATTTTGCCTATACAATATAAAAACCAAATATATAACACAGACAAGGAAGTTTTGCATCTCTTCTCATCACTTTATACAGAGTTATATTCCAAATCTTCTAATTCTATAGATAATAGTTATATAAATAGTTTTTTAAGTTCCATAAGACTTCCTATTTTAAATGAAAAACAGCAAAATAGTCTTTCATCTCCTCTTACTCTTTTAGAAATTACGGAATCAATTGATAGGCTAAAAATTGGCAAATCCCCAGGCCCTGATGGATTTACACCTAACTTTTTTAAATCATTTAAAACAGTAATTGCTCCCTTTCTTCTTAAAGTGTATAACTATATAAAAATAAATGACATATCTGATCTCCACTGGAATACTTCAAAAACCATACTAATTCTGAAAAATAATAAAGATAAAACTGATCCCCGCAATTATAGACCGATTTCATTAATCAATGTAGATATCAAGATTCTGTCTTTTATTCTTGCTAATAGATTGAAAAATGTCTTATCAATAATTTCGCCAGATCAGGCAGGTTTTATGTCCCATAGACATGTTTGGGACAACACCTTGACTTTGGAATCCATTATACATATTACAAAACATGATAATAACCCATTATATGCATTGATCCTGGATGCTTCAAATGCATTCGATAGAGTGTGTTGGAATTTTCTCTTTCAGACTATGTCCTGTTTTAATTTCCCCTCTACATTTATAAATTTCATCAAAACTCTATACAAAGAATCCTTTACTAGATTATATATTAACGGAATCACTTCAATTCCTATAAAGATGACTAATGGTACGAGACAGGGTTGTCCTTTATCTCCCTTTCTTTTTAACCTGTATTTGGAACCTTTACTTTTGTACATATCACAAAATACATTTCACAGGATTCCTAGGATTCACAACAATAATTTATTTTTCTCCACTTTCGCGGACGACTTAGTCATATTCTTTCAAACTCCTATCTCAGACCTTAAAAAAATAATGAATTCTATTGAGAAATTTTCACTTGCGTCAAACTATCACATTAACTCTCAAAAGACTCATATTTTCCCTTTGAATCATTTGGCTCATAAACCTTACTTATTCCCTGTTTCTCATTTTCATATTACTTACGGGGTTAAATATCTGGGTATTCATAGGGAGCATAATAGTTTATCCTCATTTCAAAATAACTTATATAAAGTATGGTCGACAATAATGCTAGACATGCGTAGATGGGAACTTCTGAATTTATCACTTCTATCAAAAGCTGCAATAATAAAAATGAATATCCTTCCTAAATTTCTTTACCAATTTAGTTCTTCAGATCAAATAATTCCGAAATCTTTTTTTGACAAAGTTAATAAAGAATTAGCTAAATTTTTGTGGTTTCCCAAGGCAGTTAGGATTTCTTATTCTAAATGATCAACTTCTAAAGATAAGGGGGGTTTAGGTTTGCCAAATTTTTATCTTTATTATTTAATTGTCCTGGCAAATAAACTTTTATCCATTTCTAGAATGAATAATATTCACAAAAACAATACATCCAATTGGGTTAAGATTTTGCATCAATATATCATATCCAAAAACATAAACCCTGATGCCATTCCATTCATATCTACTGATAGCATGAGCACTCTCAAAATCTCATTTTTCTTAAAACATAAGATCAAAGCATTTCAGGAATTATTAAGACTTATCAAAATGGATAATATTTCACATATACTTCAACCAATCCACCTGAACCCAAATATTAAATTGAATAATACATCATTTAACCTTACAAATTATCCCCTGATAAAAAAATATTAAGATTTGGACATTTCTGAAATATAAGGACCTATCCTTGGCTGATTTACGGAAGTTGCTGAAGGTCAACTGTGTATATACCACAATACTACGTCAAATAAGTAATGTGGTTATAAATTATTGTGATCTTACTAAGCCAAGAGAACAGGATCTTAATAATTTAGAAACGATAATTAAAACATTATCACTACCTGAAAAAATGTTGTCAAAATCTTATAACTTATTAACTAAATTAATACAAGGTTCGTCATGTCTTTTTTCGAATTTTTGGGTTAATCACAATCCTCAATTAACAGATAAGCAAAAACTTTTGGCCATTAGAAATACCCTGGATTACTCCCCTTTCAAGAATTGGTTTATACCCAACTGATGATTAATAATAATGCTTACTATACTCCTTCCAAACTTAACAAGTTTGATGTGAACAAATCTCCGTCATGTCCTTGTTGCTCCTTTCCCAAAGCTGATCTTTTACATATTTTTTGGTATTGTCACTTTTCACATAAACTTTGGACTTCCTTGAAAGTAAGGTTACAGAAAATGGGGTATCATAAATCCACTTTATCATGGGAAATTGCAATCTTACATATACCTATAATTCATCTCTAAATTGGATACACATGTGCTCGTATTCATTTGTTCACTCATTAAACTGTACATTACCAAAAATTGGCTTGACCGCACTAAGTTAAATTGGAACGCCTTTAGAACAATGGCATACTTGTATATTTCTGCACATAAAACTATGTGGAAAAGTCCTAAGAAAAGGGTTTTAAATAATAAAGTTTTAGAGAAGGTCCTCTTCATTATTAATAATGACTAATAGTTATCAAACTTATTGTCACAATATAATATCAGGATTTATTTACTTTTATACTTCACTTTCTCATATTGACTATAGTCTCATTTCATCCTTTTTTTTTTTTTGTTTCTTGGTTATCAATTGTATATATTGTATATATTGTTATATGTTGTTATGTTCTCACCTTCATGAGTTATTATACATTATTACAAGGTGTATTAATTTAATCAACTACTATATGATGATATTCATAATGTTTTGTTGTTTTGTTTATGTCATACTTTACAAATCAATAAAAAGATTTTTGAGAAAGAAATTATTTTTCTTCAAGCTTTGTTACAAAGTTTTACGCAGAAGATACAAGTATCAGGAGAATATTAAATACAAACGGAGACATTTTTACCTTTATTAATGGGTTAATTGACAAGCTGGGGGAAAAAACAGTAGTTGTTTATAAAAAAGGTAAAACTATTAAAAATCTTTTGAAAAGAGGTGAAAGTGTTTGGAAATTAGATTCACACAAGAAACCTGCTACAACTAAATGTGGAAACTGTGGGCAATGCAAGTTTATTTTGGTAGGTGACCAAATTAACATTAATAAAATGTGTATTAAGAGCACTTTCCCTTGTAATTACAATACCTCGGGTGTTATTTATGCACCTAGGTGCCAAAAATGTGTTTGATACTACATAGGAGAAACTAAAAGAAAGTTAAGGGAGTGATTTATGAACACATTTCAGATATTAGAAAAAACAATATGAACAGCTCCCTAGCAAAACATATTTCTAACTACCCCAGATCACTTTTTCCTTTTTTTTTGGCTTGGACTGTGTGGCAATAAATCCCAGAGGAGGCCCTTGGGAAGACCTTTTATTTTCTGGCGATCTCCTTGTGGTTCCTTGGCATTTGTGACAGTTTGTGGTTATTCGAACTCTATTAACAACCTGCTCAAACTAGTACAATCCATCAAACCAACCCCACAAAATAACACTAGCACAGTCTCATAGCTGACCAATGCAAATCTCATGTCATCAATACTATTCTAAGACTACAAAGAAATAACCCTCAAAGTCTTCATCTCCCATCCATCCCTGCAACCCTCTCAACTCTCTTCTTCCAACCAAACCCTATGTCTACTATAAAACAGCTCTTACAAAAATTGAAGCCCACAATCACTGCTGCCAACTTACCAATAGAATATGCTGCTATGGCATCAACTTTATTAGCATACCCCATAACTATACTCATTAATTACTCCATAAAAGAATGTCAAACCCCTAACATCTGGAAAATGTCTTACATTATTTCCTTACCTAAATTTGGCACTTCCACAGACTTCTCTAATTGTACACCCATTGCCATTCTCTCTCAATTAATCAAGATCCTAGAAAGATACACATAACATTTATTAACTACCTACTAGCAACATTATAACAAACACCCAACATGGTTTCAGACCTAGACATAGGTACTTTCTACCTGGAATGAACAAAGGATTAGCTGAAATTTTTAGTTGGGTGATTTCACCTGATAATAATTGACCAATCAAGAGGTTCACATGCTTTTAAATAGGATACACTAGTTTATTTGAATGATTCTGAAGAAGTTCTGTTTGTTACTGAATTAAAGAACTAAAGCATTTAATCCTACTCATTGAGTTTGGTCTCCTGGCTTACCAGCTGTAGAATGTGATTTTGTTTTTTTATCTTTGTTTTCTTTTTTTTTAAGTATAAGAAAACGTACTTGATAACGAACAGTCATGTAAGGAAAAAAAAACATTTTGCTGTTTATCTTCCTTGTATCAGTGACCATTAAACTCTCCTCTTTCCACTGTCCATGCAGTTCATTCTCACCTCCAGGAAATGAAGGTCAAGTAGCAGAGTGTAGAGTTGTTACCCATCTGAAGCTAAGGGTTTTGTGGCATCAAAGCCCCAACCCCTCTTTGCATGCCTGTAACTTTCAAAAGGTTCAGCATGCAATAATTGTCAGTGAGGACATGTCACTTACTTCTGCAGGTGATGCAAGCTCTCAAGATTGTCTTGTCCTCTCAAAGTCAGGACTCCCACTGGATTTATTATTTCCACTGTGGTTATACTGAATAAACAAACACCAAGACATTCACCTCTCCTCCCCCTGAAGACAGGTGACCCGGCAAAGCACTCTCTGGCATGCCAGCTTCAGCAGGTGTCCAAGCACTATTTGAAGTCCAGCCATCTGGATCATACTCAGGGTTTTATCCCTCTAAGCCAGCAAAGCTATTAGGCAAATAAGCATAGTAGGGGTCTTCCCCCACCCAGAGACAAAACTGATTTTGCATCACTGACACAGTGAAGAACTATTTGTGAGTCAAAAGAAGGGAAAGACTAAACTAGTTCACTGAACTGCTGGCTTCCACAGGAATGTGGTTTTACATTCATAAAATATTTACTGGCATAGATCATTCTCATATCCTCACTGCTTTTCAACAAAAAAGACAGGCATGTGCTCCTTCTCAATTGTTGATATACCAAACCACTCCACTGCTGTCCATGTTGCTGCTTTTCTCACCTTGGAGTACAGAATTGTGAAAGGCATTAAGTGCGGGGAGGAAGGCCGTCATCTTCAGACAATTGATGTGCAAACTGACTGCTGTAACCATAAACTATGGACAGTGTATCCTTGACAAACATCCATCCTCCACTCAGAAGCACAGGCATCCAAAGTAATAATCACTAAAGTGGTAGGGGGACTGGAAGCTCATTGTCAGATCTGGAGTATGCAGCCACTAGTTCCGAAGTGTTCTGCATGCCCTGGATATTTTGACTTAGAGAGACACTGGACACATAATGCCATGTGAAGGGAGCCTCCTAATTCTGGTGGTAACCAGGTCCAAAGTTACCTCAAAGATATAACTTTCCAAATAAGCACAATTACCACTTTCTCTGAGAATGGAACTCTTACTCAGTGGTATACCACAGAGTTTTGTCCTACGACCACTACATGTCTCCATCTTTATAAATATTGTCTTAGACTTCCACGAACTCAAACTGGTTGTGTACACCAGTGATAGCCTTGTGGCAGAACTCCCATGGCATTCTGCAAATTAGGTTGCAAGCAGATTTTTCTCCATTCTCCACTTGGTTACTTACTAACAAACTCTTGTTAAGCTGAAAGAAAAATAATGTAACGATTTTTACCACTCTCCAAGAACTCACTACTTGCCCACTATTAACCCTAAGAGATATTACTGGTAACTACATTCCTAACGTAACCCAGCAAAAATACCTTGGTGATATACTTGACCCTTCACTCAATTTCGCTTTTCACATGAATACCATTACACAAAGGTGCTGACTTAACAGTAACTATGCTACTAAATCTCCCACTTACTATCTCTCACTGCCTGTAATGCTATTGATAGAAATATACCAATTCCAAAACTAGAATATAGACTCCCCTTCTATGTTTGCACTCAAAGAACACATACATTATAAACCACTGAAAACAAAATACTAGCAGATATGAATATGCATCACTGCACCTTATTAGATGAAGTCAAATGGCTACCCATAATGTTTGTCTTTCAGTTTTTCCCGGTTAGGGGTCGGCACAGCGGAACTCCGGTCCACTAATGATTGGCAGTTGTTTTTTATGGTGTCGAGTTGCCAGCCCAATGCCCAACCTTCAACGGAGGCACGCCCATTCAACGCATGTCTTTCGAACGCCCACTCGACCAAGGGGAGAACATGCAGACTCCACAGAGGAGGCACTCCCAACCCAAGCCGAGAATCGAACAGAAGAACCTCTTGCTGTTAGGCAACAACACTACCGCTGCACCACCGCGGAAGTAAATGGCTACCCATAATAAGCATAAGCAGGGCAAAATTTCTTCATGCCACCACAATTTACAAAATACATAGCACTTGTTACTGTTCTCCACTAAAAAGTTACTAAAGGAGCAATCAGGATGACTCAATGACTCAATCTGATCACATGTCAGAACTACCAAAAGGGAGAGACTACACTCCAGAATAAGCCCAGCACATTGGGACAACCAGCCAAATGATGTTAAAAATAGAAAATCACTGCAAAACTTCAAAGGCACTTTAATGTTAACACCTACATAATGAAACAAAATGTAACTGCTTTCTAAATGTTGGTTAAAAAATTCATCCATTTCAAAATATGCACTAGTCAACAACACTTATTTTAATTCTCTTATTAATTTGTTAATCACTTATTTCTTCAGCTTGTATGACTTTCTACATCTCTTAATACATACTCTTTCCATTGCAAAGAGGTTATACATAGTATATACAATTCCCCTTCAATGAAGTGACTTCTGCTTTTAAACATTACTTGAACTGCCGTTTATCTCAATTGCAATAACCACAAATGTACTACTGCTTTGTTATGTGCTTCTGTGGCATTAAGCTTCTGACTCATAACTGAAAATGTCAGCAGATCAGCAAACTTATCTAGTTAACAAATGGAAATAAAAACAAAATGGTATTAAAAATAAAATGTAGAATTACCACATTTAGCAATTTATTACACTGTTACTGGTACATTTCTGCATAGTATGGTGCCTTAGTCTATGGCAGGATTGTAGCAGTGTCAGTATTGTGAATTCTGCTCCAGGATTTGTGCTTCAGTACTTTTTATAGCTGTATATACTTGATTAAAGTTGCATTCCAATAGCTGGTGCCTTACACTGTGGTAGTATTGCAATCTTCCTAAACCTATAAATGACAACAACTACCCTCAGCAATCTCTAAAGCAGTAGTGTCCAACCCGCGGCCCGCATGCGGCCCTCAGAGCTCTTCCATGCGGCCCGCGACCCTTAAATTTAAATTTAATTTCACTTTTTTTCCGTGTGTTTACACGTCCGCGTAGTTTTGCTCTTCTGCGCATGCGCCAACTTTCTTTTTTTTATGTTTTTTCCATACCAGCGTCTTTGTGCTGGTATGCGTATGCGCATGCGCGAAAACACCGTTAGGGCGATTTGTATAAAAAAGAAAAGCTGCAGGAAGGAGCGTAGAATCGTAGCGTAGCCGTAGAAGAGAGAGGATTATTATATTTCATTGTGTGCACACCGACTACTCACTACAACGAAAGGTAAGTTACAAGATGAAAGTGTTTTGAAGTTAGTGTTTAGACTAGAGTAGACCTAGTAGTTTACAACACGTGTTGAAAAGCAACAATTCTCCTGTTCGTACTGCAAGAAAAAGCAATTCATCTTGGTAATATTTTAGCAATTTAGCTTAACAATGTACATTCTTCAGGATATTTAATTAGACTGTTTTTAACTGGTTTGTTTACTTGTTACAGTAGCCTAGTTACTTATTCATGTGTCATTTCTCTTGCCTGGAGAAAGTATGAAAAAGCAACCGACAAAGTCCGTTTGTCTCCACTCTTTCCATAAATGATGTATTGTATTTGATAAATGTAGAATAGATCATTGATGCAGATATGTACTTTTTTAATGTTGGGTATTTTGTGTTACAGTTAAGAATTATTTGCTGTGTGCTGTACAACGTTTTTCTTACAAAACTTGCTGTCTTCTCTCTTTGACGTAGTTAGAAAAATCAGAACCGATGGTTGCAGAGCCGCTGTTCATTAACTGTAAATTGAAAACTTGTTAGAATTCTTTTAGTTATTTTGGACCTTATGCCTGCTCTTACAATAGTTGTAACATTCGCGCAGGTCTTGATTGCAGGGCTGGTATGCAGTAACTTAAACGTACACCGTTGATGACGCTGTATTAAACTTCGGCGAATTAGTTCCTGTTAAACACCTGAAACTATGGTTAC
Organism: Protopterus annectens; assembly: GCF_019279795.1. Lineage (NCBI taxonomy): Eukaryota > Metazoa > Chordata > Ceratodontiformes > Protopteridae > Protopterus > Protopterus annectens. Next base: position 647,688,103 of record NC_056731.1, on the reverse strand, counting down.
ATAGTGAAAGGGTTACTGTCGCATTCCTGTATGGGACACACAAAAAAAAAGTATTCGTGGGTTCTGTTCAAGCAGCTTGTACAATCGCTGGTCTGAGCTGTGTCTTTATTGTAGCTGTATTCTTTATTATCTTCATCTTTCTTCAAGTTAGATCTGGGTTCAGTTTTGGCAGTGTTAAAGTTTACTACTCCCTGGAGAATGGACGGAATGGAATAATTTCTTGTATATAAAAGGTATCCCTTCAGATATCTGGAAAGAGGATGGGCTGTCAGAATCGGATGTAGAAGACTACAGCTCTCGAAGTGAAAGAACTGCCTTTATCAAAGAACAAAGTGCCCTTTGATATGCAACATTCCATGCCAAAATATCTGAGAACTAAAGTCCTCCTTTTTTTCCTCCTGAAATCATTAGAAGACTTTGTTTATTGCGCATTTGTCTTCCTTCTGTATTTTTAAAGCCTTTTAAATTATGGGTTGGTGTGTGCCCTATTATATCCCAGAAATATATATATTTTTTTCAAATCCAGATTTTTATGTTTGCACGTACCAGGATTTTTGCAGCTACAGAAATAATTGTTTTGCCCATGTAAGTACTCATCAGCTGCAGAAGTGAGATACTTTTTTACAAATCTGAGCATTTTTGTTCAAAGAAGTGAATACTATGCATTTTGAGTTTGTAGGCATATCCAGGGTAAAACTGATAATCATTTTTGTGGTTGCTTAAAACCCTGTGTATACACTACCAGGATCTAATTCTAAGAAGTAGATGTTTACATATAATTTTAAGTCAAGATCCCAGTATTGTTGTCGGTTCTACTACACTACAGGGTTGTTTGCGGTGGTCATTGGCTTGCAGATGTGGTGTTTTCAGTGTGAATGAAAGTCATACAAATCAGACATGACCATCTTGGCACATTTACTCCCTGTTGATGTCTAAACGTCCTCATGGATAAAAATACACCTGAGTAGAAAATCCATACCAAGAGAATAATAATCTTGACATACCTCAGAGGAAGAGCATATATCAGTATCTCTACCTTAATTTGTAGTCTTTGATCATGCTCATAAGTTTTTTTTTCCTCAGAGGAAGTAGTAAGGACATTAGCTGTGAAATGTTTATACTGGTGATGGGGGGGGGGTCATTCTAACATAACTTGAGTGGGTCATCCAAGTTGTGCACCAAGCAATGGTCTGAAAAGGTCAGTCATATAAGAGTTTTTTTTATCCTGGTGCCAACATATGTCACTTTGTGAAACTATGAAATATCGCCCCACTGTCTAACCTAATGTATACTTTGTAGTTCTAGGCTTGTTGGACATCATGATGCAGGTCTGTGAAAGCTGCCAATGTCATGTTTTCATAACATAAATCACTCTCAGATCCATGATTGCTAGAAATGTATTAATTGATTGAAGTCTGTATTTATGTGCTGATAGTGTGGTAATGTTACTGACATGTTTAGGATTAGGAATATGTAATACTGGTCATGCAAAACGCCCCACTTGCTACAAATTTCCTAAGTAATTCAGTCAGTCAGGCATGTGTTGCAGGAAAAAAGAACATATTAATGGGCATTCATAATAATGCAGTCTACTTTGCAGGAGAGGCATGCTACTTTTTCCCCAATTCAAACCACAAAATATGGTTTCTCTTCAGTAATTGAAATGGAGACCAGTTGGGTAGTGGATACAGAGTTTGTGCAGGTCCATAGATTTCTTCATGACTTTCACAGTATTTATTTTAGTTTGCATAAGTTAGAGTTAGTGGATATGATTTAATTTAATTAGTAAGTCAGTCAATATACATTTTTATAGAAATTACAGACATTGGGATTGTTATAGGAGCAGAAGGATTAACAAAATATATCATAATCTTAGATTACTGCATAATGCTATATTTCCTTTGGTTAGTGAAAGTTTTATACAACTTTCTTATTGTACTTCTAAATTAATTGTTTTCAATGCATTTATTAATAAGAATATTTCAAGTACACACTATTAAAACTGGTGTTACTATGATAACCTTCTGTACACCTTCATTGTCTGGAGGTTATGGGGATGATAAAGGGGCTTAGCTTGTGATCACTGAAGGTGTTTGTACTCTCAGCCAGCCATACAGTGAACATTCAAAGATCATATCACAATTGTTTTATTTATTATTTTTTGTTAGGTTAGTTAGTCAGGAGAGCAGGCAAGCATGTCAGCAGAGGAGTATGGCAAGCTGACAAGGAGCCAGTTGGCTGAAATGTGCCAGACTAAAGGACTTGTGTATGCTAACCTGACTAAAGCAGACATGATTGCAGCTTTAGGCACAGCTGCATCACAGAACAGCAACATCGAGGACAATCCGACTGGCTGTGGAGATGTAAAACTCTCAGAAAATGGACAGTTCAACCTTTCCACATAGGTCGGACTTAAAAATCCATCTGGAGCTAAAGAGACTTCAGTTGGAGGCCAAGGGTTTGGAAAGAGTGTGTGAGTGTGAAAGCTAGTTGGTAGTAACTTTTGAGCCAGAAAAAACATCATCCTCATGGATAGAGTGAGTCCTATGCACACGTGTTTAACGTGGTTTACAGTGAAATTGGTATGTTGTCTTGAGATACAACAGAAAGGAACTGGGGTCTATATTCAGCAATGGAATAAGGATTTAATAACATGGCTTTGGATTTGTAGATATTCTGTAATGTAAAAGATTATGGCAAAATAACCATGCTTGCATTCAATTTATATCTCCTGCAGAACAAGATGAACTCAAAATGCCCCAGAAGCTACAGTTGGCAATGCATAGTTATCATAGCACTTTCTAAGGCTGCATTGGTCTTGAAGTCTGTCTGTAAATGAAAAGTGCTCCTTATATTGAGAGTTCGAGCTAAGGTTCAAAACAATTAATTTTCTAGCTAGCGTGTGTAGTAAAATGGAAGCCTTCAAGGAAATGTGTGTTAATTTATCTTTGCTTATGGGAGGGGGTGCAATTGGTGCAGAAGGAGAGGGTGGTGACCCCTCTCATCTGTTCAGATGTTCGTAGAATGTCTGTTTGTCTTATTTTTAGTCTTTTCCCCTCTATAAATTTGTCATTTTCTGGTAAATCGATGAGGATTAAGTTGCCGGCTAAAGCTAAATGGTGACATACACTTGAGTTTTAGAGTTCACATCCTTCAGAAAATGCATCCTAACTCAAATCCTGTTATTGCAACTTTCTAAGTTTATAAGAGCAGTTTTTAAAATGTGTCCTTTTGGGGCTTTTTCCACTTCATTTATTAGGCTTTACCTGGTTTACCAGATTTCTTGCCCTGTCAGGTTTTGTGGTATGGGGTGGATGTTGGGGGGGAGTGGTCATGATTGCTGGACACAGCAACTGTATGTACAGTATAATAAACATGCTTCAGCTTTCTAGTCTCTGGGGAAAAAAAGATTGTTTATGATAGAATCTGTGACTGTGCTGTTACTAAACTTGTCAAATGCAATGTGGCAGAGAGAAGAGGGGAAAGAATTACAGGACTGATGGATTCACGGAGCATGATTGTATTAGTTATAGTACACAGTATGTCTGTAAGCATAAAACAAGTAGTAAAAAGAAAATGCATCATTTCCTGCAAGTGTTGTGTGTTTTTTGGTTGTATGGTTTGCATTGTTTTTCGGCATAATTGATACAACTACATTGTAAAGCTGTGCACAGTTTTCAGAAAATATTTTTGGACTTGGGTTTGGGAAGGTAATGTGGAGTTGTTTGTAGTGAAAATTTAAAACACCTCGATAATCAAACTTTTTCATGCATTATAGTAGTTGTGTCTTAAAAAATAAAGGGCTGCTTTCTTTGTGTAAAACAGGATATTTAAGCAAACTTGTCCTTACTTAACTTGTGTGTGGCCAAAGCCAAAAGTAAGCATCAGATTTCTCTTCTGTCCTGGCTAATGAGACTTACGATGATGGAAATGAATGTACTGTAACAGAAGGAGGGGGTGAAGAAATAAAGTAACCTCAAAGAAAAAGAAGAGTAGACAGTGGGAGACAGACACAAAACATTAATATTTTTTCGAATACAGTGTTAACGGATAGATTTCTACTGTTTGTGGGAATTGTAAAGTTGGCTAAGCAATTTGAGTGTGATGTTTATGTTTCAGGTTGATATTGCAAACGTTTCTGATAGAGTACAAACAGTCTTTTGGAGGGAAGGGTTCTTGTCATTTGGACCACAACAATGTTCTGGGGATAGTTACTTTTATTTTATAACAAAATGTTTGTATTTGGCACGTAAATGTAGTTCCACTAGGAAGAATTTTGGTACAGGACATAGAAAATGGAGGTAACAGATGAGAGTAATCAATGTGTGTGTCTGAATGACAATAAGGAAATAGCTGCAGGATAAAACTGAATTGTGGATAAATACAGAATACACTGTTATTTGGACCAATTTTAATTCCTGTCTGATAGTGGAGTAGAAAAGGAAAATACACAATTAGGAGATGTGAATGTTGTTGTGTCACTAGTGTCTTTTGGCTTTTCCTGGTTAGGGGTCGCCACAGCGAACTCCAGTCTGCTAAAGATTGGTAGTTGATTTTACGTGCCGAGTTACCAGCCCTGATGCACAACCTTCAACGAAGGTACGCCCATTCACGCATGTCTCCACACTGAAGATGGTATAGCTGAGAATTGAACCAGACAGCAACACACAACCGCAGCACCACCACCACGGTCTAATTAGGAGGTGTGAATATTAGTCATTAATAAATATAAGCATATTACACAAGTGAAACAGTCTCTGCCAAAGTGACCCCCTCCAGCATATTACTACCCCTCCTCCCATTCTGCCCTAACTGAGGTGGGTTCATAGGTTCATAACTAGGCTATCTGCCCTAGGGCATTTATAAGCCTAGCCAGATGTGTTTGGCTTTCACCACCCATTTTAAATTTATTTTGCTATGCCCTTTTTCGAGGTTAGTATACTGTGCCTCTGTCTAACAGTGACACAGAAATGATACCCGGGGTAAACCTACGATCGCCCATCCACTCATCAAGATTCCTCTTAGGGACTCTGCCTAACCTGGACTGGGATTTTATTCCAGAGTGAAGGGAGCCTCTGGGTTATGAATTTGTCCCTCCAGCATGTCCTATTTATTTCAGTGCTGAGGTTCAAGTCTCTCGAGTGCGTAGCTCGATGGGATTTGGATTTTCTGAGGTGCAGCATGTCCATTAATTCCGGGTTGGACATGGCTTTATACGTCAGGCACAGATTGCCTCTGAACAGGCGGTATGCCACTGAGTAGCGCTGGAGTTTCTTTAACCGGGCAGCATATGGCATCTGTTTGAGCCCTTTGATCCTCTTGGTGAGGTACTTTTGGGGTCTTTCCAATTGCTGCAGGTGTCTGGTAAGGTCCATCCCAAAAGGGGCATTGTACTCAATTATGGGCCTGGTGAGGGTAAGATGCTACTCAAGGGCAGGGTCATACCGGCCTGGTCTACATGCTCAGAGAGCTCCTTTATGTCTCTTTTCATGTAGTCCAGGGAGGTACGTCTCAGGTCATTCACACCAGCATGGACAATGACTGAGTCATATTTGTACTTGCCTTGCAGTGACCTGAGTGCTTGTGTTGTGGCGGATCCTAGCGCCCGACAGGCTGCTCACCGTGACCCTCTCCTTGTTCAGCCTGGTGAGCGGGACGCCAGTGTGCCTGACGATAGTCACCTATTACAAGTGTATCAGGTGTGTTGTTTAGTCTTAAGGGCTGTGACTGCTCGGTACACTGGCTTTGTGAGCTATGTGTTGCACGTGTTTTGTTTTGGGGTAGCGGTTGCTTGGGTGTCTGCTTTGGAGGTGTCTGCTGCTTAGGCAGATAAAATCTCAGGACATTTGCCATTTTTTTAATTTTTTGTCAGGACACAACTGCCCAAAGAGGGGACTGTCCCTCGCAAAGTGGGACAGGTGGTAACCCTAACTGAACTATGCTGACTCATTTGTAAAATTACTTGGTAATTATACAGTCTGAATAATTCATTACAATATTTCAGTTTGTTATACTGTTCCATTGGTTATTCGTCAGTGCTGTCTATACTAGGCAAAATGACTCAAAAGAAAGGGGTGTTAAAATCTGTAGTCTAGTGAACGTCCATCAAACTAATATGAAACGGAGGTCAATATGTATATATAATTATTATATATTGAATTGATTGTGGCCTTTTCCAGTAGGTATCTGTCTGTTAACTCTCTATGTAAGCTAGTCTGTGAACATCTCAATGCATTCGTGCTTGAAGTGTTTGAAGCATTCCTGAATTTCACAATTGCCTGTTGCAATTACTGAAGTAAGCATCACGAGTGCAAATTACATACAAAACAAGGCATTATGACAAAAAATACTTTTTGTCTTAATTAAATAAACAAACCAGCCACGATTAAAAGGTTTTTAAATATATTTAATAATAAACAATAAAAAGAATAAGACAATATTCAATAACTCAATGAATAAAGTGACACAGTTCAGAATTGCAGGAAATACATTGCAGGACAATCTCAAAATACAGAAAACATCTACTAATCTTGCTATATTGCAATCTGTCCCTAAGAGAGGTTACTTATCTCTCAGAAATGTGCCTAAGGCCCCTGGCCTAAGCCCTGGAACTGGAAGTCATAAAACAGTAGTAAACAGTTTTACATTTGAAACCTGTCATTTTGTCTGTTTCCACACAAAAGATTAAAAGAACTTCTGGCTGCAGTGTAGACATCCTGTCTTGTTGATGAGATAACACAGTCGTAAAACAATTCACTTCATTTGTTACCTAGCTGCTAGCATTTGGCAAAACTCCTTCTCTTTCAATACAGACAGTTATAAAACAATTCACTTCTAATTCACTTCTGTTCTTACTGTTGTCAAATTTAACTCTTTATGTTCCAACTTCTACCTTACAGCACACATCTGCATGCCATAGGTATAGTTACAATACACACATCTCTGTTCTTTCCCAGCAGGGTACACTGGTTACATTCTTGAAGCTCAGTACAGAACATACAGTTCAACACACACTTCTGCACCAATAGTTTAACATACACATATGTATAGTGTTTTTTTTTACATTTGTCAGACAAGCATAGGAAGCATATTAATATTCAAAAATGACACACAGAATTATGTACATTGTACAAAATAACATCTAGCTGGGCTGGCAGCCTCACAACCGCTTTACCCAAAACTAAAGGGATGATGATGCATTTGTTGGCATTTGGCTTGCGGTCATGTGTATGGCACCAGTCATTTGTTTGGGTGAGACCCTCTTATTCAGAATTGTTTTATTAAGTCAGTGATGTGAATTCTTTACTTTATTCATTGCAAATTTGTTGGCTTAATGTTGTGGATTGTAATACTGTAGGGCTGCTAATGTTGACATTTTACCTACTTTGGACGGCTGGAGTGGTTTTCGCAGTGTGAATTGGTAGTACAGTAGTAGTGAATTAATGACAGTGTCAGTGTGTGCCAGTTTTTTCATTGCAAGTGAATGACTTTTCTTGGGTAGCATGCAAAGTACACAGTATTTAACTTGAAACTTGATGGTACAGCTCTGATTATGTCATTGAAAGCTGCCATTCTTGTAGCAGTAAGAAACTGTTGATTACATGCAGCTAACCATACATGTTCATAGCTCTATCGCAGTCCATCTGAATTTCATGAATTATGAAGAACTTTTCAAAATGCCCAGTATTACTGGCACAGAGTACAGACCAACAGTCACAGTAAATGTGATGTGCTTTATGCGTAATGGGTGTTTTGAAGACTAATGGCATTAGTACTACAAATGAAACAAAGTGCCTCACTGGCCCTCATATGTAATCTGCCCAACAGGATGGGTAACTGTAAATTCACCCCAGGGATATTTTTGTGTTATTTTGCAGATGTGAAATGATCCCTTGAACACCATTAACATATACTACTACAAGTATGGATAGTTTTAATTTTTATTTCCTTATTTTTTAATGTAAATTGTTAGCCATTGTTTTAAAAATTATATAACTAGGAATAAAGTAGTTAAGTTACTCCTCCCTTACTTTTCAGATGGCTTCTACATCTGGTCAAACCAAAACCGTGAAACGCAAGATAGCAGACGAAAGAAGAGTATTTCAGGAAAAATGGACTGATGAGTACTTCTTTGTTGAATCTCATAACAAAGCGCTCTGTCTCGTGTGCAGAGAAGTGGTATCCGTTTTCAAGGACTACAATTTAAAAAGGCATTATATTCAAACGCACCCTAAATTAAGTGAATTGCAAGGCGTGTCCCGTCAACAGAAAATATCAGAATTAAAAAAAAGTCTTACATTTCAACAACAGCTGTTTCGAAAATCAGCTACTCAACCGGATTCTTTACTGAAGGCAAGTTATGTTGTAGCAAATTTAATTGCGAAAAAATCCAAGCCATTTGCCGATGGTGAATTTGTTAAAGAATGCCTTGAAAGTGTAGCAGACATAATTTGCCCTGAAAAAAATCAGAATTTTCTAAAATCAGTTTATCACACCAGACAATCGCAAGGCGTGTGGAAGATATAGCCAAATCTATTGAAAATACGTTGGAATCTCGTGTGCAACTTTCAAGTATTACTCCATAGCTTTGGATGACAGCACTGATATTACAGATACGGCACAACTTGCCATATTTATTCGTGGTGTTGACAACGATTTCAATATTACTGAAGAACTGGCCTGTATGGTTCCACTGAAAGACACAACGAAGTCTGCTGATCTGTACAAGGCAGTAAAAGAAACACTGGCAAGATTTTCCTTGACCATCACAAACCTGTCTGGCATAGTAACTGATGGTGCTCCAGCTATGGTTGGAAAGAGGGAAGGACTAACAACACTGATGGAAGAAGATGCAAAACAGATCAGTAATGTGTGTTTCATGAAGTACCACTGAATTATACATCAAGAAAATTTGTCTGCACAGACTTTAAAAATGGAAAATGTTATGAATGTTGTTGTTAAAACAATAAATTTCATAAGATCCAGAGGATTAAATCACCGCCAGTTTCAGGAGTTTCTGACTACTTTGGAATCTACCTATGGAGACATCTTGTACTTTACTGCAGTGAGGTGGTTAAGTCGTGGAAAAATGCTGAAACGCTTCTATGACTTACGAGATGAAATAAAGTCCTTTATGGAGTTAAAAGGAAAGCCTGTACCTGAATTTGAAAGTGCAAGCTGGATGGCTGATTTAGCCTTCTTAGTAGACATCACTGCTCATTTAAACGACCTGAACTTGCGCATCCAAGGGAAAATCTATTAATAAATGACATGTTTCAAACAGTGACTGCATTTGAAATGAAACTTAAATTGTGGCACAGTCAGATTAAGAACAATAGCTTCATTCACTTTGCAACACTGTCTGAGCAAAGCCATGCAAATACTGAAAAATATGTGGCATTACTTAATAGTTTAGCACAGGAGTTTGAGAGCAGATTTCAAGATTTTAGAAAACACCAACAACAGTTCAGTATATTTGCTACTCCATTCTCAGTTGACATCGACATGTTGCCTGCAAACCTGCAACTGGAATGCATAGAATTGCAGTCAGATATGCAACTTAAAGAAAAATTTCTGCAAGCATCTTTATTTGACTTTTATAAGTTATACCTACCCAAAGAAAAATATCCATCACTTCACGAACACGCCCTGTTCATGACATCTCTTATGGGGAGTACATACATTTGCGAGCAGTTTTTTTCTCGTATGAAGCATACAAAAAATAAAATCAGAACAAAAATTTCAGATGAGCATCTTGAAAATACTCTTCGCATCGCCACTACATCTATCAAAGCTGATATAGACGCACTGGTATCAAAAAGACAAGCTCAGTCTTCACATTAAAAAGGTTATGCTCATAATGTTTGTCTACTCTACTACACAAAAGAACAATCCTGACTTGACAGCCTGAACCTCCTGATATGGACACTTAAGTATAACAAGAACTAGGACCAATAAGTTTGAAATCTGCAAAGGTCTGTGCCTGGCTGCACCCTTGTGAACTGGTTTCACGAATAAACAGTGCCACTACTATTTTATTATAAAGTCACTTATTTGTTTAAATGTGAGAAATGCAGATTGGAGAGGCAACTGCAAAACAGCATGTGTGAGTTTACCTTGTGAAACTGGAGTGTGTTTTGGCATACTACCATGTTCTTTGTGTCTCCACAGTAAGTGGGTGAACCAAAGTTAAATGTGTTGTACCATCTGTTAGTGACAGTGAAACAAATGTAAAAATAAAAATTGTTCATTTTTTAAGAAGTAAAAGTGTCATCATTCCTGATATTGCCAGTGCCATATTTCAGGGACAGATTGCAAAGCTAGAAACAGAAGAATACATGAGCTTTGGACAACATATGGCCATTAAGGACATGATGGAAGACATGGAAACCAGCAAAATCACAGGTATGATCTCATACAAATTGAAAGGTTTGTACCTGTTAATTTTTTTTACAAATAAACTTTACTAAGATGTTAGAATGGATTTAACTGTTTTTTAAATAATTAGAAAGAGATATTGAAGTTTAGGGGAAATATTATGCATTTATTAATTTATTTATATTATTTATTAATTTATTTATTGTTCAAATTAACCTACAATACAGCCACATTAGTCCACATAAACCAGTGTTTTTTTTTGCTCTTCAGTTAATGTGAGACCTTTTTTTTTTTTTGCTCTTCAGTAAATGTGAGATTTTTTTTTTGGTCCTCACCTGCCGTTTGCCCCCAGACCATTTTTGTTAACCCAATGCGGCCCTTGCAACTGAAAAGGTTGGACACCCCTGCTCTAAAGTACTCATCAAAAACAGCACCAAACACATGCCTATATACCCAGTGGAGCCCCAAGAGCAAAGCCCATAAGGCAAGTCAACTCATTACCCAGATTGTATGACACACAGATGTCCCACTCACTAGACTGAACAAAAAAATGATAAAGGTTAGATCCTTATCTGGAACCGGGATCTGCCAAGTTAGACTTGCTCTCAAGTCACTACACCATAGGTACCAGTATGATTCTATCACACTCCACATGGGTGTTAATGACCCGAGATGTACTTTAGTGGACTATATGAAGACAGACATTGTTGATCTCACTGTCTCATTCAGGTATGTGCCTTGCATTGAGCAGTATTCTATCTTCAACAAGAGTGATGCCACAGTATGAACAAAAGATGACTGGCTTCAATGACTATATTAGTTTCTGGTGTCTTTCCAGGGGGATTCAGTATCTGTCAGCATGGGAGGATAGTTAGCAAACCACATTGCTTTGCAAGCAATGATCTGCACCTCTCTCTCCTAGGCTTCAGAATATTAGCTAAAATTTTATCCATCCCCTTAAAGCCTTTTTAGGCAATGCCAAACTGACAAACCCACCAACATAGCAAATAATCCAAGCTCTACAAGCTCTCCTCACTCTAGAGAATAGAGACATCTGTGTCATTAATAAGACATGGTTTTAAATCCACAGAAAGTACTTAGGCAGTGCAAGGCTTCAGTGCCTTCCACACATTTAGGCCATCAGCTGCACAGACAGGAACAAAAGGTGAACGAATCTATGTTAGCAATAAGCATAACTCTACATTGGTTAAACAGGACAATGCCCTGGAATTTATCCATATGCAAATCACCATAGAGAAAGTCTCACAGCATATCCTAGCAAGCTATAGGCACCCTCAATGTATGCAGAATCCTATGGCTCGTACATAGACCTACTGGAGATGCTTGCCATTAAACCAAATACCCTATTCAGGGGAGATTTTAACTAACCCTCTATAGACTTGGAAACATGCACTGCCTCATACTCATAACGATTCCTGGATTTTATTAACACAAATACCATTGACCAAGTAGTGCTCACATCCACCAGAAGTTCACACATATTGGGTCTGATACTCATCAATATGGGAGAGCATTGCACCCCCCACCCCCCAGTGTCATGTCCTTACTGGTGAGGTTGGACCACAAAGCTGTCTCCTTTGAAACAAAAATCAACTTGATAAACCTAGCAAACTCTGCAACAGCTAGGAACCATTCCATAACAAACTACATCCTATTAAGTGATAGTTTGTCAAAATTCAACGCCTTTCCTAACCTCAGGTTCACCGCAGAATCCTTTATAAACGCATTCTGTGAACACCTTCAGGAATGCATGGATCATGCGATCCCAAATAAAACCAAGACCCAATCCTCCAAAGGCAGACGTCCTGTCTGGTGGACCCCAGCCATACCCAAACTATACAATAGAAGGAGGAAGCTACTAAATGATAGAGCAAAATCCCAAAAAGGGAAGGCATCACTGATCAGTATTAGCAAAAAACTATGGGCACTCATAAAATTGTCTAAGGCCAGCTTCGAGAGAAAAATTGCACAGGACACTAAGGATAATCACAAGGCTTTCTTTAGTTATGTTAAGAACCTGGGTTGTAGTTCCCAGATATGCTCAGAATTAGTCTAAAATGACAAAAAATACACTGAACCCACAGACATTGCCCACATCCTAGCTGACAGGTTCAGCGGAAACTTCTCCCCCCCCCCCCACCAAAAGGGCAAATATCTATCCCAGCAGAGTGCTGCCCCCCTGACATCTCAGATGCTCAGGTAAGAGCCACCCTCTCCAAAGCAAAAAACACAGCATCAATGGGACCAGACAGTGTCCTGGGCTGCGTCCTACATGAACTCCAAGAAGAGCTAAACCCAAACATAAAACTAGTGTTCAATCTCAGCCTTACTACAGGATATTTGCCTAAAGGGTGGTGTACAGCAACAGTGGTCCCTCTCCATAAAGGTGGTGCCTCAATGGATCCTGGAAACTATCGCCCCATAAGCCTGACTAGCTTGGTCTGCAAAGCTATGGAAAGGATCATCATGGACCTCATAAATAAAGATATTGGGGACCTACAGACACTGGATCCTACCCAGTTCGGCTTTGTTAAGAGCAGATCCTGCCTCTTAAACCTGGTTGATTTCTTTGAAACAGTCACCAAGGCCATTGACGAGGGGAAGGTGGTCCACACAGCCTACCTGGACCTCGCAAAAGCCTTCGATACAATACCCCACTCGGGCATTATAGATAAGCTCACCAGCTTAAATATAAACCCCTATGTCACTAGATGGATTGCAAACTGGCTCAAGGACAGAACCCACATGGTTAGAATTGCTGGAGCCATGTCAGACTCCAAACCAGTTACAAGTGGTGTCCCACAAGGCTCAGTCCTGGGACCTCTCTTGTTCGGTATATATTTCTCGGAGGTACAGGCCAACACGGAAGGACTGTGGCTGACCAAGTTTGCAGATGACTGCAAACTGGGTGCCATAATCGACTCTCCAGCCGACACAAGCATCCTCCAAAAGGGCCTCATAGAAACAGACAACTGGTGCCAGAGCCATGGCCTCAAGCTAAATGCCAAAAAGTGTATAGTCATCCCCTTTGTCAAAAACAAAGTGCCCACAAATTACCACATAGGTGGTAATCCATTAAGTACAGAAGAAGTAATTAGGGACCTGGGGACCCAAGATGATAGCAATCTCTCATTTGACAACCACGTGGCCAAAGTGGTTAGAAAAGCATTTTATATAGCCCACCTAATCATGAAGATCACATCTAGATCAGGGGAGGTCATCGTGCCTCTTTACTCATCCCTCATCAGGCCCATTATTGAGTACAATGCCCCTTTTGGGATGTACCTTACCAGACACCTGCAGCAACTGGAAAGACCCCAAAAGTAGCTCACCAAGAGGATCAAAGGGCTCAAACAGATGCCATATGCTGCCCGGTTAAAGAAACTCCAGCTCTACTCAGTGGCATACTGCCTGTTCAGAGGCGATCTGTGCCTGACGTATAAAGCCATGTCCAACCCGGAATTAATGGACATGCTGCACCTCGGAAAATCCAAATCCCATCGAGCTATGCACTCGAGAGACTTGAACCTCAGCACTGAAATAAATAGGACATGCTGGAGGGACAGATTCATAACCCAGAGGCTCCCTTCACTCTGGAATAAAATCCCAGTCCAGGTTAGGCAGAGTCCCTCATTGACTCTCTTCAAAAGGAATCTTGATGAGTGGATGGGAGATCGTAGGTTTACCCAGGGTATCACTTCTGTGTCACTGTTAGACAGAGGCACAGTATACTAACCTCGAAAAAGGGCATGGCAAAATAAATTTAAAATGGGTGGCGAAAGCCAAACACATTCTGGCTAGGCTTATAAATGCCCTAGGGCAGATAGCCTAGTATGAACCTATGAACCTATAAACCTGGAGGACTTACACAACTCATACTACACTACTGTCTTCTTGAAGATAAGCAGAAGAGCTGTCCATGTGCAGGGTGTGTGTGGCCTCTGATTATTTTTCTGGCTCTGCCAATAAATTGTGCTTTGTATAGGGCATGCAAAGCTGGAAGTGGGGAGATCCAGTGATCTTCTCTGCTACCTTCACCATCTTTGGTAGGAAATATGCAAAGCCATGGAACAGATTATCATGGAAATTAACAAAGAGAATCAGCCTTCGGGCACTGGACCCAAGTTTGGCTTTGTCAAGGGAAGGTCATGTTCACTTCTTAAAACATCTCAAAGGGTGTAGGTCACCAAGGCAATAGATGAGGGGAAAATGGTACATACCACCTACCTGTACCTGGCTATGGCATTCAATACAATATTCCACCTGGATACAGCTGACAATCTCACCAAACTAGGAATAAACCCTTACATAACACACTGGATTGTCAAATGGATCAGACAAAATCGATCAGACAGGATCCAGAAAGTCAAGACTGGCGATGTCAACTCCACTAAGAGACTGGTCACCAGCAGGGTACATCAGGGCTCCATGTTGAGATCACTCATATTTGGCATCTACTTCTCAGAAGTAAAGGCTAATGTCAAGGACCTTTGGCTGACCAAGTTCGTAGTTAAATGCAAACTGGGAACTATCACAGATTCCCCCATGACACAAACATTTTACAAGACTTAACACAGACAAATGACTGGTGCCAAAGTCACAGAATAAAACTCAATACCAAGAAATACATTATATTGCCTTTTGGGAAAACTGCCACCCTAGCTAATTACTCCAATGTTAAGACACTACTAAGAGCTGAACTAGAAGTCAGAGATCTGGGAACATATGTAGACAGTAATCTGACCTTTGACCAACATGTGGCAAAGTAGTAAGAAAATCATTCTATATCACCCAACTTGTAAGGCATGGCATCCAGGTCGAAGGAAGTCACAGTGCCAATTTATTTGTCCCTCATCAGCTCCATCATTGAGTAAAATGCCACCTTCAGCAAGTACCTGAGCAGACATATGCAAAAGCTGGAAGGCCCACAAAGCTTCCTTACCAGGAAAATTCAGGGAATAAACACATTGTCCTATGCAGATCACCTGAAAGCCCTTTCTCTATACTCTGTCTTCGACAGGTTACTAAGAAGCAATCTATGCCTTGCACACAAGGCCTCCTTGGATCCATGTCTGATGAACCTTTTGCAGATCTGCAAAATGAACAGCATCAGAACCATTAGATTCAAGGATTTCATTTTTGCATGTGATATAAATAAGACAAGTTAGTGAGACAGATATGTGACTCAGAGGATGACCATGCTCTGAACAGGCTCTCCATCTATGTGAGAGAGTCCATCCTAACCTTATTCAATGGATGGGAAATCGGAAATTCTCCCAGGTCTAGCCTCCATGTCTCTGATAGACAATGGCAGACTGTAATGCCCAAACTAACATACCACCCCAAAATAACATAGAGAAAGTTCCTAATTAACATACCCCTTCCTAATAAATGCCCACAATACATATGGACACAACTGGGTTAGATTGCACAGCTAGGCCTCTAAAGGTCCTGGTGGTTGTTAGCCTAGTACATACCTATGAAACAATGAACCTATAAAGGCTGCAGACGTGAAGGGCAGCAAATTCAGAACTGTTTAAATGGTATATACAGAGTCATGGATACAGTGCTTGATTAAAACTGTTTGAACAGTAGAGGTTTTGATTTTTTATTGTATTATTTTTGAAGATTGTAAAATTACTGTTCTTAAAATGTTTTTGTAATACTTTGGATCTTTTTTTCCATAGGCCTCACTAAAAAAGCGCACCTACCCAGTCATACTTTCCCAGCAATCAAATGTCAACAAATAAATAGCCTCTCCAACTGAGCGACATGCTTGAATTTGTACATACCAAAGGAGTCATTTTACTTAATGATGGGTCTGATAAGGGATGAGTACAGTGATAGGAAGACTTTTATCAATCTTGAGAATATTTCCCTGGAAACTAACTCAGACAGGCAGAAGGATTTGTAGGCAGAAATGGCAGCGATGTGGAAGAAAGACACCCAGACATTTCCAATAGTAGTAGCAGCAACGAGTCTTATAAAAAAGAATCTACAGTCGTATTTAGCTATGTTATCAATACATGTGACCCCATATGAATTGCAGAAAGAATCATTATTGGGCACATTACGGGTGCTACGAAGAGCACTTTTGGCTGACAAAGATTGAAACAATACTAATTTCTTGGACTTTAATTGTACTTTTACTTATTAATGGGGTCCATTCCCGTCAAGGTATTACAAACCCAAAAGATTTGGAGAAATTAAAGAAAGGATTTCCTGACCATAATGAAAATATGGTGATCAAATGAGAGACTGCTAGCCACATAAATCTCCAGGTGTTTTATGACGATATCTATCTGAAGAGGAGCACCAGTTATAACATATGAAATGGAAGAAGCTTTTTTTTTTTTTTAAATCAAATAATACACTGTACTTTGCATTTAGCTTGTGACAATTTTCAATACACCGAGCAAGTGCATATTCCAGACCTTGCTGAAGCTGTTAAGTATTTGTGGATGAATGGATAATAGTGTCCAGCTTGCAGTCACCAGCAAACTTGGTCAACCACATCACACGGATACTGGCTTGGATGCCTACAAAATAAACACCAACCAGGAAAGGGCCAAGCACTGATCCCTGTGGTACCCCACTAGTATCAATATTGTGTTCAGACAGTGTTCCAGCAACTTTCACAAATTGGGATCTGATACAAAGACAATTTGTAACCCAATTAACAATGCAAGGGTTTAAAATAGGTTTGTCTAACTTTTTAATAATACCAGCTCCCATGCAGTGTTAAAAGCCTTGGCCAGGTTGAGATAAGCAGCATGCATGGAATGACCATTGTCCATAGCCTCTGTAACCTTTTCAAAGAAGCTTACTAAGGTCAGGAGACAGGAACTGCCCTTCATAAAACTAAAATGAGTGCAGTCTAGATCAGTTATTTTTATTTATTTTACATTTGTTGACTGGGATAGTCCAACTGGATGCATGTCCATTTTCAGCAGAGGCCCAGGGAGAAAAGCTCCACGGGTAAGCAGATACAGCATTACATAATACCAGCATTACATATTACAGACAGACTATTTACAGTGATTATATAAGTAAGCAAGTTAAACAAGTTCCATAGAGTTAATCCCGAGTGTAAATCAGGATTAAATTAAATTACACAGTAAATTGGTTAACAGATTTTTACACATTCTAGAGAGAGTTAGCCAGGCTTGATACATTGACATAGCCAGTTAAGTGCCAAATGTTGTTTGAGTCTAGTTTTAAATTGACCGAAGGTAGAAAGTAAGGTAATATCAGCTGGAAGAGAGTTCCAGGGTCTACTTACAGAGTTTGCAAAGAGGGAGTCTGAATTAGTAGTTTGTTAGAGGATTGAAGCGGTCTAGGATTGTTATAGGAGGTGATAATATTTTTAAGTGCAGGAGTATTGTCCTGATTATAGAGGATTTTATAGGCTATAATCAGTTGGTTATACTGGATTAGGCTGGGTAGTTCAAGCCACCCAAGCTGATTTAGACTAATGCAATGATGTGTCCTAAAAGGCAGCCCAGTGGAAAACCTGGCAATGTGGTTATAGCAAATTGAGAGTTTGTTAAGGACGGTCTTGTTTAAATTCAAGAGTAGAGGGGATGCATACAGAAGGGTTAAAAGAAGGTGAGAGTGAGCTATGGAAATTTTAGCTGGAGAGGTTAGGAAGGCTTTTATTCTGTAAAGTGACCCTAGTTTTTTTATTGATGGTTTTGATAGTTTGGTTAACATGTAGGTCGAATTTTAGATTATTATCTAGGATGACACCTAATAGTTTTGTAGAGGGGTCAGGGGAGATTATTGTGCCATCATATGAATTTATGGTAAAAGTGAAAGTGGTAGACCTAAGTGTTAGTGAAAATAACAGCATTTTAGTTTTTTTGGGATTTAGGATCAGACAACGTTCAGAAAGCCAGTTTTCTATTGTGGTCTGGGTAGATGACCATAACTCTATTGGAGATGTGGCCGAGCAAATCAGAGTAGAGTCATCAGCATATTGGATACAGCTGACTTTTGGGAGTATAAAGGTCTTTAATGAAGATGGAGAACAGCAAGTGCCCTAGTACAGAGCCTTCTGGTACTCCAAGGGTGTTAGGTAGAAGATTATAGAGTTTGTTCTGCCAGAGAACAGCCTGCTGTAGACCATTCAGATAGGACTGAAACCATTGGAGGGCTCTAGTATCTAGACAGAATGTTTGCAGGGTGTGGATTAAAAGTTGTTGATCAACCATATCGAATGCCTTGGAAAGATCCAAGAAGAGGGCTGAGGATATATAATTATTGTTGCGATTATGGTTTATGGTGTTGGTAAAGGCTAGGAGGGCTGAAGTAGTGCTGTGATGAGGACGGAAGCCATGCTGAGTGTCTGCCATAAGGTGATTCTATATTAGGTGGTGCATGAGCTGTCTATGAATACATTTTTCCATAATCTTTGCAACTGGAGAGAGTATAGCTATTGGCCTATAACTGGAGAATTCAGTAGAGCTGCCTCCTTTGTGAAGTGGGATTACATAGGATATTTTCCAGATGGTAGGAATTTTAGCTTCTACTATGGTTCGATTGATTAGTATTGAGACAGGGTAAGCAATAGCTTCAGCTGATTTTTGTAGGTACTCGGCAGGGAGTTGATCAGCAAAAAGTGTAGCGGGTTTTATTTTTTTGATCAAGGTACGGATAAGTGAAGTGGTGACTGGTTGGAAGCTGAACGTGAGTAGGTTTCTAGCGGTGGTACTTTCAGGACCAGGGAAGCTAAGCGGTAGTTGGATAGCTAGGGCTTGAACGGTCTCAGTAAAGAATCGGTTAAAACTGTCAGAAACATCTTCAGGGGTTTTATCAATAGTAGCAGCAGGGACTGGGGCTGTAGTTTGTCCAGGATGTAGTAGATTATTTAAACCTGCCCAAAACTTCTGAGGGTTATTTTGATTTACTGTCTGTAAATAACAGTAATATTGTTTTTTGTCTTGTAAAATGGATTTTTTAGGTTTGTTCCTGGATTGCCTGTATTTAATGTGATCTTGGGGGGTCTTTAGAAGAATGCCATAAAGCCCATGCTTTATTTCTAAGGGTAATTTTGAGTTTAGACTCTTTAGAAAGCCATGGCACAGTTTTTGCCTTTGCTCTCTTTGAACGAACAGGTGCATACAAACCAAGGATCTCGAGGAATTTGTTGTTAAAGTATGCTACTGCTTCCTCTAAGGGGAGGTGTTTTAGAATAGACCAATTACATGAGTTTAGTTCTTGTTGGAATTTGGCAGGGTCAAAGTTTTCATTGTTTCTAACCTTTCTGAGTAGGGGTTGTTGGGAATTAATGGCTTTGTGCTTAATTACATATGTGAGAAGGTGATTGCTTAGGCCATCAGGGAGGGTACCAGAGGTGTACAGTTGGGGGTGACTATTTATGAGTACCCAGTCAAGTATGCTTTCTTTTTGGTTGGGTTTATCTATCCTGGTAGGGATGGATATGATTTGTGTAAATGCATGCAGGTTAATATGGGTGGTTGGGGATTCTGAAGAACAGGTGCCCTAGTCTATGTTAAAGTCTCCAAGTAGTAGGGCTTCTTGGGGGTAGTGACATGATAGCCAGTGCAGGATATCTTCAAGTGTATATATATTGTTAGCTGGGGGAATGTACATACAGATGATATTAATGCATATATTTTTATTAAGTTGCAATTTGGTGGCAAGAATCTCTGAGTTATTAATCTGAGGTGGTTGTACTACATCTATGGTGACATTCAACTCAGATTTATAGAGTACAGCTACCCAACCCCCCTTCCTGGAAGCACGATCCAGCCTGTCTATGTTGTACCCAGGTGGTAACACTTCATTGTCTGTAGTGTTACGTTTTAACCAGGTTTCAGATAAACAGATAATCTCAGGGGAGTGAACATCCAGAAGTGCATGCAATTCATGTACCTTGTTATTAATGCTTCTAATATTGAGATGACAGGCTAGGAGAGAGTTAGTTGGCCTATTAATTGTAGGTTTGTAGCTTAGATTGCAAGTAGAGGGGGTATGTATATCTGAAGTGGGTGGGCCAGGGTTGGGGTGAATATCACCACCTAGTATTAGGTTAAGTCTATACTTGGTGATGAACTTCAGGAATTTGTTTATTAGTTTGTGGTAGTGTTTGGATCTAGAGCTAATGTGCCTGGGGTTGAGATGTTGACAGACTGAACAAGATGTCGGATAGGACCTGGTACTGTAAGTATGGTTGAAGGTGGGAGGATTTACAGCTGGGGTGATAGTATGGCCTTTCGGGACCTGAAATCCCGTGAGAAACTGGTTTTCATACAAGGTAAGGAGGTATGGTGAGAACAAGAGGGGTAGTAAAGAGGAGTATATCATTATGTGTGATTCAGCTAGTGAGTTAAGGAACTGTTTTACCTGGTGATGCAACACCAGAAGATAGAGTGCTGAGGTAAAGATACTGGAAGGGGGATGGGAGAATGCCAGATGAAAGCTAATAGGTGCTATTAAAATGTAGGTAGAAGAATGGGGGTGGGAGGAATTATCCCAGATGAAAGCAGATAGGATCTATAAAGTGGGGGAGTGGCTATAGTACTTTAAATTTAGAGGTACTGGGGCGGGAGGGAATTGGGGGCAGGGAGGTGAGCGAAGAGAGCCCGAGCATAGTGAGGGCGAACGTAGCTGGGCTATTGCAGTTTACAAGGTTTCCTAAGGTGTCCTAAAGCTATAAGGTAAGTATTATAGCTCTTAATGTAACAGTTTACTTAAGTTACAGGGGAAGGAGGTAAACACTCAAGTAGAAAAAAGACCTCTATGGCTGACCAAAATGGTGACCTGCTTAATTACACAGCACTGTTAAGTGAAAGCTTAAATGCTTTTTGTGTGCAACCTTCTCTGCTTAAATGCTGAGAGAAACTGATTTTGTTATGGTGACCAACTGCAGTCCTGTAGACTCCATTTTGTAGGTAAATGTAGAGTTCAACTAGGAAAAAAGAAAAGAGATTCTAGGGTAAGCATGAAGGCAAAAACAGGCAGTTATTTTATAATACTACATTCAGAAAGGTTTGAGAGTGGGGGAGTAAAGTAGCACTTCAGAATGAACTAAGATTTATAGCTAAGAAACCTAAGCAAGAGAGCAATTCAGTAAATAAACACTTGCCAGATTTTAAAGATATACCAGAAAAACTAAATCAATTGTTCACAATTGTACAACTGGAAAATTGTCAGTAAAAGCACTTCAGGTATAGCTAGCCCAAGTTATTCAGGTCATAAAAGCACTTCTTCAATGTGTGTGTGCAATTTAAACATTAGAAACACTTGCAGCAAGTAGGAGCTCTGATTACACACTTTTTCTAGGTACAGGTTCAGTTTAAACACAAATATTAACACAGAAATTCAGTAGCTACTTAAAGAACCTCTGCAAAAAAATAGAGCAGTCTGTGCAGAATCGGAATTTAGCAGCAGGTCATTCAGTTACACAAAAAAACAGTAAGAAACTTACACTAAGTCACACCAGGTCAGCCAAGGGGGGAAGAGAGAGGGAAATCCTAAGCACCTAGATTTGAAAATTATGCCTGTACTGAATTGTAGCAGTTTACCCTGTTTGAGGAAAGGGGGGTGGGGGAAAAGAGAAGGCAGTCGAAGTGGTTACAGGGAATACCCTGATTGACTCAAGACACCACACCAGAGGTAAGTTGAATGTAAGGGCCTAAAATCTGCACTCAGCACTTTAATTTTAATGTTACTTGCACTCGGCACTGTAATTAGCAGGAAAGACAGACCAACAGTATACAATTTTGGGAATTTTTACAAGGGTTACTTGTTCAAATGTCAGGCTAATGCAGTTTACATGGTTTCCTAAGGTGTCCTAAAGCTATAAGGTAAATATTATAGCTCTTAATGTAAGAGTCAGTTTACTTAAGTTACAGAGGAAGGAGGCAAACACTCAAGTATAAAAAAAGAGCACTATGGCTGACCAAAATGGTGACCTGCTTAATTACACAGCACTGTAAGTGAAAGCTTAACAAATGCTTTTTGTGTGCAACCTACTCTGCTTAAATGCGGAGAGAAACTGATTTTGTTATGGTGACCAATTGCAGTCCTGTAGACTCCGTTCTGTAGGTAAATGTAGAGTTCAATCTGCTTAAATGCGGAGAGAAACTGATTTTGTTATGGTGACCAACTGCAGTCCTGTAGACTTCATTTTGTAGGTAAATGTATAGCTCAATCTGCTTAAATGCTGAGAGAAACTGATTTTGCTATGGTGACCAATTGCAGTCCTGTAGACTCGGTTTTCTAGGTAAATGTAGAGTTCAAGCTAAGTCACACCAGGTCAGCCAAGGGGGGAAGAGAGAGGGAAATCCTAAGCACCTAGATTTGATATTAGATATGTTGTCTAGGTCTAAATAAATGAGCTCTGCTATGGTTCACTCCACATCTTCACATATAAGGTTGGTGAGGCTAATGGGTCTATTATCAGCCAGGTATATATTAGAGAACTACAAAATAAAAGTCCTGCTGTGAGTTGACACTTTTTTCATTCATGTCCTATACTGTCTGAATAACTCTCTAACTTTTGACCATTGCATTACACGCATCTTGATTGTCAAAAAGCTGAAAATGTTGACAAACAAATTGTACACCACTACCTGCAATGAATATACCTGGAATGTCACACTGAGAAAAATTGACTAGTATTGTTTTTTTAAAACTGAATCAATACTTGTGACACAGGCAAACTTACATTTAAAAAAAGTAATTAAAGTATATTAACAAGTTCACATTTACAAGCATTATACATCACATATAATTTTACAGGTCTACTTCAAATACCTGAAAGCTAAAAACGCTGAAGATGACATGGGCGAGACAAGAATAAGGAAAGTTAAATTATCAAACCATACAAGTATTCCCAGGGCAAGTAAACACTTGCCCAACAGTACAGTAAGGCACAATGCACTAGCTGAAACCCATCTAGGTGGGGGGAGCCTTACCCCCCCCAAATATATATACCAACTCCGGGATTACACTACAGTGGGGAAATGGACATAATTCCCCACATTAGGAAAGTGCTTACTTGCCCTGGGAATACTTGCGTGGTTTGGCATTTTAACTTTCGTTATTCTCATCTTGTTCATGTCTTCTGCGTTTTCGACTTTCGGGTATTTGAAGTAAACCGATTTTTGCATATACTATAATCTAAGCAACATTACATAAATTATTCAGTTCATGCCTTCTCTTAAATCTTACTCCTCCAACAAAACATTTTATGTATATATTTCCCCCACAGTTTCCATGTCTTTCTATGCAACTTACTTCTACCCTTTTCCAAAGATCCCATTTCTCTTACCTCTGTTACAACATTCACTACTTCGCGAATAGCTGGTTTAGATTTTTATTTCCATTTTCTAGTAAGTGATGTTCTGGCACCCACCAGAATTAAACTCAACAAGGCCTTACTATGTCTAGGCAATTCAGATCCTGTATCCCAACTAAAAAAAAAAACATTTCCTTAGTTACACTCACTTGCAAGCCTAGTATATTCCTGACAGAGTACTCAGTAAGAATTTCTAAAGTCTTCCAGTTCATCACATTCCCAAAACATATGTTCCCAGTTACCTCTTTCATCCCCATCACACCTTCAACATTTGCCATCTACCTGAGGAAAAATTCTTTGCAGTCTGCTTGGGGTATAAAAGTATCCATGCAAACGCTTCCAGGGGAAAATTCTCATCTTCTAGACTTTGCTTCATATTTGAAAGCCATACATATGACCTCCCACTGTTTTTGTGAATTGCATATCTAATCTCGCTTCCCAATCTTTCTGACCTCTTCTGATTTATTCTTACAGTTATTGTGCAATATTGCATACTAATCATCTCTTTTTTGAGAGCAGCTTCTGTTCTACAATCAATTAAAAAGTCAATCAGTGCAGGTCTTTCATATAGGATCACCCTATCCCTTTCTCTTTGCCTATACTCTGTCAGTCCCTGACAGGGAAAGCAATCATTAGACTGCAGTCTAAATGTTTTCCTGGCCTCTAATTATTTGTTCCTAATACCTTGGTTCCTTTGCTAAGTTCCTCCAGTAAATTCCAGTCTCCTCTTGTCTATTCTCTGTACTCCCAATTATAATCATCACTATCAGTAGAATCTCCTTTCTCCAGTTCCATGTTGGCTTAGTTCTTAGTGTACTTTCTGATAATTTATGAATACAATATTCTGCATGTTATTTTCTTTAAAGATCTGTGACTAAAATCCCATTCTTTCCTTATTTCTTAAATTATTTATTTATTTTTATTTATTTATTTAACATTTGTTGACCGGGAATGTCAGACTAGGTTCCACAGAGCCTGTTTTCAGCGGAGGCCCGGGGAGAAATGCTCCAGAAAATGACAGTGGCTTTAATACGCAACCATCTGTTCCAATTTCATATTACCCAATTACCCCTCTGGTTCATCATCATCACTTTTTACTTTAAACTGCAGCTTTCTGCTTGTGTCATGTATATGAGCCTTAACTGTGCAGCTTTAAAACATCTTTTCAAATCAAGTAATCCTAAACTTCTGTTCTGTTGGGAGGATCAACTTATTCCACTTGACCCTTGCCCTCTTCCCCTCCCAGAAAAAAAAACCCCTCAACTCTTTATTAATTACTGTACATAACTTCTCCACTGGTTGATAAAAATGTGCCTGCCTGTGCATAAAACTAAAGAAACTAAAAACATTTTGCTACTTGGATCTTGCTATCACCATTCATAGGCAAGAGCTTCCAGTTTCTCAGTTTTTGTATTATCTTTTGTTAAGTCTCTTCCTACATATCCTTAGTGGTCATAATCAAATTCTTTTTAATCTACACTCCTAAATACTTACTTCACCATGTTCCCATAAATATGGGTATTGCTGGACCAGTTCAGGTGCCATTACATAGTTTACAGGTATAATCTTTGTTTTGTCTTCATTAATTTTGCACTCAGAAAAAAACTGCAACTGCCTCAAAATATTCCACAACATTGAGATGTCCTTTTCTGGTTCCATCGGGTACAAAATAATATCATAAGCAAATAAAGCCAAGTTTTCTTTAACACCGTACCAATTATATCTTTGAATTTCTGAACCCTTTATTTTCTTTGCCAGTGGTTCTAAATATAATGCAAATAACAAAGGGGAATTAGGACACCTCTGCCTGGTTCCTCTGTTCAGACACAACTTATCAGAGAGGAACCTTTCCACTTTGACTTTTGCCTCTGATCCCTCATATATTCGTCTAATTAACCTTATTACTGTGTCAGGAAATGCAAGTTCTTCCACTGCCCTACTCATAAAATCCAACTTACTCTACTGAATGAATTCTCTGCAACAAGACTCACCAGTAACATCAGTATTTTCCTACATTGTGCTTCTATCTGGATCATTGTTCTACTGATGTTGTCAAGTGTCTGTCTCACCTACACAAAACCAAACTGGTCCATATCCATCAAATTTGGCGTCACTCTTTTAGCCACTACAGACATAAATAATTTATAATCATGGTTTACAATTGAAAGGGGAATATATGAAATTGGAACAGATGGTTGCGTATTAAAGCCACCACAGTTTTTTTCCAGGATGTTGGTTCCTCCCCTCCTTTTAAAACACTGTTAAAGAAAACCTTACAAATCTTTATCATTTTCTTCCCTCATAACTTCCAAACATCCACTGGAATATCATCTATTTCTAGAGACCTTCCTGTAGATTGGCCAAACATCACCATTTTTATCTCATCTCCTCCTATCTTAACTGTTAGTTGTTGAGTCTCATCTACCTCTAACCTTAGCATATTTAAGTTTTCTATAAATATTTTCATTTGTGCTTTTTCCTGATTTCTGCACTTTTCTGTTTTATATAATTTTTCATAAATAGTCCAAATGTTTCTAATATCTCTACAGGATCTCTTGGTTATTTATTATTATTATTATTATTTTTTTTTTGTTACAGGCTCCCTAAGTTAAGCAACATAAAGTAGAAAGGGTTGTGCCAAATGTTTTGTGCTCTGGAGTTATTATTAAAAAACAGTTGCTTAACAGCAATCTTTCTAAACTCATGCACATTATCCAGGTCCTCCCTTTTTCCTCTTTAGCACTCTGCAATTGCACCTACTCTTGTTAAGTGAGATTTTCCTTATTCTGTTATACTTTAACCTTTGTCAGCCTCTCTAAATAATTTTTATTACCTCTCAACCAGATCTTTTTTTCGTTTAGTTCAACTCTATTTTAAACTTCACTTTCATTTTACCCCACTCACTTGCTGTAACATTCTGGAGTACTTTCTATAGTTCCTAAAAACTCCAAGATAATTTTCACTGCCCATTCCTTAAATTCCTCTCTTTTTAAGAGGTAGGTGGAGAAGTGCCAGTATCTCACCTTTACTTCATTATCCTGCATTTTTATCTTAGTAATTATTGGTGCATGATCTGAAATGGTTATTGAATATGTATCAAAGTTCTCAATTAAATGGACATGTTCCTGTGAAATATGATTTTTATCAAGCCTAGCCCAGTTATTTTACTTTCAGGAATAGCATGTAAATTCTCTCGGAGATCTTACTAGGGAATTCAGATACTGTATACCAAATATATTAATACATTTCTTCAGAAATCTACACAGTTTTGTTATATTTTCCCTTCTAGGCCCCATAGATACATCCTTATTGCTGCAAATCAAATTCCAGTTCCCACCTGTAAGTAATATTCCCTGCTGACAGCTAATTATTTCTCCCAAATGTTTAAAGCTACAAAACAGGAGTTTAAGGTGGGGTTTGATACATGCCAGCATAATCTTCCCTTACCAGTAGTACCTTACTACTACAAATCTACTATTACCTTTTTCCTCTCTTCTATCATTACTAGATCTCCTCTAGCAATTAATATAAGTACACCTCTTTTCCTTTGTCCCTATTCTGCAGAATATCCATTCTGAAATCTTTTCTTTACCAAATTCAAGTGCTCTTTTCTTTCTAAATGCATCTCCTGTAACATTGCTATTTGCAATCTGCATTTCTTAATAAGACCATTCACATTCCAAGATAATATGGAAAGTGTCGCCATTATGGTAAGAAGTCATTTATCCCACCTATTACATTCAGCAGCTTATTTCCAGCTTTTGTGATGCATGCATTCATTGTTATTTGACAGGTTAATCCTTTATACATTTTTTCATATCATATACATTGCAACCTCTTTCACATTTTACAATACTGTTTGTTTTAATAAAATCAAAAAATAAATAAATAAATAAATAAAAAAAAAAAAAAAACACACACACAAACAAAAAACGCCTCCAGAACACCCCTATAACTTATTATGAACACAAATAACTGTGTACACATTCAAATAATATAGTTTAACCCTCCCTCTCCTCCTAATAGAGGCAGCACTCTGTCACAGTTGCTAACACATGCCCTAATTAACCTGAAATTCAGCTTATCCATGCCAAGACATGTTATTGCCTGTGCTTCTACTTATCTGGTTTCTGTTTGTTTTTTTTTGTTTGTTTTTTTGTTTTTTTTTTACTTTATTCCCCCTACCTCAAATGTGAAAAACTACTTGCATACTTTCAGAAATAATTTTTAGCCTTGAGGAAACCAGTGTTCTGTCTTTATTGCACTATTATCAGTTTGACTATATGGAAAAGTAAGAGAACAAAAGAAAAAAATGCAGTCTTTTCTTCCAACCTGAAAGACATTTACTGCTAAAGTAAAACTTTTCATTATATATACAGTGTTCTCATATTTACTTGTTTCCACATAAAAGTTATTAGATTTATCCAGTTGGTCTTAATCCAGGTATTCACCTATGCAAAAGAGAAAACACATCAGCAATACATATATTATGATCTATGTACTTTACACACCATCCCCCACCAGAACAACCCAAGATTACAGCTTATTAACTTGAACATGCTTTTGTCTAGCCTTTCGTCTCTTTTTTGCACTGTAATGTCTACATTTCTTAATACTAAAAATGAAGAAAAAGGCATCCATGTACTTTAATAACTTTACCACATACAAGAACAACCCAAAATACTTTACTGTGACATATGTAATTTATATTTGTCAACAGTTTCATAGAAATACTGTTAAGAAAAAAAACTTTTTCTTACAACTACCTTTTTCCTTTCAAGCATTAATGACATGAAACGAGGCAAATGTTTTTCAGTTATGACAAGTTTAACAAAAACAAGAGTCTACTGTTTCTACTTATTCTTATATATATATATATATATATATATCCATATTTCACAAATGTGATTGGTGTTTTGGAGTCTGATATTTATTCACTAATTTATGTGTTGCTAGTCTTCTTCCTCTTAATCTCTCAACTCCAGACTCTGCTTCAATTCCACTGTGCTTCTGGGTCTTTTGGTCAATTCCTGCGCGTGTCTGTCTCTCAAGCATTTTCTTATGGAACAGTGGAAAAGGTTTTACTGGCAAAGTCTCTCCACATACTTTATTATCAGAAGAATGAGAAGCAGAGTCCCCTTCTGCTTGATGGCTCTTTTTCAGTGGACAAGCTTTTGCATTTCCTTCTTAATCTGTTCTGCATCAAAGAATTATTCAGATCCTCAAGGAAAAAAATATTCTGAAGACAGCTGGATACAGCAGCTTGAATCACATACCAGTCTCTCATTCCCTGATTGCCAAAATAAATTTGTATCTCTTCTGTTTGGTGTACAGTGAAAAATCATTTTCCACAAACACTCTACTGTCTCTATCTTTTAATACTTTACCCTTTTGCCATAGCTGTGTCAAGATCAGCTCTTTCCACTAGCAGGTTTGCATCTTTACTAATAAAGGTCTTGGCTGCTTTCTTATGGCCATATTTGGACCATACACACAGTGCCCTTTCAATTAACAATTCCTTTTGCTTATTTGTGCCTTTATAAAATTAATACAGTCTGTTCATTCTAATTTTTCTGGTACAGCAGAAAATCACAGATTTTCTTTATGTACTTTGTTAATTCTACCATTTTTTGAAACATCTATTCTTGAGCAGTCTCATACTTGGCCAGCCTTTTCTTCATTCTAACCTCTGTTTTTTGCTGTATTATCTGTTAGTCTGTATATCTGTTTAAAGCTTCATCTACTTTTCCAGCCTTTTGTTATCTGAGTTGATATACTTCAGTGTCTTGTTTATTTTAATCGGTTCTGAGCACTTTTGACTCCCCCCCCCCCTCTAGCTTACTGAAATCCATGTATTGCACCAAAGCTGGAGCTTGACATGCTTTTGGCTGAATAGCTACAGGATTCTTCCAGTCCATGTTTTCTCTGCCCCTTTTCTTTCAGGCTCTCTTACTTTCTTCTTTACAGGAATTAGAGTGGTGTACTTTCTAGCCAGCAACTGAATTTTTTCAGTTTCTGTTTTCACACTGGAAGAGCTAACGTTAAGTTGTTGATTAGTGTGCAGCAATCTTAGAAGGCATGCTTTAACAGTGTTATGATAGCTCGTGAAGAGTAAAATGTAGTTTGATGACCTGATCTTACATTTAGAATCAAAACATATGCTGATAATCCTTGAAATGAAGTAAATCTCAAGAATGTTTATTACTCCATGATCTACAGAGCCACAGCAAGGTTGTCGCTCACCTAAGGAATTGCCGCAATTTGGCATCTCACTCGAACCAAAGTTAAGGAACCACCAAAAAAGTTGTTCTCCTCTAAATAAGAGAAGTACTACGTGGACACATTATACCTATTTGCTCTTAGGAGGCTATGGATGATGAAGATATTTAATCATTTTTTTTTTCATTTTCTGATGTAACTATCTAAATATATGTCACAGTAGATTCATGATTTCCTCATCATCTTTAAATGCTCCAAGGATCAAACCAGTTGGAGGGATTTTAAGCTAACAGACAAGTATAACGTCAGTGTACTAAAGTTACTAAAGAATGACGGATGTACAAATGAATGCAAAAACTTGTGCATTTTATTGCTAAGAAGCCAACTGGTGAACACCTGTAGCCAAGACCGAAGGAAAATGTAATGGTGGTAATTGGGGATAGCACCTCTACAGTGTCATCTAGTTGCTTTTGGTAAAAGCACACCAATAAAGGTTAAAAAAAAATCTCAAATTATTAGTATACTGCTACACTTAAAATCTTTATAGATTGTACAGAGCCTTTAACAGTGGCTGTAGAGTTAGGTTACATAAAACTGCAACATCTGAGGTCACTTTCAATAAAGAAGGAGCAAGTACATGGTCAAAGTTGTCAGCACTTATGGCATGGCAAATGAGTTCAGCAGTCCCATGCCTAGATGTGTGCACATAAAGCTATGGTTGATACAGCGAGGTGAAGGCAAAAGGAAATACCTTGAGGTTTAAGCCATAACTGTGATTCAGCTATGATATCCACTCAGTGCTACTGAATCTAATATTCAAGCTGTAGGTACGTATTGCGGATACCACCAACATTAAAATATACAGACAGGCACTGTATCTACATGGTACCTCTTGAGGAACAGAGTTCAATTCTATGGTTCTGGTTAACTTATGAAGCATGAGACATATCAAAAGGGCATTGAGTAACGTAGTTATTAGAACACACAACCCCTTAGGTAGACAGTTTGTTTATAACAATATAAGGCAATCAAAAAGTGAGCTGTACAGTTAGACAAATAAGTAAAAATGCTTTTAGTTGAGTAAAACTGGATTATGTATATGCGGATTATTTTTTCATGAAAGTAATGGGCATACTGCTTGATAAGTTCACTACTGTGACCTAACGTGCTCTAGCTAAACAGTTTAAAGTACATCTAGAAAAAGAAGCATCATGCCAGTGTGATAAAATGATTGCTGTGCTGACAAGTAGTGTATGGTTACAAATAATAAAACTATTTTCTTTTCTGAAGCACTGCAAGGAACAATATAATTAGGATTATAATTTTATTTCATTTATAGTCTTTCAACTTCTCTCACAAGAAACCTGGAAAGAAAAGCTTTTGTATACAAATACACAAAGCCATGCAAACATGGTACTTTAGTACAAATCAGGGAACAGGCAGGGATTTGAACCAGTGGAAAAATTAAAATCTTTAGAAGTATTTCTGGACTCTAAATTTTTTTTTCTCTAAGCTTCATAACTGTAATTCAAAGGAGTGAAGAAAGTGAGAAGAAAAGGTAAGGGTTTGGTTAATACATGACAAAACTGCCTGTAATCAAACACATGCCCATTCTCCCAGTCATAATATTCATCAGCCATTAGCTGTACACCATCAAAATTTATATCAGGGAGTATCAACCTCTTTTTCCTAAACCCCTGATCCTTATGGCCATAGTCAGTTTCTCTGCCTGTTGACAGCTATTCATAATATAATGTAATATGATATAATATAATAGTATGCAATATTATGCCAGATGATATGAAATAATCCCTGGATTAAGACACCAAAGTAAACAACACCTTCTTCAGTGTGTAAGTATGAAATAATTTGCATACTTTAACAAATGTATTAATGAATTTATTTGTTCATTCTTTATATTTGTACATTTGTAACTACAGAGAACAGAAGAAACTGTGACACTGACTCTTCTGTGCACTCAGATTTACAGTACAGCGATAAGGGCTGAGAATTCTGCCAGTATCTTTCCCACAGAAGGACTTATAGGCTGCAACCTACATTACCTGGCCACTAGTAAAGCAAGGTATACTGCATCAAACAAGTTTTTATCACGAAGATGATGACTGTAGGCAGTCCTTTTTAACAAACTGCTGTGACATGCTTAACAAGTCTGAATAGTACTAAGTGAACAACAT
This sequence comes from Protopterus annectens, assembly GCF_019279795.1. Lineage (NCBI taxonomy): Eukaryota > Metazoa > Chordata > Ceratodontiformes > Protopteridae > Protopterus > Protopterus annectens. The sequence continues at coordinate 647,655,964 of NC_056731.1, read as the reverse complement.
CCTCAACATTTTTCCACTACTACATTACAGTTATGGTTACCAGGCTCAGTGGGTGACGTACAAGCTAGCCAATAAATGGCTGAATGGAAGAACTGCTACCACCGCTAATTATTCAGAAGCCAGTTAAAACAATGTGCAGGATATATATGTAAGTGCATAATATATGCATTGCCCCCTTTTCTGCCAACCACACTCATGTCAAAATGAAAATGCTTAGTACTACTATTCTGACTGAACAGTGGCTGAGTGTAGTGTACTGGAAGCAGAAAGATTACAAAACAACATGGATAAAGGAATTTTCCCTTATTCACACAACTGTATCACCTCAGAGTTAAGTACATAAACTCTTCTGAAGTGTTCTATCAGGCTTTGATGGTGGTGGTGGTGATCAACTGGGGCTGGCAAAAAGGAAAGGACAGTACTGCAGAGGAGTTCCCCTACACCTATAGATATTGGGTTAGAGGTAGCAATGAAGGAAGCAACTGTAAACATATGCATCTAATTACAGTGCAGAATTTTTGAAGATAAACACATGATGACCAAGGGTTATACAAATTCATTTGGACAGCCTCCAACTTCCCCTCAAGTTTGCAATGGATTAAACTGGTAATCAGAAAATGATTGATTCAGTACTATGTGGTCATCAAGGTGCATTTCAAGTACAACCCCCTACTCCCCAACCCCCATTTTAGCATCTGTATCCTTCTCTGTACAGATGCTAGTATTGCATATGTATTTAAGTGAATAATTGCAGAGGATGAAGGGTGCTATTTAAGTATGTCTGTGATGACCACAATGTATGCAACAGCACTTGCCACATACCAAAGCAATAATGCTACTTTTGTGTACATCAACACCCAGTTATAAAACAGATGAATATTTTTTTAACTACATGCGGTTAGTTGTCCCACTAGGTACCTCATTATTAACAGTCTATCTTCTAAGAAAACAACAAACACAGAAGATCATCAAATTACTACAACAATAACGCCTTGACATTCAAGAAAATACGTACAATTTCAAAATTTAATACAGAATATTGTAATATAACTAACCAGAGCACTGAGGGATAATATAGGGAACATAATTTTTCATAAAGGAAAACAAGCACACTGATAAAGACAAGTAATAAACGACTCTATTTCTTTCTAATTAAAGTGAATTTGTTACTTTCAGGATAGAACACTACTGTAAAACAGTGCAAGACAACCCAAGTCATGGCTTCTCATTGCTTGAATAAATACATGCAAATACTGTTACTAAAACAGACAGAAAAAAGGCCAAATATGTTAACATCATGAAGTACATCTCCTGCATTACGTGTGAATACAGTTTTGAAATAATTCCCAAAAAGCTAGAGATTCTTTATCATGCTATATCACCTAAAATAGTACATGCCCTTTTAGAGGTGTTTTATGGTCAGCTGCCAAGTAGGAGTCCAAAACATACAAGTATTTTCTCATCACACCTGTGTCTTGGGTTCCAGAAGAAAATCAACACTGCTGAGAAAAACAGAGGTTACTAGCAAGGGCAGGTACCTGACAAATATGCTATCTGGCTATAAATGTGCACGGCCAAGTTAAGTAGCTGGTGGTATGTAAAGGCCTGATAGAAGCAATAAGTTTTATATGTCGAGCTGCACTCACAAGAGTGAGCAGGGGTTATGAACCGCAAACGTGTGTGCATGCAGCCCAAATAAATAGGCAAAAACTGGGAAGTCATATTCATGTGTTGTAATATGTTCCATGATATGGCCTGACTAGATTTCTTTTAATGGAAATATAGGACAGACCTGCCTTCCCATTCTGCTCAGGGTGTGGACAAACTCCTAAGGCTTGATAATTTCTAGCTCAGTTAAGGCAACAAAAGTCATCAGAAGATCAACAAGACTTTTCCAGAAGTAATGCAGAAGAAAATGCAAGATTAGAAATACAAAGGATAAAACCAAATGGATAAAAAATCAGTGTTATACAGAGTAACTATGCAAGTGACAAAATCAGCTTAAGAAAGGACTGTAAAGCATTCCATTAGAAACTGTAAATGGTACCTTAATATGTTAGCTATAAGCAGTTTAATGACCGATTTTCATGCTACGCAATAGCTCAAACTAGTGTGCAAAAACATGTAAGCTACAGAAGGCCATGTTTTACTCTACACAACACTCAAACTGGGTATTCTAAGCATATATATGTATCAGCTATAAAGAATATATAAAACTAGTATGGCTCCACTATAAAGAAAAAATATATTAGTATTACATTTTAACTAACCTTTAGCAAAAGAGCTCGTTTTGCAAGATGATGACACACCTGCATATAACGTTCAGAATTTTTTACAACAAAAGCTGTCTACAAACTCACATAAAGCAGAGCTAATAAAGTCAACAAAGTATTCTGCAAAAAAATAAAACCCATGGACTACATATGTTTACTGTTATACAACTTGCCTGTAATGATGAAAAGCACTGCAGTAATGGATACACAAAAGCCAGATAGCACACCACTGACAGTTATGAATGAAACCATGGTACATAACTTCCAGGTACTATGGACACAAATTGGCTAATAATATCCATCTGTTATAAATGATTAATATGTTACACAACAGACATTTTTTGAATTAGTCCTGCAGATGAATGTGCATCTGCCTTTGCCACTTTGCATGCAAACACCAACCTGACAGCCTTTGCTATAACTGCTCCTCTTCCAGTGGTGCAGAACAACCAGTGGGCATATGAGTCATGACTGTCAGTGGTGGAGGCCTAACTAAAACAATGAAGGCTGTCATTCGACGGATACAGAAATACAGAAATAAAGGTCTTAAGATTTTATTTTCACGTGACTGCCACAGGAAATGCAAAACAACACTGTTTTAACTAGGTAATTAGATATGACAGGTCCTATTTAACAAAGAATTGATAATTTGATGAATGGGCTACAAACCGCTCAACTTATAACCAATATTGATTTGATGACAAAATTAAATGAAGGTGTGCAGAGGGAGAATGAGGAGTTTCAAACTCGTAAACTAGATTGGGTTTGTATTACTGTGTCTCAATAAAACAGGACTTGATGAGATATACGTTATAAACATTTAAGAAGCATTAACTTACACAACAAAAAAGTGGTTAAACAAATGTGTCAGTGATTTACAAACAGGTGAACCAGCAAGTTAATTAAAAAAATAAAATCACTAAACTTAGCAGGTCTGTCCAACTTCCCAGACTGATCCCTGCCTGCACATAAACCTAGGATGTCACAGCATTTACACACAAGTTAAGAGTGGTAGCCAGGAACAGCAAAGTGCAAAGGAGTGTTTCTGATTCCTTAGCCGAAGCAAAACTGCTACCAGAGCACAACCAATTAGGAGTGACAAGGACATGTATAAGGCGATGCAGTCACTAAACCACCAATATTTAACACAATCAGAAAGGTAATGACTAGGTCACATGGGCAGGCGTAGCATTAGATAACTGTACAAAGTAATGGGGGTCCCTTGAGGAGTTGCAAAAGGATGGGAGAGGGATTGGCAGTATCAGCAGCAGGAGTTTTTGGTGGGTTATGTACACTCAGTGCTACTAGTGTTAGTAATATGTTACTTAGCAAAAAAGTGGGAAGTGTCCTGTTAGGAAAGAAATGCACAAGTTTTATTTGAGTTCCATAAATATTTATTATTTTCTGAATGACATACACAACACTGTTATCAATTCAATTTTCATTTACCAGGTCAAGTGTTTAAGTCAGCTCTCTGCCAGAAATCAAATGGGATGTCTCCGCTACTAAAAGTGCCAAAACAAATGCTTTGTTTTAAATCTTTTTCATAAGGTTTTCAGAAGGTATACTGTCAAACAGAGACTAATGTTCCTGCTTCACAAACATCCATCTATTTATTTCCTTCAGGACAGAAGATACAGCATCAGCAAGAGCTATAAAAAGGAGCCAAGCACTGAAGAGGAATCAGATACTACCCTAACCAAGAGAGACTAACATACTGAGATAGTAAATTGCAACGACACCAATCTGACAGCAGTAAGCTTCCCACTTCCTGGCCATTCTGGATCAACAATGATCAGTCTTAATCCAACCTTGAATTTAAGTTAAGATACAGACTCAGACAGACTGAGGAAATCTTCCAGATATCAGGACAGAGAATGAGCAACCAACAACTTCCATGGTGCTAGTGGATAGAAAAGGTGTCTCACTCATGGAAGATACTGAAGAATGGAGCTGTGATTCAAGGCATCCACAACTGCGTTCATCTTCCCTGGAATCAGAATTGCTGTAAAGGTGATGCCCCTATTTATGACCTATTGCCAAACATGAGCTGCCTATCCCAACAAGAGGTATAAGCTTATGCCATTGTTTGTTTTGTACCACACATAACAATCCTGCTGTCTGAAAGCAGCAGGAGTTTGGGTGTCAAATTTCCTTTCAATACCATTACAGTAGGAAACTCAAGAAGCATTTATTAAAGGATTACATGGAATCCCCACACTTGGAAGCACACTTTCTTTGAACAAAAGAGGAACTGAATGTACTCCTCACTCTTCTATGAAAGCACCCAAGATCTTCGACAGGTTCTGTGGCAGGAAAAGGAAGACCCAAGGGACTGCTGGAAAAGTCAAGGCACATCAACACAGAAGCAGACAGCAGGCCATAGGCAATCATCCATTAGATGTTGAATCACAGGGAAGGTAGATTCAGACACCCTATGATGCACTGCCAAGGTGACTACTAGGGCTGTATTTCTCGTAGACATCTTATCACCAGAAGAGAGCACAAAGAAGCTCATCCCCTCATTAGCCAAGTGGCAATGAAAGGTAAACCTGAAAAAGGCCATACAGTCTGCCTCAATGGTGTACTTTGTAGAAACAGGACCTGACTGATATCGGGCCCTGACTCTCCCACTGTAGTGGGTGGAATATCGCAGTTGTGCTCTGAAATTTTGAAAATTATGAGATTGTTAAGCACCTCTATGATGTTAGAAAGATGTCTAAAAAGCTTTTGTTAAGCACTCCTAAAGCACCGTCAACATCACATCTCACATTAGGGACTAACAGAAGACAGTGTTGGCTGCACAAGAGCTTGAAAATCTGTTAGATATGTTGCTCTGCCACACTTTATAACAAAATGTTAGGCAGACAAAAGTGTCTAACAGCGTTCAAACCCTTTTGTTATTCAGAGGGACAGTTTGTGTTTGACCGGCTTCAAAAGATTCTGAAAGCCACTAAACCACATAGTGCTCTGACACTTTTTTTTCTTTTCTGCAACTGGTAGTACACAGAACAGATAAATCTCCATGTACTACAAAGAATTATGATTGGGTTTCACAGATCATATCCCTTTATTATAGGTTTTTGACATGGATGTCAAGATTCAGTTCTCACACTTCACTCCCAAGGTGAATTTCTTCACATTCACGTCTCAAACATATGATAAATAGGTTATGCCAAGTCACCAGTTCATAATCCTCTATGTTCTGGGATTCTTAAGTACTTCATACAGAATCTTTTCATGGTGAAAATTAGGATCAGGATCCCTTATGCTCAGGAAGCAGAAAACAAATGAACAATACAAGGACTAAATATGTACTCCTAACCTGACAAATGAGGCTGCTTCAAATGGAGAAATTTGAAATAAAAATGTGAAATGTGCCACAATTCTGGTATCAAAAGAGGAACTCCCAAAACCTACACACACTGCAGTTGATGGCGTCCAAAATCAAATCTTAAAATCCAGAATGGTTTCTAGCACAAAAATCAATATAAGTGAGTTCTGCAAAGATGTTTCAAATCTCACACAGAAAAATAGGAACACTAACAAGGCTCATCTTATAACAGATAGAAAAGACAGGCAGGCATTTGTACAAATGCAGAGCAGGGTGAATAGCATAAATGTACTTTTAATGAGCAACATGCATATTGTGACCAATAATGAGAAAACAAGCAATTTACAGGCTTAGGAGGTTTTCGGAAACAGAGAACCTTTCTTTCATTTTATCAAGTGTGACTGCTGTAATTATTTTTTTTGATGATTCACACACTGAATATTAAAGTGTTTCTATTACATTTCAGTGAAGAATTGTCGAGAGAAAGAATGAGAGAGCCGAGGTTAGAATACAGACCTTTTCATTTAACTGAGTCAACATCACATGAAACATTTGTAGTGGTACTGGAGGTTGGATCGTCATTTCTAGATGTACAGTGAACCACATCTATGTTGGAAATTTTGGGGGGTACAAGTACAGAAATGTAGAATGCAGTACAGTTGAGCAAGACATGCAACAGTAAGTCTTTGAAAGGAGGCTAGACGACTGAAGCTGTCAAACTTTTTTGAAAGTATTCCATTGGTCTCAAAATTTGTAGCAGTTTCTCCACATCACATATGAAAGCTGTTACCAGTCTTCTGAATTTCAGCAGTAGATTACAGTAAGAAAATATCTCAGGACTCTGGAATATATGCATTCTGTCATCAGCACAGCCCCAACAGTGTGCATGAAAAAAACTCGTTAAGTTTCTCACATTCAAATTGGATCAATCATTAATCAAATTCTGACCTTTATACCTGGTCCTATATATCCTCACTGATTACTTTTGAATAGATATGCCTATAAACAAAAGATTCTTGATTATTCACCTTCTCAACTACCTCAGAGAAACAGGTGACTGTCCAGCATCTATATAACCCTCCCTTTAAAGATCCCATTACTGGCCAAGTTCTTTCCTCCTCCTCCTCCTCCTGTCCATTTGCTGCTGTAGGTTAAAATGTTTCTGCCATTGTATTTTCGCCTAATCGTCAAAGGGGAACTCTTCACAGACATTCAGAATATACTAGCTACAGTAATTGTACTGATTTAACTCAAGTGTTGCTTGCCAAAATTAGTGGAATAGCTCACTTAGTTGAATGTGAAAGAAAACTGGAGAAAATCTGTAGGCAAAAAGTGTATAAACAAATGCCTCCAGAAACTGTCAATTAACAGTAATAGGGCTCCTCACTGTTCATTTTATTTAGAACTCCTCTTTGGGTTTAGGATTATAAAAAGGAGGTATAATCAGCTTCTTCTAGAAAATGCCAGTTTACAGTAATTAAGCTCCTGTTTATTTTATCTGGAGCTCCTGTTCATAACATGTGTTATCTACACATTTTACACTAAATGCTTCTAATAGAACAGCAGGACATATGTCTTGACAAACTCTCTCAACTCAAAATCTCTTCAACAACCATCTCCTGATTTAATAGCTACCTCACAAACAGAATGCAATCTGTAAAATGGCTCTCTGCTCTTTCTCCTTTTCCTCCCATCAAAATGGGTGTCCCCTCAAGGCTCTATTTTAGGCACCCTCCTTTTTAACATTTTTACTAACCAACTTCACACATCCTGTCCTCAGTCTTCCCTCATACAGTATGCAGATGACTCCATCATCACTTCTATCGCTGACAGCCCCTCTGACCTGCTAACCCTGACACAAACATCTTTCAACCTCACTGAAACACTGCTTGCCAACAACCAACTCATACTAAACCCAAAAAAGTCAAAATGTCTTCTCTTCCTCCCAAAATCCCTTTACCATCTTAAATCCTCATTCACCATCTCTTCCCTCAACAACACTACAATCAAAGCTGAATTCCCACACTAAACTGCTTGGACTATCGACTAAAATTTGGCCTTCATGTACTTAACTGGATCAAGAAAACCCACCAAAAGCTTGGTTTACTCTACAGAAACAAAAGGTTCCTCACACCCAACTCCAGGAACTCACTAGCACATGCTTACCTTCTCCCCAACCTCTTTTACAGCTCTTAAATTTTAACCAACTTACAGTCCTCACTAGTTTACAGACTTGAAGCCACCTACAACAAAGTTGCTAGATTTGCAGCCAATGTGCCCTCACGATCACACCACTGTGGCACACTCCAGATGCTCAACTGGCTAGAGTGTCCTAACCAACTATTATTTATCCAACTTCTCATTATCCATACTATTTTGAATAAGCCCTCCTCTTGCCCTAGCATTTCCTCACTTTTCTCCTTCTATAAGCCCCCTCAATCTCTCAGAAGCTCTGACCAATGTCTCTTACAAATTCACAAACCTAAAAAATCTAATGGACAGAATTTCTACAGCTACTTTCCTGCTTTTGCATGGAACAAACTCCCCATGACCCTTAGAAACACTTCCCACATCCACAAATTCAAGAACTCTCTCAAACGGTACTTTAATAGCACATGGATTTGCCTCTGTAATCATCCCACATGAACCCACTCCTTCCTCTATCACTATCCTCTCTACTCCACCCTTCCCTACTACCATAACTCAGACTCCCCAGACTCTGGAATAGACTGCCCATACATGTCAAGCAGAGAGCCTCTTTGGCCCTCTTCAAAAGAAACCTTGAAGATTGGATGGGAGATAGGAAATTCACCCTAGAATCACGTCAGTCGCCCTGCTAGACAGGGGTCCAGGGAAGTAAATATTGTGGGAAGTACTAGACAGGGAATTGTTATGGCTAGGCTTGTATAGGCCCTAGGGCCGATAGCCTAGTACCAACCTATAAACCTGTAAATCTCCAAGAGTGTGTGTGTCAGCTACTTGAGCAGGGACACGAAGCACTGGTTAGACACAGAGAGTGTTGGAGGACTTGGCCTGGAACCCTGGCTAAGGACTCAACTCTAGAGCTGTGCCAGTTGGGAGTCTTACTGGGGATCTGTAGAAAGAGGAAGAAACCAGCCCTGGACTTACTATGGTCTCCATGTGCTCTTAAGGGAAATTGCACTTGATGCAGAGAACTGCATCTGGAAACACTGTGTGTGTACCTGTTATCCTCCAAGTGAACATCCTCCCCTACAGGTGCCAGTGGTGAGGATTGAGGCTCCTTGATTACTGGCCCAGAGGTGGGATATTCACGTCATATATTGGTTGGCAGTGGTGGGTCGTCACACAGCTCTTTCTTGCCCCTTCACTAGGCAGCAGTGCTATCATATTGTAATAGTTTCTTTGGAATTTTCTTTCTCATATGTATTCAGGAATTATCCAATGGAGTATGTATTGTATAATTACCCTTTGAGGATAACACAATGTGTTATGTAAATTCATTCAATATACTTCTTTGCTATGCTTTTTCTTCAATGTTATAATGTGTCTTGCTATACTGTACTGTGCGGCTTTATCTACATTTGCTTAACTGTTTTACTATAATATATTTTTCATTGTATTCAACTTCAATTTTGTAAATTTTTCTTGCTTACTTGTACTGTGGAGCTTTTCTCCCCAGGCCTCCACTGAAAAAGGGCTTTTGTTCAGATGAACTATCCCAGTTACAAATAAATATATAAATGTCTGCACAAATGTTTAACTGCAGCATTAAATTAACTTGATGCAAAGCAGAATACATACCAATCAGCGAACGGTTTTGGCCATCAGATCAATGTTTAAATACTCCATTTGAACTTTTTGTATATAAAATTGCCCACCAAGAAGCCCTCTAAGCCAACCAGGCAATGGACTATTCCAACCATTAGTTAATCAGTGAACCTAGTTTAATTTCAATACCCAAATGTTGTTCACTGGTGACAACTTTCAGTCAATGGGTAAATCTAAATGGTTTTCTCAGTAAACACCATTGCCAAGTTACCACTGTTCCTATATCTACTGAATGACACCTATAAATAAAAACCCTTCAGATACCTATTCACATTACCATTCAGATATTTTGCAATTCAATTAACAGATGTCCCCACAGATATCTTTAATATCTCTCAAAGTCATGAAATATTTCCCAAATGCTTCAAAAACACGACAATAATACCACTACCAAAGAAGTCACCACCATAATACCTCAACAACTACTGCCCTGTAGCCCAAACCTCCATTGTGATGAAAAGCTTCGGCTGGCTGGTCAAAGAAGCAATAACATCTAAGCTACCTACAGATCCTGACCCGCTGCAGTTTGTTTACTGAGCACACCCACTCCACTGCATACACCACAGCACTGGTACTTCACTTACCACTGGACCATCTAAAAAATAAAAACAACTATTCACAGACTTCAGCTCTGCTTTTAATACAGTCATCCCTATACAGCTGGTAAGGAAGCTGCTTCATCTAGGAATCAACACACCACTTTGTAATTGGATTCTGGACTTTCTCAGGGACAGACCTCAGAAAGTCAGCATAGGAAATAACTCTTCAGATAGCATCGCCCTGAATATACTTTAGTTCCTCAAGGCTGTGTACTGAATCCTTTGCTGTTCTCCTTGCTAACACACAACTGCACAGCGAGATACACTAGCCACATCGTCAAGTTTGCTGATGATGCAACAGTGGTAGGCCTAAACAGCAACGATGATGAAGCAGCGTACAGGGCTGAGGTAGAACTGATTACCTGGTGTGACAGTAACAACTTAGCACTAAACATGAACAAAACAAAGGGAATAATTGTGGACTACAGGAAAAACCACAAGGAACATTCTCCTCAAACTATCAATGGAGAAAAAGTAGAGAGAGCGAGTATCACAAAGTTTCTGGGGGTGTATACTGATGAAGCCTTGTCCTGGTCTACCAATAATGCTACTGTCAGGAAGGCACATCAGAGGCTACACTTTTTGAGAAGGCTGAAAAGAGCAAATATACCATTAACAGTTCAGAAAGCATCCTGACAAACAACCTCACGGTGTGGTACAGAAGCTGCTCTATCTCTGAGCGCAGGGCTCTCCAGACAGCAGTGAAGGCAGCCAAGAGGATTATCAAGACCACCATATCAGCCATCCATGACTTGCACATGTCCAGATGTCTAGGCAGGGCCAAAGGAATCATTAAGGACTGCATCCACCCTGCTCACAGACTGTTCACAGGCATAAAATGCAGAACTACGAGATTCAAAAACAGCTTTTTTCCACAGGCCATCAGACTGTTGAACTCTGGCAACGATTATACTCAATGCTGACCATCTGGGCCATCAGTTCAATGTGGAAGACCATCTCAAATTGTGCAATAACTTGACTGCCTGTCTCAATCCAATATTCGTGCAGTACTCAGTGAGTCGAGCCAATTCACTGGTCAAGGGTAGTGGTAAGGCAAGAGAAATGTCTTGTTATAGTGCAATATCTAATGCTAGTCTGTAACTCAGTCCCAATGCAAAACTCATGAATCTCTCATTTTGGGCAATACTCAATGTAAGTCTTTAATGCAATGTCTTACTTCAGCACTGTGCAATATTTGAGCAAGCAAACAGATCACTGTATAATAAATGCTAAAGTGAGTTTAATTTATGTGCAATATTAGGATTATCTATCTAGAACATTATGGTATATAGTAAGTAGTTATGTCTGTTCTAACGGGGTTCAGGTGCCTAGCCAGCGTGACATCTCCCTGTGTCACATTTGACTGGGGACACATGACTGAAGTGACATTCAGCTGCAGAGAAATATGGTTGTTTGCAAATTCCTTGTGGGCAAAGAGAAGTACATACTGCCATGCTCACAGCTTTAATAACCAAATGCATGGAGGCAGAAGAGGTAATGAGTACTGTGTCCAGTGTAGAGTACATACTTGTGCAACTACAACATGTACAGGTGTGCTACAGCACGGAGGAAATCCAGCAGGATACTTTAGTCACATTTATGATCCAGTATGCATTTTAGGTAATGCTCCCTAGAAAATGTAAAGGGGGTGATGGTCCACACACACCGATTATAAAGGTACTGCCCTCTGAGCACTGCATTTGCACTGCCACTGACATGCCCTCTGGCCAGCCTGCTGCTGATGCCTGCCATATTGCCTGCTGTCTCATGTTCCCTTGGGGACCATGGACATTGTTTTCCCCATGACTTTGGTTCTTGAAGTTGTGGGCATGGCAATGCATTCTTCTCTTTGCCTACAGGGAATTTGCAAACAGCCATATTTCTCTGCAGCTAACTGTCACTTCAGCCATGTCTCTCCAGTCAAATGTACCACAGGGAATTGTATTGCTGCCTAGGTGCCTGAACCTGTATTAACGTCTTGTATTAAGTCTATGTCGATATCTGCACATTTGAGTCTAAAGATATGGAATTTCATTCAGTTTTTGCACTCGTGTGATTCTGAATGACAATAAAGTTTACTTTGACCTACTTAAAATTCTAAGAAACTTACTGTTGCACATCCATCCATATCAGCCCTATACCAAAGACCCTGTTACGGGTCAAGGTCTATCAGCCTCCTCCTCCCCATCTGATTGTGCAAGTTTGAACTCTCTGAAGTCAAAGCTCAACTAACACTACTTTTCAGGTCAAAAATCTGAATAGAACTGAATAAGCTAGTTAAAATGTAGGTCTGTAATTATCTCAAAAACAAAATTCAAGTCCCATGACACAGCAAGGTTTTTACTGAAAGTGCTGGAAGTAAAATTCCTTTCAAGAACACCTTCACTGCAGGAAGAGAGGAGAGGGTTGATCCAGAGGTAAACAGTGTACTTCAACTGAAGAATGAGTTAGCAGCAGGTTAAAAAAGTAGAAATAATAATCTAGGATTAGAGGCAACTTCACCACCAATAAAGATTGGCTACTGGTCTGGCATCATAAAGAAAATATTTTCCACTTATATAAATGAGATTTCCAAGCAGTTAAGTCTTCTAACTTCCTCTAAAGTTCCAAAACAGCCAGAAGCAAATCAAAATATTAATTCCAGGCTGAAAAATGAAGACCGTGACGGGTCTGGAAAAGTACAGTTGTGTACACTTACCATAAATGTAGATGTTCGAGTGTATTCCCTGTTGCAGTCATTACATTTGCGTTATCTGCTTGCAGGTAGCCCTCAGTCGGCCTGATTAACAAAGTCATGGGTCCTGCGTCGGTTACTGTCCTTTCTTCCATTATGTCAGGTCATCAGGGGTATAAAACATGCAGCCGACGCCATCACATCAGTTTTTCTTGCCCCAGATGTCAGGTGCCCCCCTAATGGGAAGCAATTAAATATAAAAGTTCAATGATAATACTTCCAACAAAAAAGCAAATACACCAATAGTAAAGGAAAGTAGAGGTATAGCCAAAAGAAGTTAGGGGGCTGGAGGGAGGGTAACCAGGACTGCATCAGTGAATACACTCGAACATCTACATTTATGGTAAGTGTACACAACTGTACCATGCTCTTCATGTTTCACTGTTGCAGTCATTATATTTGGGTAGATTCCCAAAGCTATGGTTGGGAGGAGGAATTCAGATAGCATTAGGACCAACTATAAGGCCCTGCAAGACTGCAGTGGCAAAGCCAGCTCTGGATTTAGAGAAAATTGGCAAATGATAATGCCTGGTGAAAGTATGTACAGAACTCAAGGTAGCAGCTTCTAGGATGTCCCTTCTAGGAACGCCTCTGAGAAAGGCTGTAGAGGTAGATGCAGCCCTGGTGGAGTGAAGTCTGATCCCCTGGGGGATAGGTTTTCCATGGTGCTTATAGCAGAAATGAATGCAATGGCCTATCCATTTAGAAGTGGTTTGCTTTGAAATAGCCTTCCCCTCTGCCCTTGCAGCAAATGCCACCAGCAGTTCAGATTTCCTTTAAGGTTTAGTCCAGTCCAAGTAGAATCTAAGTTGTCTGTGCACATCTAAGGAATGCAGTATCCGTTCCTCTTTGTTCTGTGGATTGGGAAAGAAGGTTGGCAAATGAATGGACTGATTAAGAGCCACACTGGATATCACCTTGGGCATGAAGAATGGATTGGTTCTGAGGGACACCCTGCCCGCATGAAAGATGATGAAAGGCTCCACTGCCATAAGGGCCTGTAATTCAGATACCCTTCTAGCTGAAGTGATTGCTAAAAGGAAAGCTGTTTTCCAAGAAAGAAATATTAAGTCTGCAGTAGCAGCTGGCTTGAAAGGAGGTAGAGTGAGTTTCTCCAAAACAAAGTTAAGGTCCCAGGCTAGGGTTGGAGCTCTCCTGGGTGGTCTCAAATTTTTGGCCCCTCTGAGGAACTGCTTGAGCAGTGGATAAGGGAAGAGGGGAGGTTCTGTGTTATAACGAGCTGAAACAGCTGAGGCGTGGATTTTAATTGAGGAAAAAGACAGGCCCTTGTGAAGCATCTCAGTTAAGTATTGTAAAATCTGAGGTAAATTGGGCGCTGCTGTGCTCATCCCTTGAGATTGGTTCCAGGCACAGAATCTTTTCCATTTTTCAGCATAAGACTTTCTAGTACTACGCCTCCTTGCCTCTAAAATGATATCCATCACAGGTTTACTGAGGGATGGTAAAGGAGAGATTATGCAATTAGCCAGGCTGCAAGGTTCAGTATTAGAAGCTGAGGGTGCAGAATCTGGTTCTCCTGCTGAGACAACACGGAAGGAGACTGAGGCAGGTGCCAAGGGGATAACCGTGACACACTGTGCAGGAGGGGGCACCAGTGTTGGCGCTGCCAGTCTGGAGCAATCAAAATCATCCTTGGTTTGTCCTGTTTGATTTTTAGTAGTACTTTGGAGAGCAGAGGCAGAGGGGGGAAGGCATAGACTGATAGGTTTTTCCAGCTGAAGGACAGAGCATCTGCTTTCCAGGCTTGTTTGTGGGGAGTCCTTGTGCAAAATTTGCCCAATTGGTAGTTCTGGGGAGAGGCAAACAGGTCTATATGTGGGCTACCCCATTTGCCTGTCAACATGTTGAAAATCTTTGTTTCCAGTTTCCACTCATGTGGGTCCATGATGTTTCTGCTTAGTCTGCCAGTGTATTTAATTTTCCTGGCAGGAACTGAGCTTGTAGGTGCACTTGGTAGCTCAAGGCTGTGTTCCACAATGCCATGGCTAGTCTCCAGAGGGGGTAAGAATGTGTACCCTCCTGCTTGTTTATGTACCACATAACAGTGGTGCTGTCCGTCTTTACCATTAGTTGCCCTGGAAGAATGTGGTCCTTGAAGCCTGTCAGAGCATTCTGTACAGCTAACATTTCTTTCTGATTGATATGCAGGTGCATTTGACTTGGGTTACCCATTTGTCCTGGGTAATGAGTGTCCTGAATGCACTTCCCTGCCAGGTGAGCCCCCCATGCATAGTCTGATGCATCTGTTGTTAGGGTTTGGCCAGCAGGGGGTGGTGTGAAAGGTAGTCCCTTGTTTTGGTGGCAGGCCTCTGCCCACCAAAGGAACTCTAGGCGTAGGCAAGGTATGACAGGAATCATTACTTCTAGATCCTGAGAATGTTGACACCATAGGCTTTTTAGATACCACTGTAGTTTCCTCATATGCAGTCTTGCATATGGAATTAGAAGAATGCAGGAGGCCATGAACCCCAAGGCTTGTAGTATTTGTCTTGCAGATAGTAGGGTTTTGTGGCCACCTGTTTGAAATAGGTTGTCAAATGAATTTGTTTCTCTGGCGTGAGGTAAGCCCTCTGGGAAGTTGTATACAAGCTTGCTCCCAGGAATATAATTTGTTGACAAGGTACCAGGTGTGATTTCTTTTCGTTTATGGTGTAGCCCAGACAAGTTAGAACCCTTTGTACAAAGGCCAGATTATTCAAAAGTATGCCCTGGCTTTCTGACTGAATTAAACAATCGTCCAGGTATGGGTATATTTGAATATTTCTTTGCCTGCAAAATGCAATAACTGGAGCTAGGCACTTTGTGTACACCCTGGGCGCAGTAGATAAGCCAAAGGGCAGTGCAGAGAACTGATAGTGCGTGTAGCCCGCTTTGAAGCTTAGGTATCTTCTGCAAGATTCCCTGATTGGGATGTGCAGGTATGCTTCTTTTAAATCTAGTGTTGCCAACCAGGCATCTTTACCTAGCTAGGAAGTAACTGGTGAAGAGTCAGCATCTTGAATTTTGGAATCTCCAAAAGGGTGTTTAGAGTAGAGAGGTCCAGGATAGGACACCATGAACTGTCTTTTCTGTGTACCAGGAAAAGTCTCAAGTAGAAACCCTGTCCTTTTTCCTCTTCTGGTACCAGTTGAATAGCCCCCATGCTTAAGAGAGAAAGTACTTGTTTTTGGGCCTCTGCCCACTGATTTGGGGGTAGGTCCAGCCACCCGCTTGATGTTGGCAACGTGTGGAAGTGAAATCTGTATCCCTGGGATACTACATTTAAAACCCATTTGTCCTGGGTAATGAGTTCCCAATTCTTTGCATGAGGAGCAATCTTTCCCCCCAACAGAGCAGTCAGTTGAGAAGTGCTTGGAAATCCTAAAAGGAAGTCATTGAGACAGTTTACCATAGGGGGAGTCATTACTTCCAGATTTGGAAGTGGAGGCCCCCCACTGCTTAGTCCTATGTGCCCCCTGGGACTGAAACCTGGGGGTTTTGCTGTGTCTGGGTTTGGCTTGAGAAGACCTGAAAGGGGCTGGAAAGGACCAATTCTTAGATGGCCAGTGCCTACTAAATCTAGGAGGCTGAACTTGTAAGAAATCCTTAACAATTTGCATGGATTTAGCTTTATCTTCCATCTTTTTAAGAACTTCCTCAGCCTTGTTGCCAAACAGGCGGTCCTGATTTAAGGGAGCATCCAACAATTTAGCTTTAACATGATCAGGCAAAGATTGCTCCTTAAGCCAAGCATGAATTCTGAGCACAGACCCAGTAACAGCAGCCCTGCAAGAGGCCTCTAATGAATCAAAACCACACTGTAGAGTATGTTTTCCAACTTGTTCAGCAGAATGCATTAAATCCTGTAATTCTTTATTTTCCACACAGTCAGGAATCAACATCATTTTCTGTTTAAGCAGTCCAATAACATGTTGCTGATACTTTAACATATGAAACTGGCAGTTTAAAGCCCTAATGGCCAAGGTTGCAGAAGTGTAAACCTTCTTATCCAATCTATCCAGCGCCCTGGAGTCTCTACCAGAAGGGCTAGGATTTTTAGCAGTAGAAGCCTTAATGCCCTTGGGCCCCTGTGAAATAGTCTCTGGATCTGCAATAGGATTTTTAAAAAGGAACTTGTGGGACTCAGGGATCCTGTAGTATCTGTCAGGTTTTCTGGGAGCAGGAGGCAAGGAATCAGGGGCCAAACTAGATTCCGAAAAAGCATCAACAATGTCTAGTATAGGAGGAATAGCTAAAGGCGAATAGCTAAAGGCCTATGCTGAGGTAGGAGAAGGAAATCCCTAAGCCCTCTTTTTTGAATCAGAAAAATCCTGGCTTTCCCAGTGGAAATGCTTCCTTACAGTATGTAAAGTTTCCCCAAAAGAAAAATCCTCAGGAGGGGAAGCAGAGGGAATGGAGTCCCCTGCATCAGAATCTTCATAAGTAGATAAGGGCAAATCCAGATCATCAGAAGAATCAGAAAAAACAGAATCCTGGTCAGAAGATTCATAATCAACTTCAGTCCTAGGCCTCTTAGAAGGGGGTAGCTACCTCTGATTAGAGTTATTAGATCTTCAACCATTCTTATCATTTGTTTTTTAGGCATAGAGGCCTGAGCATGTGGCCTGGGCATCGGTTTTTTAGGCATGGTTTGAGAATTAGGCCCAAGTAAAGAAGGAGGCGTCGGTTTAATATGCAATCCGTAGGCCTGAATACACCCTCAGAAGCCGGTGCCTGCACAGCGGCTCCAGACCCATGCAAGGTAGAGACATCTGCAAGTTCCATAGCTGAAGCATCTCATGGCATACTATACTCCGAATGGGTCTCAGTAGAGGCCTGCGAATCAGAAGTAGCGGGTATCAGGGGCTGCGAACGCACCTCACTGAGTAGCAGTGAAATGGCAACTGGCTTAGAAGAAGTATCGTCGGCAGTTTTGGACCTCAGCGGCCTGTCTCTGTCTTTATCTTTGTATTTTTTCGGAATCCCGGTAGTCGGACGGCTAACCAACGACATTTCTGGATAATTAAAACTGAGAACCGAAATATTTAGAGGCGAAAATATACCGACGACAGATAGTGCGCTGATTAAATAAAGCACAAAACCCGACAGCAAGGTACATCGTGGTCAGGGCCTAGGCAAAGAATACAGTACGAATGAAAATCTTTATGAGGTATTTGCTTTCCACAAGTAATGCAATTATTAACTTTTACTGACATCGGAAAGGAGCAAGAAAAAGTTTCCCCAACGGGGTACTTAGCTTTAGTCGAAGACTTTGATTCTGAAACTCAAAAACGAAAATTTCAGGAGTCGGCCGACCGGCACTTGCGAACTGCTTCTGCTTTGGTAACCACACGGCAAGAAAGACTGATGTAATGGCGTTGGCTGCATGTTTTATACCCCTGACGACCTGAAGTCATGGAAGAAGGGACAGCAACCGACGCAGCACCCAAGACTTTGTTAATCAGGCAGACTGTGGGCTACCTGCAAGCAGATAACCCAAATGTAATGACTGCAACAGTGAAACATGAAGACATGTACACTGTTTCTATGAAGATACAGATAAGATCTTCCTTGAAAGGAAAGCAAATGTATTAATTTGAGTTATTTATACAGGAGGCAAAATCATGGCGGTCTAGACATGAATAGAGTTGTTATTATTTCTCAAGTTCTTGCATTCAAGAATATCTGGAAGATCACTTGATGCAAATTATAACCAAGATCACATGAAAGAGACCCTTCTTTATGTACTAAGTGAAGTTTAAAATGAGAGGACAAAAGAAAGCTAAATTACAAAGTACTTGTGAAGTTGTCTAATGCAAACTTAAAAGACTGAGCAGTATTTTTGCTTAAAACAATTTTTAATCCTTTTCCACTAAGTCTCCCGCCATGATCAGCAATAAGAGGAGCTTGAAGGCAAGTCACTTCCGTACCATTCAAATACTGTGTCTGAACTACAGGCACACCTGTTAGATTGCAAGGTCATGTACAAGCAAAAGGAAACAAACAACTGAGGGATTGCTTAATGGTGACAGATGTAGTCCTTCAAGACTGGTAGTAATAAAAAGAATTCAAGAAGACATTTTTAGGAGCAGAACACACACATTAGTAAATATATGGTTCACCAATAACAAGAAAAATAAATGCATTTAACTAGCAACAAAGAACAGTTGACAGAGCAATGAGTTTGAGAGGACTACACACAAATGTACAAGTGTTTGAAGGACACGGATACTATTTTCTTAGGCTATCAAATGACAATAACCTTTATCACACTATAGTTTTTAGTCTGAGTACTGATTCTGGAATAACATTAATAAAAATGAATAAAAACGTTATCCACAAAGAAGTCAATGGTGATGGCAACAACTTTTAAAGCATTAACTGACTGCCACTCAGTTTTTGTATCTTCTAAAATTGTGCAGGACCTCACACACAAGGCAGATCATTAGTAATAAGGTGATCTACACAACCCATATATTCCACTTCAATTAAACAGTATCAACCTGGTCTATACCAGATGTATATAACCTATCTAAAACAAATTTGCATCAAGTTGATCAAAGGAAACTTGAGTACAGCTCATTGATGAGCTGTAAGAAAAAGTTGATCAACAGGTAAAATACAGTGCAAGTTGTACAATTAAACTTTGCACTTAAATCATTTCAGTTTAAGCAACATTTTCACAAATCTGTCAGCTTACTGTTAAGACTTTCAATAAAAAGTTCCATTCCATGTGTCATACTTTTTAATAAGACTTATTGGTACAATGATACCTCAAATGATTTACTGTTATTTGGCCTTCTGTAGCTTACATTCACCTTAGATGTGTAAAGAAAAACAAAACTACACCCATGATAAAATAGCATATTAACTGAAAGCATCGTTTATGGTTTAAAAGCAGTGATCATGCTAAAAACAAACACACAGACAAATTAATCTAAACTGCTAATTACCTGCTTGTTAAGCCAATGCCACAGCTTTGAGAAAGAAGACAAGAATACAGTGGGAATTACTGAAAACTCTATTACTGTAATGAAGAAGAAATGAAAGGCACACAACACAGAAAAAAAATTATAAACCAACACAAACTGGCATACAGAGAAAGGTGTTCTGATTTAATATACAGTCTAAACCACAGGGATAATAATCATGCGTAAATTAATTACAAGTGGAACTGAATGCTTCTGATTCACATGTTAGCAGACCTCTCAACTTCACAGAGCAAGAAATCTGGACAAAGCCATAAATAAAAGTGGGACAAAGGACCAAAAATAGGGACAATTTTTAAATATTGCTCTTACAAACTTACAAAGTTGATAAAATAATGTGTTTTGCATTAGCATGAATTTTATGAAGGACATGAAGTCTGAAACTCAAATGTCTGTCATTTACTAACTTCAGTCTTTAATGGTTTGCCACTAATTTGCCAGAAAACAAAAAATTTACGAAAATGGACCAAAAATATGAGGCAAAAATCTGGACACACTGCAAAAATCTGTACAGTTGAGAGGTATGCGTCAGATACAATTTCAGGGGGCTGCCCCAAAGCTTGTAAAACCACTTGCTCATGCAATCCCTTATGCTTGCTTCTGTCAGATGTATCTTCATACTCCAGAATGCAGATTATATAAAATAAGCAAAGATTAAACAAATTACTAAACTGTAAACAGAATCACTAACAACAGATGTACATGCATAAAAGTAAGAACTTGGACATTTGCTTCCCCTCCACTTTCCTGGATTACATACATACATTTCTTTTCACTGTGTAAGAGCTCAGTATGTAAAAACATAAAATGTTTCTTTCCTACCAGAAGTATGAGATCTGTAAATACATCCAACAATCTGGACAAATAATGTGCAACTTTCTCAAAAATATACTGAATGTTGAAACTTACTGAAATACCAGCAAAAACTTGTAACTTATGTACACTAACACAGAGATCTTTGCACTTTGCAGTAAGGGAGATAATCTGAGGTACTACAACCTTGGACATTATATATTTCTCTCCTGGCACAAACTCGCTCTCTCTCTCTCTCTGTTCTAAAGATTGCAATTCTGGTCCTTGGAATCATAAAGGAACACACCTCCCTCTCCTACAGTTTAACGCAATCTTTAGGTTGCTTTTCTCCGTACAATATGGTTCCAGTATCGTGTAGGTACTATAAACCTGTTTGTACTTTATAAAACTTTAATTTCCTTGCTTTGGAATCAAATGAAGGGAAAGCCCACCTACATTTTTTTTAAGCTTAGCTTCTCACATACTTTGCAGATTAATTTGTCTCTAATTTGCATTACATACAGACACAGAGAAATCTGTAGTTTACCCTGTGAGGTACTGCTGTCAATCCTAGACAGGCAATTAATCCTGCTGCTATAAAAGGAAAGCTGTGAGACTATTTTCCCCTGTCTGTACTGCAGAGGGGAAAACTTAACAGTAATGCAAAGCTACTTCCTATGAGGCCATGCCTTTCATAGCAAAACAAAGGAATTAGATCAGTTAAGGATTTAAAGGCAGTTAACTCTTCTGAAAAAATTACAAAAACAGAGTCAGAGTAATGAAATGCTAAGCTTTTTAATGCTGGTTATTTACACTTTAAGATGACTTAAATGTAGGACAGGATAAAACTTCCCAAATCAGGACTGCTCTGCAGAAGGAAAGACAGGTGTTGGCCTTATCATCTAGGTATACTGATACTATTTATAAAAAGGTCTTTTATGCTTTTTTGTGACATCCTTCCAGAGATGAATGTGTATCTGGTACACAAATCAATGGTCTGAGTCAGCCCTTACACATTGCATTCTATTCCCCTTATCAGTGGTAACTGTCGGCTGTACAGGATGTAGCAAGGCTCATTTACTGCAGTGAGAGATTTCAGACCTCAGGGTGAGACTGCGGGGGAAGGTCTGTCAATTCTTTTAGCACTATAAAAGAATCCCTTTACAAAGCCTGCTATTTAACTACTTTCTTTTGCTGGGAAGTAGCTAACAGCTATGCACAACATAAAACAAGCTCTGACAGACACACAAATGAGGCTCACTCAAAGAAATATAGAAGCAGTTCTGTTCCAGAAGGTGTGTTAGATGACAGTGCTTCACACTCCTGCCATTCTACCTTAATGGCATGAGAAATCACCACCACTTCCTTATGTTTAGCACAACTCATATAAACAGGAGTTCAATGTATTCTGGGAAGAAGGAATGAAGGCAAGAAAACAAGATCACACTACCCAGACAGGCCCCATCGACTGCCATTTTATGGAAAACACATTAAGATTGTAAAAGAAGCACCTGATGTGATTTGGGGCCATTAAAATAGCTAAGAAAACAGACACAATGAAAAAAACATGTTTTTTTGAGTTCTAAGGTGGCATTTTCCTTTAAGAGGAATCCAAGACCAAAACCTGGACCTACAGACAAAGAGATTTAGGAAGAGAAGAAGAGAGGGCCACAAGTTACAGAGTATGAAAGCTGAAAAAAAATACTGAAAGCAGTGCATTTTCTTTTTTAAAACGTCCTTTACCGGATTGATATCCTTACATAACATTTCATTCCCCTGTGTGACTATCAGGAAGGAATGGATTTTTTTAATTTGGAAACAGGTTTTCAAAATTACATCAGTCCTCAGGTCACAGACTGACTGTTTTCTGAATGAGGTAGGGATACAGAGTCTGAATAGACCATTGCTCAACAGCACCTCATATATTCAGAGATTAACAAGAAACTGTTGAAGAAGGATGATGGGTGCCTGTCACGGCGGTAACCCTAGGTACCCTTTAAAAGAACAGCAATGACAAACAAACTGAAAAGGTAGCCCTTACTGGCAAAGTTTGCAAAGAAGTTTCTTGACTCAGTTAAGAGGTGCCACCAAACCATGAAGCTACAATAGCATCAGCTGTCAACAAGAAAACTTATGGCCTGGGTGGAATTTTGGGAAGCTTATGGAGAAAGACTAGTGAGTACCCTCAAAGATGCTTGGACAAACTCTGTGATATCTCAGGAGGGGAAAAGAGTTCAAGTTGTGCTACGCAATGGCAAGGAAGTAAGGGCGCTGAGCTTTACTGCAAAGACAAATAAGAGGTAGCACGAACACTACACAGCAGTTCTTTAATGAAGCAGTACTTTTCTGTTAGAGAAGAAGTCTGAAACCTTAAACGGCTCACAAGGCATTACAGAAGTCGCCAAAATGTCAAGCTTGGATGACACTGGTCCAAAAATATTAAATATAACAGACAGTGTTAGACTGGCACAGCTAAAATGGCCACCTAATGTTGTATGGAAAGGCAAAAAACTATTTCTGGAATGGCAGACAATTGTTTTAGTCCCTAGTTTATAAATGTGAACCAAATGATGCGTTACAAACACAAAGGGAAAATACTCCTCAACCACTCCAGGAAAATATAGCAAAATGTTAAAAAGGAGACTCCTGACAACAGTCAGATTTTTGCTTTAGAATACGCAAGGTCTGTAAAGGTAATGGAACACTGCACAGTTCTTTAAACCTGCAAAGCTACTCAAGGGGTGGTAGCAATTTGCAAGTTCATCCCACAGTTGTTTTGGTGACTTATAGACAGCTTTTGTGTGTGTCCTAGCATGCATTGTGAAAGGTCCTGTAGAAGCAAGGAGAACTGACACCACTGCTGCCTGCAATCTAGTCTCTGCAGAAATACAGAGTGATTTATGCCAGCATCCTTGACATTATATACAATTTATATATGGTGGGTGCTCAACTCAGGCAGGAGTAAATCTTGTCACCACTCCACTTCAAGATTTTCAGGGGGAAACATCAATATACAGCTTAAGAAGTGAATCCATCCAGTTTGCGGAGCTAGACACGACATCCCTGTTGTTTACAGATAATGTTCTTTTGGCCACAGAGTTACACAGACTTTCAACATTCATTTGAGAAACTCCCTAATCAGCATGAAGACATCATGATGAAAATCAGTAACTATATCTCAGGATACAATTTGCTTAATGTGAAGAGTAGACTGCTGGCATCAGGTGGAGAGTGAAAACTCCCTTAGCAGAGGACCTCATGCTTCTAGGAGTTTTGCTGACAGGTGATGGTAAACAGTACATGAAATGGACAAGAACAGCATTGGAGCCGAGTTCCTGCACCTGCTGAATCTGTCTGCTGTGGTGAAACAAAAGCAGAGCTCTTGGACATAGAAAGTACAGTTGTGTAGGAATCTACCATAAATGTTAATGTCTGAGGATATTGACTGTTACAGTAGTGATAATTTCTGGGACTTCAGGTGCAGAAGTACTCATGTGTAGTATTGCTTCCAAAGCTTTTTACCCTTCCCTCCTCTAGTCTAGGTGGATGCTCTCCCACATGAACATCAAAACACCTGTGGTATAAGAGGATAGTCTGCCTGTGCTATCTTTCTTTTTTGTTCCCATAACCCAAAGGGATCTGGTAGAAACCAGAGCACTAGCTGTCTAGGTGACAAATTAGCCTAGAGGCGACAGACTAAACAACCCCCCCCCCCCCCAAGTTCCCTCTCCATCCACTATCAAAGCCAAAGGGAGAACTTTTATGGTTGGAATTGAAGAAAGATGGGAAATAGCAAGATTTGGTACCTACTCCAAAACTGGAATGATAGCATGCAAAAGCATATTTGAATATTTACAGTTGTGGGAATCTTTTACACGGGGTACAATGTCCACCATACGTTTCACTGCTGTAGTAGTGTTAACTTTTGCGAAGATTACAAAAGCTTATAGACCTGAGGGTATCTGGCCCTGGTAAGGTACAGGTTGCAATAGCTCTTGAAGGATGGCCATGACTCTGGAAGTACTGTCCATCTGGGTTAAAATAAAAAACAGACTATAGAAGTACAACCCAAAATTAGGTTAGTAATCTTCACCTACTGGGTACTGTGTAGCTCCCACAGCAAGGAAACCAACCCTTCATATCTAATTAGGGAAGGATTCAGTAACTAGAAAAGTTAAAGAAAAAAGTGGGCTTAAGTTAATTTAAAATGTACAGACGGGAGAAACAAAACTAGACTATGGGCATGTGCAAGGAGGGGAACTGGGGTGCTTCATGCAGTCCTGACTGACATCCATTAACCACTGCTCTGAGTATCTGGACAGGGAAGCAAAACGGCAGGCTATCTCCTGGCTCTCAATAAGTATGCAGAGAGACTAACAGACCTGTATGTTTTATAACAAAACATTTTTACAACTAAGAACTTATGCAGGACACTGCGGGGGGGGGGGGGGGAGACAAGTGGTGCAAGAAGGCAGTTCATCCCCAAGTAAAAGAGGGTCTTAGACCTTCAATTCTGCACAAAATCTGTTAGCCTTGTAGGTTTCCCCGACGACGTTAGCACAGTAACATATGGAGAGTTAAGTTGAATGAAAAAAAAAAAAGAGGAGGGGAGATTCAGATCATAAAACAGAAATACAACATTTCACAGTAACAGAAGAAGTACTGTTCATAGTTTCATCACTGAAAATGAAATACATCTTTCAAAACGAGTACAATCTGAATGGGCTTAATTTGAAGTGTAGAGTTGTGTAGAGATGCAACTCTTCACTAGGTAAACAATAAGTCAATAGAAGGCAAATGACTTGGATACACAAGACAAAACATAACAGCATTTATAAAAACAGTAGTATACATAGCTCTTTCCACCAGTGAAAGGTTAAGGATTTTTTCAGCAGAGAACAGTCATTACAGTTACCACTGATGAAATCTGCCAAGGGAGCCATCAAGAGTGAGGATATTTATAACTTTATCTATATGTTTATATTATATTGTTATTCCCTTATTCTTTGATCTTGAGGCCTTTGTAAAACTGTACATAGTTTATTAATGACTGTCATTTAAAAATCTTTTTTTTTCTTCTTGGTGAAAAATTTAATAAAAAAGTTTGAATAAAAATAAGAGCGAGGATATTACATATGCCAGTTTCCTGAGGAATTCCTGGTTGCAATCTGATTCTGCTGTTGTATGAAGTGAAACATACAGTCATTAACAGTTCTTTCTCTGAGACAAGCAACATCCCCTGTTCGGTGGTGATTAAAATGCTCGCAGAAACTAGACTTGCAGGGAAGGAGTTAGCTATGATTTGGGTAGATTCAGACAAAGTGCAAAAGTCTGGAAGTAGGCCAAGGTGAACTATTCAGCAGTCTGCATTCTCCCCTTAGGAAGGAGCCTGAAGCAGGCAGTCACATAGAAAGGGATAAATGTGAATGCTCTTGATTCTTCTGCAGCGTGCAATTACAAGAGACATGCATTCTGTAAATACTCTGGGTGCCGTAGATAAACCAAAGGGCAAGGAAATAAATTGATAATGAAACCAGCTACTTTGAATTTTAGAGACTGCCTGATATTTTTGGTTAGGTATGCATCTTTCAGATCAAGGTTGATCAGAAACTCCTGAGGAAAGAGGAGAGGAAGTAGAATATACAAGGTTAGCATTTTGAACTTAGGCACTTGTAGAATTTTTTTTTAGACTTAAAAATCTAAAATGGGCCTTCAATTGCAACCTTTTCTTGGTACTACAACAGTTTTGAATAGAATGCAATTCTTCTTAATAATTTGGCACCCCCCACCCTCGCCCTTTGGCTTAGAAGTTCTCGCAGTACAAGTTTAAGTGTCAATTTTCCCCTTAGTACTTGGAGATACCTGAGAATTTAGGATTTTCTTATGAATTCTAGCATGCATCCCTGTCTCAGGATACTTAGTACCAAGGTATCCTAAGTGATGTTCTCCCACTATTTCAGAGACAGACCCACACAGCAAGGGGCAGGTGAGGGAAATGCGGTTAAGGCTGGCATGGCATATGAGGGGGAGATGAGGGCAAACTATTTCAAGTTACAGATGTTCACCTGCGAAGTCTTGGCCTCAAGGTGTCTTAGGCTTCCTGTTTTCATCAGCCTGCCACTTTTTTTCTGAAGTGGCTTCTTTTATACCCCTTAGGCTGCTTTCCCGTTGTAGAGTCTCTGGTGAAAGGGCCAATTTTTTGAGGGATAATTGATATTGCATGTGGCAGGGAACTGAAATGGTTGCTTCACTGACTCTAGACAAACTTCCTGTTTTTCTCAAGCATTGTAAAAAAGAAGTGATGTACCTACCATAACGTTCCATGTTAGTTGTCCTTCATCTCACCTTCCTTCTGGCTGAATGGGTTCAGAGCCGATCACCGGCTCCGACTCAACCACTTTCTATAGCTCGAGAGCTCTTTACTGGCTCGAGGCTACCCCTTATCCCAGAATGCCCAGTGTCAGCTACCCAGATCTCATTTGAGATGGCTCACTCTAGACATAATCATAGAAGATAATCCAATATTATTAAACCTGGATATACAGTAAATTGTCATGGTTTGCTTGGGAAGCAACTAAAAACAAAACAAGTTAGCCAGTGAAACCATTGAAAAACTCCTCTCAATCCTCAAGGAAGGGGGAAGGAGAGAGGGACGCAAGAAAGAAGGTGAGACGAAGGATAACTAACATGGATCAAGCACTAGAAAATTTTGAACCAGGAACAAGTAAGGAAAAGACCATTCAGGTCCAAAGCCGAGAACATAGTCCAAGTGTACTGTTACGCTCCAAACACCAACTTTTTTTAAGCAGATAACCACAGTTGGTAAAGTGCAAAAGGATAAAGTATAGAAGCTCCCAAAAATAGCCTTGAAACATCCGAGTTCAAACAAGTCAACCGCTTTATTGCACCAACACCACAAACAAGCAAATATATCCACGAGCGCTTTTGCCCGGTCTTACCGGGCTTTTTCAAGTGTGACAATTTAAAAATCAGCACAGGTTTTTATAGCGCTAGTGCACTTCTCTAATTAGTTAATTACTAAAAACGTCACCAACCTTATGGTGAACGCCCAGCCAACTTTAACATGTACAAAAATATAAATAAATGTAAATAACTGCAGTGACAGCACGTAATAAATACATTGCTACCAATGTAGAAAATATATATATATACAGTAACGTACTAAAATCATGTTTTACAAAACATTGTTTAAAAGTCGATTAAAATCCATTTAAAAATTGAGCAATAGTTTACAACCCAACTAGTTCTTAGTGTTTAAATGCAACAACTGAAAACCTAATTTACTGAAACCAAAAACATCCTACTGAAGGTGCTAAATGATTGCTCTTTATTTTAAAAAATACTATTAAATGCTGAGGAAGAAAAAAAGGGGGGCTGTAAAAATCTGACATAACTGATGTAAAACCTACTTTTAGCATCTTACCTAAATCTAAGTAAAAGCCTGGTGTATGTAGGTGACTGATGTAGAATGATTACTGTTTAACCAGAAAATTGCAAAAAAACTACCCCATTTCATGTACATGAAATAATTAAATGTAAATTAAAGTACATTTCTTTTCTTTTTTAGTATGGGAACTAGGCTGGTGTTGTCATTCAGCCCTGGATACTTAGTCGCATTCAGTTTAAGCTGCCAGTTAAGTTCCCTAATGCCCAGTAGTGTTTCCCAGTCACCCCCCCCCCCCTCTGGTCCTGTTGTATTTTTTTCAATAACGAAGAACTTGATTGACATTTGTGGACAAATCAAAGAGTGCTTGTAAAAAGCTTTCGTTTCCTTGCTTTTACTAATGTCGTACAAGTGCTCATAAATCCTGCGCTTGAAAGCCCTGTCAGTTTTGCCAACATAAAAAGCTGGACAAGACTGACAAAGGCCAATGTACACCACGCCAGTGGTGTTGCAGGAAAAGTGACCCTTAGCATGCAAAGTTGTGTTCCTTGCCTTAATACGTATTTGATCCCCTTGCAAAACATACTGGCATTGATTGCATTTGCCACATTTAAAAGTCCCCATTTACCTAACTGATTTACCCCATGAAGATGACAATTCAGCAGTCAAAATTTTCTCAAATATCCCCTTAAGGTTGGTGCCTCTTTTTTTAACAAAACTAATCTTTGTGGGAACCAGTCCAGAGATCTCCTCTTGCATAGTGACCATAGGCCAAAGGTTCTTTATGGTACTCTCTATAATATGGGAATCTTGCGTGTAAGTGTAAACAAAATTTTTTCTAAAATTGGTGTCAGCTACTGCTTCTGTTTTAGAAATTTTAACTTGTGTGCCAAGCAAAGGAGGATATAACTCGTCTCTTTTTGATATAATTTCAGTCAATACAGATTGAAATAGGCTTACTGGGTAACCTCGTTCCAAAAATAATTTTCTAAGAAAGTCAACTTCCTCAAAGAATAGCTGGGTCGTACTGCACATTCTTGATGCTCTAATGAGCTGTCCCTTAATTATACCTTTTTTTTAGGTACGGGGCATGCCCACTTTCAAAGTGTAAGAAACTATTGGAATAAGTGTCCTTACGGTAAATGTGAGATACAAATCCAAATTCAGCAATATCCTTTTGTAATTTGACATCCAAGTAATGCAATTCACTGCTGCTTATTTCATAGGTAAAAGTTAGAAAATTAGTTGACCCATTTTAATAATCCATAAAACCCAAAAATTGTTGTTCAGAGCCTTCCCAAAAAATACAGATGTCATCTAAGAATCTTCTGTAATGTTTGATATACTGTTTCCAAGTTGTTGAATGGATATAAGCCATCTCCCATTTGTGTAACACTATATTGGCGTATGCCGTAGCGCAAGGTGCGCCCATCGCCACCCCACTTTTTTGCCTGAAGAATTCTCCGTTGCAAAAAATGAAATTGTTATGCAAGATAGTATCCATGAATTCAATGATAAGGTTGATCAAATTGTTGTTTAGTTTAGTTTCAGTGGCGACCATCTGGGTAAACCATTCCATACCTTGCGTGTGAGGAATACTCGGGAAAAGTTCCACTATATCTATAGTTATCATCAAAAAGTTTGCATTGTTCATATCCGTTGGTAAAGTGCTGAGGAATTCCCATGAGTCCTTACAAACATATGGGAGAGTAGCAGTGTATTCTTTCAAATGCTGATCCACAAATTTACTAAGAGGCTCTGTTATACCTCCAGCTCCTGCAACAATAGGGCGAAATTTTAAAGGATTTAATCCTTTGTGGATCATGGGTATACCAAAGTGGGGGTTCTTGGTTTAGGTACCCACAAATAACTGTGTAATTTTTCATCTATAGAGCCTTGCATCAAGTGGTCATATAAACAATATTTTATTTTATCAATTGAAATATTTAACTCATTTAAAGAAACAGGCTCATAGATGTTTTTATTCTGTACCATGTTATGCAAATAATTCTCATAATCATGCTGAAACATAAGTACGATACCTCCCCCTTTGTCGGGCTTCATTACCCTTATGTTGTGTTTCTTGATATCGTCCACAGTGTCCTGCAAACTTTGGGGGAAGTTACTTGATGCATTACCTTTATAACCACTTAAACTTTCCCTCCACATCCTTTCCACCATCTCTTCAAATATTTTCAGGGATGGATGTGTGGGTGGGTTAAAGGTACTACTTCTAACTAAAGAAGTGGCACAATCTAACTGTTTCTTGAAAAATATAGACAAATTAAGATTCCTAATAAAGGTCTTGAGTTCTATTAATAACTTGGGAAGATAACTGGGTTTAATCGGAACAAATTGTAAACCTTTAGTAAAAAGTTCAAAATAACTGTTAGAAATAATTAAGTCTGTGTAGTTAAATATATTGAAGTTATTCTTACTTATGACTTTACAACCAGCCTCTTCATCCTCCAAATTATAAGGAAAAGGTATACTTGCACCAAAATTGGTGTCATCTACTTGCGTCCCCTCCCCCAAGAACGCTGTTGATAAAAATTCGTTGTCCCCCCTGGTCTGCCCTGGGGGACTTGAAAACCCTGCTGGGGATTAGAACCCTCCCTCCGTGCAAGTCGCTCACTTCTTCTTGGTAAATCCTGATTAGTTTCGTGATTATGATTATTAAAATTGCTAAAATCATTAAGGTCATGTTGCTCTACCTCACTTCTTACCCCTCTAGTGGGAGCTGGGTACGCAAGTTCCTGTCTGTATTCATTGAGATCCCTGTCAAGTTTTTTAGCTTTCCTGTCTAACACCTTAAAACAATGCATATCAACCTCAGTAAAAGTATCATTGTATCTTTTCTTGTATCCAACAAACTTATCACTTTCAGTAATCTGTTCGTCTAATTTAGTTAAATCACTTAAAATGCAGTTGGCTTTACACATATAATCATTAACCATCAGTTGGAGCATTTCCAAACCAGTTCTGTTAAAAAGTTCAACAAGTCTAGTGTATAAATCCGAGCCCTGGTGCGCGTTATTCGGAAAACGAAAACAACGCAAACCTTTTGGTACTCGCTCAACCCTTATGCACTCCTCTAAATAATTTATCTCCATTTGGGCATTCTTGTAGGCATATAATTTGGTTTTAAAAATGTCAAATTTACTATCAAGTTGTTCAAAGTTAACGTCAACAGTACCTGCTTTTAACTGAGGTTCTTGCTCAGCCCATGCTTTGAAACTGAATTTGTGGCCCTTTTTAGTTGAAGATTGTTCATTAATATCCAACACACTGTTACTTCGTAGCAAAACAGCCGGCTTGTTCACCGCTCCCAAATCCTTTCCTGCAGATGCGCCCTTCGGCTCCTTCTGCCGCTCTCCTCGGTTCACCTTCTCAGTGTTCTGCTGCTGGTTGCAGGGAACAGTGGAGCCACTCGCTCCATTAGTTAATAGTAAAGACTGATTTAATTGCGTTAAAGTCAGTACCTGGTTAAATTCTCATCTAGTAACCGGTGCATCGTCTATCTCCTCTTGTAGTAAAAGAGGCGTGTTCTCAAAACCTGGAGCCAATAGGTCCTCTGCCATGTTACACCACCAATCAAGCACTAGAAAATTTTGAACCAGGAACAAGTAAGGAAAAGACCATTCAGGTCCAAAGCCGAGAACATAGTCCAAGTGTACTGTTATGCTCCAAACACCAACTTTTTTTAAGCAGATAACCACAGTTGGTAAAGTGCAAAAGGATAAAGTATAGAAGCTCCCAAAAATAGCCTTGAAACATCCGAGTTCAAACAAGTCAACCGCTTTATTGCACCAACACCACAAACAAGCAAATATATCCATGAGCGCTTTCGCCCGGTCTTACCGGGCTTTTTCAAGTGTGACAATTTAAAAATCAGCACAGGTTTTTATAGCGCTAGTGCGCTTCTCTAATTAGTTAATTACTAAAAACGTCACCAACCTTATGGTGAACGCCCAGCCAACTTTAACATGTACAAAAATATAAATAAATGTAAATAACTGCAGTGACAGCACGTAATAAATACATTGCTACCAATGTAGAAAATATATATATACAGTAACGTACTAAAATCATGTTTTACAAAACATTGTTTAAAAGTCGATTAAAATTCATTTAAAAATTGAGCAATAGTTTACAACCCAACTAGTTCTTAGTGTTTAAGAGATAGCTCACTCTAGACATAATCAAAGATGATAATCCAATATTATTAAACCTGGATATACAGTAAATTGTCATGGTTTGCTTGGGAAGCAACTAAAAACAAAACAAGTTAGCCAGTGAAACCATTGAAAAACTCCTCTCAATCCTCAAGGAAGGGGGAAGGACAGAGGGACGCAAGAAAGAAGGTGAGACGAAGGATAATTAACATGGAACATTATGGTAGGTACATAATTTATTTATGTTAAGTTGTCTAATCTCGCCTTCATTCTTGCTGGATGGGTCAGCGTCCCTAGCAACTCAATCCTAGGTGGCTCATTGGAACAGACTCTTCAGAACCAGGAACCAAAGGAAGCCCTGCCCCGGGAGACCACATCTACTTTGTAATGAGAAATAAATGTATGAGGATCTGCCCAAGTAGCTGCTGCACAAATTGAATCTATGGGCAATCTAGATAGAAAAGCTACCGAAGTAGCTACTGACCTGGTTGAATGACCTTTGGTTCTTGCTGGAAGATCTTTTTGTCGCAACTGGTAAGTATAGGCAATGGTGTCTGATAAGCATTTTGACAAGGTTACTTTAGAAAACTGGAAGGACTTGTTTGTTGTTAGCAAACGAAAGGAACAACTGATCTGATTTTCTTTAGTTTTATGGAGATAGAAACGTATGTCTATGCACATCTAATTGGTGTAATCTGTATTCTGCCTTGATGGAATGATTGGGGAAAAAACAGGAAGTTCAATGGATTGATTCAAATTGTGTTCTGAACAAACTTTAGGTAGAAAAGAGGGGTTGGTTCTCAGACAGACAAACTCTTTGTGAAAAACAGGTATGGAGGGTGAACACATAGGGCATGGAGTTCTGAAACATGTCTGGCAGAAGTAATAGCAACTAGCAAGAGAGTTTTCCATGAGAGAAATTTCAAACATGATGATGCTGCTGCTGGTTCAAAGGGTGGCAGTATCAAGGAGGCCAGAACCAAGTTGCGATCCCAAGGTGGAAGGGGCTCTTTCACTGGGATTCTAAGTAAAGATGTACCTCTCATGAAGGCCTTACAGAGTTTATGAGACATTAAGCTTGAGTTAAAAACTCCAATGTGAAAATTTGAAATGGCAGCTAGTTGTACTCTGAAGGTAGCAGCAGCTGTACCAGATCGAAACAGTTCTGCTAATAAATCCAAAATTTCATGTACAGGAGCTGTAAAAGGATCTGAAATCCTGGATTCTGCCCAATAAGAGAATCTTTTATATTTGCTAGCATAAACCTTCCTTGCAGTTGTCTTATGGGAGGAAACAATAATATCACGCACTGCTGGGGAAATATTGGGGAGCCTGGCTAAGATTGGAAGTGGAGTAACCAAGCTGTGAGATTGAGAGATTGGAGGGATTGGTGTAACCCGCCTGATTGATGAATCAAGAGGTCCAGAACCCAAGGCTGGGCTAGAAGGTGGGGGTGAAGAAATGGAAACCAAATTTGTCAAGGCCAATAGGGTCAATGAGGATCATCTTGCAACCCAACAAGTTTGCTTTCTGAATAACTTTTGGAATTAGGGGAAAGGGGGGAATGCATAAAGGAGTCCCTGAGGCCAATTGTGGACTAGAGCATCCTTGGGTGTCTGACCTGTAGGAGGAACAAGGGACAAGTAGCTGCATTTGTTTGTTGAGGGGAGAGGCAAAGAGATTGCAGCAAGGCTGGCCCCATTTGCGGAAAATAAGGTCCACAATTTCCTGTTTCAGAGACCACTCATGCGGCATGAGGATAGCCTTGCTGAGCCTGTTCACTATTACGTTGGATTTCACAGGGATATGCATTGCTGTCAGAAAACGTTAGCAGGAAATCACCTATTGCCACTCTGTTTGTTGATGTACCAAACTACTGACATGTTGTTCGTCTGTATTACAATAGTCCCGGCAGGGAGAGAGTCTTAAAGACCTTGCAATGCTAGGTGCACCGCTCTCATCTCCAGGACGTTGATGTGCAAGTGGTACTTGTGAGGTTGCCACGTGCCTTGGACTGTTTTCCCTAGATAATGCCCCCCACCCTATCAGGGAAGCTTCCGTGGTCACTGTGGTCACCAGATGGGATTCCATGATAGGTCTGCCCTGAGTCACTAGCGGGGAGACCATCCACCAGGAAAGGTGTCTTTGCAAGACTCTGTAATTAGCATAATGTGAGACATGGGTAATTCCTGGAAGGACCATTGTGTGAAGAGAAGCCACTGAAGGATTCTCATGTGAAGGCGTGCTAAGGGAATTTGAAGAATGGCCGCTGCCATAGACCCTAGACCTTGAAGGACATAATTGACTTGAATTCTTTTGCTCCTCAGGAGAAGTGACACCTGTTGTCGAATAATGGAAACTCTTTCCTGAGGCAATTTTACAATCATTTTTCTTGTGTCTAGCTCTGCTCCTATGTATGTAATAGATTGACAGGGCAACAAGGCAGATTCTTCGAAGTTTATTGTGATGCCTAGTTGAGCACAAGTTGTGATGGTGTAATCCCATGCCTCTATAAGTTGTTGCCTGGTGGTAGCAGTGAGGTGCAGTCATCTAGATAAGGAAACGCCTGGAATCCTAGACATCTCAGGTGGGCCATAACTACAAACCATGCATTTGGTGAACACCCTGTGGGCTGTGGTGAGATCAAAGGGCAGAGCTCTGAATTGGTAATGACTGGCTGCAAACCGGAAGCGTAGAAATCTCCTGGACCGTCTGTCCATTTTTATATCATAGTACGCGTCCTGAAGATCTATGGAGCACATCCAATTGCCCTGACCCAAAAAGGGGAGAATGGACTGCAGTGTTACCATCTGGAACTTTTCTTTTTGTACAGATTTGTTTAATCTGCTGAGATCCAGAATTGGTCTCCAGTCCCCTGTCTTTTTGGGCACTAAAAAGAATCTTCTGTAAGTTCCGGATTCTACTTGGTCTGCGGGGACTTCTTGGATGGCTCTTTTTTCTAGCAGTCTTGAAACCTCTGTGACTGCCTGATCCCTTAGATTAGGTAGAACATCTGGGATGGATTTTTTTGAAAAAAGATGGGGTTGATGGAAGGGAATTTTGTAACCTCCGGATATAATGGATAGTACCCATTTGTCGTTTGTAATAGTTTGCCAGGTGATTGGGTACAATGAAAGCCTTCCCCCGACTGCCGCCAGAGTTGAGCAGTTGGACATCCCTTCAGGGATGTTGATAGGGTTTGGCAGAGAACGTATCTCTGTCACCCTGATTTTGCGGATCCCCTCTTTCATGAGGGTGGCGTCTGCCATTGTTATGGCTTCCCACTCTGCTCCTGGGGGAAAAATCGCCACGCGCATCAGGCAAGTGTCCCTGGGATTTTCAAAACCACATCTTTCCACCCTTCTGACCCTTTGGGTTTGGTCTGGTAGGAGTGGAAAAATGGACTCCCACATCAGAGAGCGTCTTGCTTTCCTGCTAGCACCTGGTAAGCGTGTCTTTCACCTGAGGCCCAATGAGAGAGGAGCCATCAAAGGGGGTATTGGTGAAGGATGCTCTGAAAGGTTCCGCAAACTGACACAGCCGCAGCCAAGAATGTCTCCTAAGAGCCACTCCTGTTCCTGCAGCTCTGCTTGCTCCATTGGCTGCGTATGAAATAAGCCTCATGGAGGAGTTGACTACTGAATTTAAAGTCGCTAGCTGGGTAGCTACCTTGGCTGAAGATCCCTCAGCTGTGGGATCTTGTAGGGTATCTCCAAGCTCTTTTAGGAGATCTCTCTAAAGTTTAGTAAAATGGGAAAGATAGTTCAGGGACCTAAGAGAGAAGGTCGCTAATGAAAACAAATGCTTCCCATATCTGTCCATCGTATGAGACTCTTTATTCGGTGGATGGACAGATGAGGAGGTTTCAGCTAGCTCTCTCTTTGTGGCTGCTGCTACCACCATGGCATCAACTGAGACACCTTTAGTCAGAAATTGTCTTGGGGAGCTGTGATAACTTTATTAGGTCTCCTCAAGACAGGTTCAATGGAATCTAGAGCTGACCAAGCCTTTCGAGACACTAAGGACATGAGTGGATCAAAAGGCGGAGACACCCAGGAGGTGGAAGGTCGGGAACCAAATGCATCCAGGTATACAGACTCATCCTCGGAGGGGGCTAGGGAAGTCCAGCTACGCCTCTGCCTAAGAATCTCAAGGATGTCCAAAAAGGAAATATCTTCAGAGGGGGACCTTGGGGACCCTTCCGATTCATCCAGGTCTGTATCTGAGGTGACAGACTCAGGGGAGGCTAGGTGCTTCCTCTTGCACTTTTTCTCCTGGAAAGTCTGCTCAGAATGCTCAGGGGAGGTTTTGGAAGAAGTGGGTTCACTCAATGGGGTGTCCTGTGGGCATAGATTCCCTACACTTTGAGGCTGGAGGAGGAGCAGAGGTCGTCACAGGCACTGAGGGGGACGGAGCCTATGGGACCAATAGTGGAGCCGTCTGTGGGGACAGCACTCTCGCATTGACCTCGAAGGCATCACGGTCTCGACACAAAGAGGGCTCCAGCTCTGAAGAGACAGGAATCCCCCTCTGTGCCAAGGGCAACGGCTCCGAGGCCGATGTGGGAGCTGAGCTCAACTGAGCCGACGCTCCGAGAGGGAGAGCAGGGTCGGACAAGGGTCTGATGCCACTTCCCCCCTCAGAGCAGACGAGACAGCTTTGGCGCCCAGATATCTCGATGGGATGAAGAACCGAGGTAATTGGGAGCCAACGTCAGAGCCGAAGAGGATGTCATCGGAGCCAAAGGAACCACCATCAGAGCATCCATGGACTCCAGCTCCAAACTAAGCATAGTCAGAGGAGGAATCGAAATCGAAGCAGATGGAGCCGAAGCCTGTTGAGGCGGGCTCAAAAGCACTTTTTCAATGGCCTGTGACTTCAGCAACCTACTGACCACCCTCTCCACGTCCTGATCCAATAGCCTCGAGGACTGAGAGGAGTGGGAAGATGAGCGATGACTGGCTTTGCTCTGAAGTAAGGGTGATTGTGGCACAGAGCAAATCGGCTCCAAAGGAGGAGACCTAGCTCATTTGTGGCTCCGAGACGGCCCCGAAGTAACAGTTGGAGCTGGCGAAGTAGTCTTGTCGGTGCTAGAGGGCACTGACACACTTGGTTTGTCAAGCTCGCAGGTCGGTTCCAAACATGGAGCCGACGGCTTGACTGGTTTCAAAGATTTCACTGGCTGAGATGCTTTAGCCGGAGAATCCTGTTTTAACAATCCACAGAGGTTTAGCTTGCTTTTCTGCTCCTGCAGGACCCTTGGACTAAAGCCATGACAAACAGAGCAAGAGTCTTGCATGTGCACAGCCCCCAAGCAGTAAACACAACTAGTGTGCCCATCTGTCACAGACATCTTCTGACAGCACGTCACACTTTTTAAACCCTCAGATTTTAACTTCCTTAGACATTTTGAAGTACCACAAAAAGGCACACTACAATAATAAACTAAAAATGATACTAATAAAGACCTTAAAGGAGAGCCTCTAACTTAAATGGCTGTCCTTAAAAGGGGGGGGGGGGAGACTCTAACTTAAACGAGTTCAGGGAACAACAGAAGGCCTAGCGACTTAGGGGCGATGGCCAACACAGCACAAAAACACAACAAAGGACAAGATAAGGGGTTTACAACTAAAGAAACTTACAAGCTACTATAGCAGAGAAAAATATATCAATTTTTCAAGTAAACTATTTCACTTTAAATAGAAAAAAAAGTTATACTAAGCCTGAGTCAGTATTGGCGCAACCTCGCAGCTAAAGCTGCAAATGAGATCTGGGTAGCTGACGCTGGGCATTCTGGGATAAGGGGTAGCCTCGAGCCAGTAAAGAGGTCTCGAGCTATAGAAAGTGGCCGAGTCGGAGCTCCTTCAGATAAAAAGAAGCTATATAAGGTTGCTTGGGTATTTAATACAAATGCCACCCCTAAGGCAGATTCTTCTGGAGTTATTTTGGACACACTCCACTGGAAGGAGGCCATGAGGAAGACAAAGGATTCTGTGGAATGAGTATAGATCCTGGCTGCTCTGCAATTGTTTGAGATTCCACAGGAATATACAGCTGAGAAAAGAAAATTTTGGATCCCTCAATTTGAGGAGCAAAAGTAAAGTGAGTGATAACATTAGTGACGTTAATTGCAAGATTGGTCTGATTTTCCAGAGCTTTACTTTACTGAGTGTCTAGGGCAAATACAGTTGTGATATGGGCTCATCATAAAGTTAAAAGTACAGCCGCATGAGGGCACTCAGCAAAGCATTGCATCCTTGAGTGAAACATTCCTGTAACAGACCAATAATGTTTGCTCTTCCATTTACCAAAGTCAATGATGATTTAACCAGATTTTCCAGCAGTTGTCACTGAGAGTCCAATTTCTGTCTATATGTGTTCATGTTGCACACCTGTCAGAACTAGCCCCACAAAGGTAATCTTGCTGGATTCCACCTTTGATTCCTTTAGTAAGAAAGCCTTTGACAGACTTCAGTAATAAAGCTTTGTCACAGGCTCACCAAAATAACAGACAAAGATTTTATTTGTGTAGTAACTCCTGACATCTCATCATTCACAGCATGCTGTTCTGGCAAATTTTAATTAGTTCTTCCACGGTCTTTGCTGTCACTACCTACTCTGATTTAGTATAGGGCTCCCCAATATTGGGTTGGCACCTGCTTAAGAGAAATAGCTGGTAAGTAGGTACCATAATCAGTTCCTCAAAGTGAAAAGCCACATAACTATCCATTAAATGTGCAAACAAATACGGAAAGGTAGGTGAAAAAACATCCTAAATAAGAACACGTCAATTCTTGTGTTAAATATGAAAATGATAAGTATTAAGCATTCCTCCAGTTTCATGGCACACACGAATAAAGCCATGAACATGATTTAGAGTTAGACACAAGATAACAGAAAGGCATGAATGGTCAATATTGAATTGCCCACCCTGGGTACAGGGAAACACTTATCATTCTACAGTTCAAGCAGCATCAGGCTGAAGCACTTGGTCAACAGAATCACTAGCTTGCAAATAAGCCAGGGGCATGCATATGAAAGAGCACATATGCAAGTGGGGTCAAAGTCAGAAAACATTATAATCTGATCACCAACCAAAAGAGGCAATGGATTAGGGCATAATAAAAAAAATCCTAGTCCTGTTGAATGAGAGGACAGCTGTAAGCTCATTGGATCTCACCCCCATACCAATCAATTTAAAGACATGCGCGTGAAAGGTTAACTCCTCACAGTATAGGAGACATCTCCCATGGGGTTATGTGGGATGTCCCCAGGTATAAAGATGGGGAGACATGCACATCTTTTACCAACACAAACTTTGGCATCAAATGGCAGGCTAGAAAAGCATATTCAGCTCCTTCACTGCTCAGTTCAAGTCCTGTTCACTGAGTGAAGTACACCCTACAAGAAACAAAAAAAATATCACTATACAGGAGTAAATAAATATGCACTTCTCCATCTTATAGAATTGTAGGGGTTGCCAAACACAGGGGGACAAACTGGAGGATAAAATCAAATACTGCAAATGGCTTCCTAATAACTCATTTAATATGGTGATGGCATAATTATACAAAGAGATCATGAGCCATCTGCAGTGACTTAATTGTTGGGAAGAACATGAAGCAGTAGATTTAAACCTCCTGAGAAAGAGAATCCAGAGAAAGGCCAAGAGTGGTAAAGGAGGCTTGATTATTGTAATCATATCACAACAAATAATGCTCCGTGAGGGTGTGACATTAAAAGAAGCTTTCTACTTCATATATGTACAAAACAGAAATAGTTCTGAAAACAAGTACTGGAATGGAAGAAAGAACCTGCCACACCTATGGTGAAGTGACTTGAAAGCAGCATTTTTTAAGCATGGTTTTCTCTTTGATAGCAGAACATTGTACATTTATCCATCTATTTGGAAAGTGCTTGCTTGGCAACTGCAAAGTCATCCTTCCCTGGAAAAAAGGACAACAGTTTCTCTGTCTTATTGAATTCATGCATCTTCTTCAAGTAGGAAGATACATAATGTGGGTGCAAATGGCTCTCTTCTTGTAAGTAAAACATGGAGTTGTGTCAGTGAGTGGTTTAAAAATAATTTTCTCTTCAATTTCTGGAAGGAACACTAGCTAATGATAATGAGCACTCTGTCTTTGTAAAAGACCAAATATAGATACCTATAAACAGCCCGAGGCACTAAGACCCTGCAAAGCAGAGGTAATGGCCAACAAGAGAACCATCATTAAGTAACAAATTTCACAGACACAAAAACAGCAGAATCAGAGAAAAGGCAAACCTGTCAACAATGCCTTCCACAAGGGGAGCATAATTCTTCAAAGAAGGGTGAAGATGCAGAACACCCTTTAAGGAACTCCTTAACCATCAGGTGCTTGACCACAGTCCAGCCCTCCACTATGTCACTCATTAATTCTCCAATTAACTGTTCAAAATAATTAAAGGTGTCAGGGCAGCTGAAGCATAACCAAGAACTTCATGGATGAAAAGCAAAGAAACTAATTATGGATGGGACATCAGTTTATTGCAGGATGCAGGTCTACATGCCAACAATCTTACTCACTTACATAAAACATGTACACCTACAAGCAATTTGGATGATCATTAAATCACCTACAATACGTCTTCAAGATGCAGGAGCTTGCAAGGATACTCGACAATATCCCACTCAGAGACAAAAAGGACATGCAGACTTCAGATTGAAAACACACCAGATGAGAACTGTTACGGACAACAAAGTGTAGTGAGGTATCAATGCTAACCTCTGTGTTACTTCTCTGTCATCCACAAGGTCATAACAGGCAGATGTACCACAGCCATGCATATACACATCATGACTATTGGATAATGAGGCCGAAATTATAAGGTGTCTGAGTTAAGACAGAATCACCTGTAAATTGATGGAATAAGGCAACACAGGACACTTCTTTCTGGAAAACAGGCCACAGCTGGCAGAAGTAGAAAAGGCTAGGAAGATTGAAGGAACTTTCTACAGTGGTCAAAATCCTTTTCATCTTTTAAAGTTTCTCCAAAAAATTCTAAGAGGCTTTCACAAAGGGACCTCACTCCAACTGGAGATATCCTAAATGGCCTGCTTGAACTCATCCTTTAAGTGGGAAAGCCAAGCCATGCCATCCTGCACAGATACATAATATAAGTTGTTGCCCTAAACATAGCTTCAGCACAAATAAAATTATACTGGCCACCAAGGAAGTCCACTGTAGAAGCTGTAGGGAGGGCCTTGATCAGCTCATTCTTGACCCTAGAATCAGAAATGGCTGAACACTTCTACAGTCTCTGATTCACCAACAGGAAAATTAATCTAGATGGGTGAGACAAACAGCTGAGGAATCTGAGCTGCAATGTAATCTACTCACAACCTTAGATTTCTTTAAAAAGTAGTAATGTGGAAAGGTATAGCACTTTCTGAGTCTCAGGCTGGATCACAGAGGAGTCAACTCTATGATGATTAGCAAGAATCTCAGACTAGACAACTGGGGCTTTCTTCAAAGTATATGCTTGCTTTGATTCTACTACAGAATCTCAAACAGCTAAACCTCAAGGATAAAAAAGCTGAATACCAATGCACAAAACACAAAAGACTGAAAAAGTAAACTTTTCTTTGTGAGGGGGCATGGCCCCCATACCCCCTGTCATGTCATCTGTTACGACATGAGAGCATACAACTGTCAAGGTGAGAAATGAAGTTTACAAAAACAAAAGGGAAGAAGGCGAGTTAGAAGTACAAAAGCTAGTATACAAAAACAAAAGGGAAGAAGGCGAGTTAGAAGAAGGCGAGTTAGAAGTAAGTACAAAAGCTAGTTTACAAAAACAAAAGGGAAGAAGGTGAGTTAGAAGTACAAAAGCTAGTTTACAAAAACAAAAGGGAAGAAGGCGAGTTAGAAAGTACAGTTTTGTACCTACCATAAATGTAGATGTTCGAGGATCCACATTGCTGCAGTCCTAACTATTGGGTAGTCCGCTGTCCAGTCGGCCCGAATACCAAAGTATATGGCTGACGTCGGTCAGGGCGCATTAGACTGACGTCAGTACGTCAGGGTACTAATGCGCATGACCGACGTCATATCCTCAGTCTTTTCTTGCCCCAGATGTCAGAAGACCCTGAAAAGCTAAGGCCAAAACCAAAAATTCCAAACATACCTGCACCAAAAATATGTACAATATATACAAAAATACCAGAATATAACCTCACCTACACAACCACCCTAAACACAGAGGGGAAGGAGGGAGGGTAAATTGGACTGCAGCAATGTGGATCCTCGAACATCTACATTTATGGTAGGTACAAAACTGTACTATGTTCTTCATTCCACATTGCTGCAGTCCTAACTATTGGGTAGAATCCCAAAGCAGAGGTAAGGGAGGCTGGCAAATCATAAGGAAGCAGGAACTGACAACATGCCTTGCAAAATAGCTGTGGCAAAACCAGCCCTAGACTTAGAGTAGAGAGGAAGGTGATAATGCTTAGAGAAAGTATGCACTGAACTCCAAGTAGCTGCCTCCAAAATATCCTTAGTGGCCACCCCCTTAGAAATGCTGTAGAAGTGGCAGTAGCCCTAGTGGAATGAGGCCTAATTCCAGCTGGAATCTC
Organism: Protopterus annectens; assembly: GCF_019279795.1. Lineage (NCBI taxonomy): Eukaryota > Metazoa > Chordata > Ceratodontiformes > Protopteridae > Protopterus > Protopterus annectens. The sequence goes on along the minus strand of NC_056731.1, from coordinate 647,613,238 downwards.
CTTGCCATGATGGGAATAACAAAATGCAATGCAAAACCCAATCCACCTAGAAATAGTTTGTTTTGACACAGGCTTGCCCTGCGAACCCAAAGCAAAAGAAACAAACAACTGCTGAGACTGCCTAAAATCCTTAGTCCTGCTCAAATAATAACGCAATTGCCTGTGTACATCTAAAGTGTGCAAAATCTTTTCCCCTTTATTTTGGGGATCTGCATAAAAAGTAGGCAAATGAATAGTTTGGTTTAAAGCCACACTAGAAACCACCTTAGGCATAAAGGAAGGATTAGTACGTAAAGATACCCTATCCTTATGACAAATCAAAAACGGCTCTACCGCCATAAGGGCCTGCAACTCAGAAACCCTTCTTGCAGAAGTAATGGCCAACAAAAAAGCAGTCTTCCATGACAAATATTTCAATTCAGCAGTAGCCGCAGGCTCAAAAGGTTGTAGAGTAAGTTTCTCCAAACAAAATTGAGATCCCAAGCAGGAGTAGGAGCTCTACGTGGGGGTCTTATATTCTTTGCCCCTCTAAGAAATTGCTTGAACAAAGGATGCGAAAACAATGGTGGGTCACAATCATAGTGAGCTGAAATTGCTGCAGCATGAATCTTAATGGAAGAGAAAGACAAACCTTTGTCCAATAACTCAGTAAGATATTGAAGAGCCACACTCAAATTAGGCTCAGAAATCTCCAAATTGTTTGCTGCACTCCAAAATAAAAATCTCTTCCATTTTTCTGCGTACACTTTCCTTGTACTAGGTCTTCTGGCTTCCATAATCACATTTAAAACTTGTTGAGGAAGTTGAGACCTGCTGTCTTTCAAAACAGAATATGCCAGGCTGTTAGATGAAGAGATTGAAGCTTGACATTGAGCAGGTGACCGTCCCTCTGAGACAACAGGTGTGGAATCAAGGGTAAAGGCCATGGAGGCTTCCTTACCAGACTCCTCAGTAATGGGTACCAGTGCTGCCGAGGCCAATCTGGAGCTATGAAAATCATCCTTGGCTTGTCTTGTCTGACCTTTAGAAGCACCTTTGGGAGAAGAGGCAGAGGTGGAAAAGCATACACATGAAGATTTTTCCAACTGAAAGAAAGAGCATCCACTTTCCAAGCTGTGTGATGAAACCTCTTTGTGCAAAACTTTGGCAGCTGGTGGTTTAGTGGAGAAGCGAACAGATCTATGTCTGGAGTTCCCCATGACACTGTCAATTTTTGAAATACATGAAGATCCAGTTTCCACTGTGGGGATCCATGAATTGTCTGCTTAACACATCAGGTAAGGAGTTCAGAGCTGCTGGCAGAAACCATGCCAGAAGAGTAAGTTGCAAGGTGAGCGCAGCCTCCCATAAAATCATTGCTAGCCTGCACAAAGGGTAAGAATGTGTTCCCCCTTGTTTGTTGATGTACCACATGACAGTTGTGTTGTCTGTTAGAATCAACACCTGCCCTGGAAGAAGTAACTCCTTGAAAGCCATTAATGCAAACTGGACTGCTAACATCTCTTTCATGTTGATATGTAGATGCTGTAGTCTGGCAGGCCACTTGTCTTGTATCCACTTTCCATTTAGATGAGCTCCCCAAGCAATGTCTGAGGCATCTGTCGTTAGAATCTGACTCGCCTCTGGCCGGGTCACAGAGAGTCCCTTGTTTAGGTGACATTCCTGAGCCCACCACAAAAATTCCTTTTGAATGCAAGGTATTATTTTGAATGACAGTGTCCAAATCCTGGCAGTGCTGTGTCCATACATTTTTGAGATACCATTGCAGCTTCCTCATATGCAGTTTGGCATTGGGAAGCACCAGAATACAAGATGCCATGAACCCTAAGGCTTGAAGGACTGTCCTTGCAGTCAGCCCGGACTGAAGAGATAGTTGATGGAAGTAACTGGAAAGATTCTTTTGTTTGTCCGGGGTTAAAAAGGCCATCTGGGCTGCTGTATTCAGTCTCACACCCAGAAAGCACATGTCTTGAGAGGGTACTAGACTGGACTTTATTTCGTTCACAGAATACCCTAGGCATCTTAGCACTGCTATGACATAATCCAAATGCTGTAGAAGGTCTTCCTTTTCTTGAGCTAGAATCAGGCAGTCGTCCAAGTAAGGATAGATTTGAATTCCTTTTAGCCTGAAGTAAGCTATCACTGGAGCCAGAACCTTTGTGAATACTCTGGGCGCAGTGGATAAGCCAAAGGGCAATGCAGAGAACTGATAATGAGAATTTCCAGCTCGAAAACGCAGATACTTCCTGCAACTTAGTCTTATAGGCACATGAAGGTAAGCTTCCTTGAGATCTAAAGTTACCATCCAGTGATCCTTGCCCAGCAGAGGTAAAAGCTGTTGTAACGTCAACATTTTGAACTTGGGAATGTCCAGATAAGTGTTGAGGATAGATAAATCCAAAATTGGCCTCCACGTGTTCCCCTTCTTCGGTACTAGGAACAGGCGAGAATAAAATCCTAGGCCCCTTTCTGGCACAGGAACTGGCTGAATGGCCCCTATGTGGAGCAACAGAGAAATTTGCTTGTGAGCCTCTTGTCTTTGTAGAGGAGGAATGTCTGGCATGCCTTTGAAAGGAGGCATGGTATGGAAATAAAACCTGTAACCGTGGTGAATGATATCCAGAACCCATCTGTCTTGGGTAATTAAATCCCAATTTTCTTTGAAAAGAGACAGCCTTCCTCCCAAAGGTGCTGCCAGGCGAGAATGTACTGGCAGCTGAAAAGGCAGGTCATTGGGTCTGCTTACGAAAGGACTGACCCCTGCCCTCACCAGAAGTCTGAGCAGGGGAACTCCCTGTCCTAGGCCTAAAAGAACATTGAGCTCTGCCCCTACCACATCTAGACCTACCCCTAGACTGGGAATCATAAGCAGGATAAGTCCATCCCTTAGTAGGCCAATTTCTACTAAACTTCGGAGGCTGCACCTGCAAAAAATCCTTAACAGTTTGCATAGACTTAGCCTTGTCCTCCATTTTCTTTAAGACTGCTTCCACAGGCGAACCAAACAACACATCAGACTGCAAAGGAGCATCCAAAATCCTTGTTTTAACATGCTCAGCTAAATTCTGATCTCTCAACCAGGCATGCCTACGAAGAACAGAACCAGTGGCAGCCACCCTCGAGGAGGCCTGCACAGCATCAAAACCACATTGCAAGGAATGTTTACCCACCTGTTCAGACACATGAACTAAATCCTGCAACTCTTTACACTCAATACCTTCTGCCAGAGCATCCACCTTAGATTTCAATTGTGAAAGGAGATAATTCTGATATTTTAACATGTGAAACTGACAATTCAACGCCCTCATGGCTAAAGTGGAAGAAGTATACACTTTCTTTCCCCATCTATCCAAAGCCCTTGCCTCTTTATCAGGAGGAACAGGATTTTTAACAACAGAGGCCTTCACACCTTTAGGCCCCTGAGAGACAGTTTCGGGACTGCCCTAGGACTCTTAAAAGATACTTATGAGCTTCAGGCACCCTATAGTACCTATCCGGTTTAACTGGGGCAGGAGGCAAAGAATCAGGATTGAGGGAAGCCTCTGCAAAAACATCTTCCACCACATTCAGAACAGGAGGTATAGCTAAAGGCCTATGCTGGGGTAAAACAAGAATTCCCTAAGCCTCTTCCTGGAATCAGAGAAATCTTGACCTTCCCATTTAAAATGCTCCCTCATGGAATGCAGAGTCTCTGAAAATGAAAAATCCTCAGGAGGAGAAGCTGAAGGAGTAGAATCATCCACATCAGAATCAGAATAAGGAGGATACTCCTGCAAGTCTTCAGCCGAAGACTCAGAAGCCTCGAACATTGCTCAAAACTCTCAAACTCAGGTTCCACCCTAGGCCTCTTATCAGGAGGGGCATAGAACCTCTAATCATAGTAATCAAATCCTCTGCCATTTTAAGCATATGTTTCTTAGGCAAAGACCCTGAAGCACTAGGAGAAACCCCACTGAAGTTAAACTTGGCCTGCCTCTCAAAGAAGCCTTGGAAACAGAAGGGAGGCTCTAACCACCTTAGGAAGAGAGGGAAGAACAGCCACCTGAGAAGCCCCTCAGCCTGGCCTACTTCCTGCGAGGATACATCCTGTAACAGTAAAGTCTCTCCCTGAGACTCCAAAGAAACACCTGGCAAAACCTCCGGCTCCACTGAGCCTTCTAAAGATCCGTCGTCTGGGACTGTCGGTTCTTCCACTCTAGGCTTTGCTGCTTTGTCCTTGCGCTTTTTGGCGGCGGCCGGAGCCTCCGACGGCATTTTATAATTACAACGCTTCCCAAAACTAACCTGGCACAGTCTAACCTTCTCTTAATAGTGCGTTTGTTAAATCTAGCACAAGAGCGGCATCCAACAACGTCGTGCTCAGGCCCTAAACAAGGTATACACAAAGTATGGTAATCCCTATGAGGTATCTGTTTCCCACAAGAAATACAGTTATTCACTTTTTCTGACATCCGGTTAAATACTGAGGCAAGAAAAAACCAAAATATTCCCCAACGGGGTACTTAGCCAACTTTGATTCGGTCTGAAACTCTGACTTCAGAAACTTTCAGAACGCCAACCTGCACTCGCAAAATTGCTTCTGCATCGGACCATGCGGCAAAAAAGACTGAGGATATGACGTCGGTCATGCGCATTAGTACCCTGACGTACTGACGTCAGTCTAATGCGCCCTGACCGACGTCAGCCATATACTTTGGTATTCGGGCCGACTGGACAGCGGACTACCCAATAGTTAGGACTGCAGCAATGTGGAATGAAGAACATGTACAAAAGCTAGTTTACAAAAACAAAAGGGAAGAAGGTGAGTTAGAAGTACAAAAGCTAGTTTACAAAAACAAAAGGGAAGAAGGCGAGTTAGAAGTACAAAAGCTGGTTAAGACCTGGTGCTACCTTGTTTTTACGTACCATACTATTGTTATAGTTCCTGAAGACCTTAGCTAGGTTTACAATCATAATTTCTATCCACGTGATGTGCACCTTCATATGAGGTAGTAACTAAGTCCCTTGGACCAACCAATAAGGCAATCAGCATAATGGAAGCAACCAAAAATTACTTGGAAGAGGATATGTGTAGGAGTAGCGAGGGGGGCAAGTGAAGAAGCACAAATGAAAAATAATGTATTTACATGATACAAGTGCATTAATGTACTACTCGATATACCCTACCTTACCATCTAAACGACCTCTAGCTTTAACTGTATGTAGCTACATTACAGTACTGTATACATTATGTATAACTTATGCTTCTGTACACCTCAAATGCAGTCCTATATTTCATGTATTAAAAATGTTTGCTGTGCATTTTTAACTGAGTGCAACATTTGTATACTTACTATGTGGAGATTTTCTCCCCAGGCCTCCACTAAAAGGGGGCTTTTGTCCACCTAGACTATCCCAGTCAACAAATGCAAAATAAATGAAAAATAAAATTAACAGAATGCCCAATGTATATGGAATAGTGCTTGAGTTCAATGAACTGAGAAATGCTCTCAAAATCTACCATAAGATACCAGAAACCCTGAACTAATAAGTTTCGAAACATACACCCCTGGCCACAATCAGAGGCAATTGCAGTAATGTCATGAACTGGTAATGGGGGAAGGGAGAAAAAGGCACAGACATTATGCAATACCAGTCTAAAACACTTGCATCCTGAGGGCAGAACCATTATATTTAATATTGTCTTATAGTGGCAAGCCATTGGCTCTACCATTCTATAGGTCCTGAATAACTTCATATGATAATTCTGGATAATATGTCAGACCACCTAAATATATGGATGAAGAAAGAGAGACAGACTAATAGATAGCAATAATAATAAAACTTAACCAGAGAACAGAAAGACTATACAAAAGCAGGTTTAAAGATCAAATTAGAAAAAGAAAATAATAAAGTATTCAGCTGTTACGACATGAGAGCATACAACCGTCAAGGTGGGAAATGAAGTTTACAACTAAAGGGAAGAAAGTGAGTCAGAAGTACAAGGCAGATGATTATCAACTCATACACAACAGGATTACCAGTCCTCTATTAACAGGTGGAAAAACAGAGGCTACAATGCAAACAAGGATGTCAAGAGATGGAGAACCTAAAAGGGACACAAGATTAATGTACAAGCGGCATTTCAGACAACCCAGTGACACACATGAAAGAGACAGCAGCAAGTACTAAACGTCTTGTTTATTCCTTAAGGGCAAGTGCCTAAACAGAGTATGTCAAGTCAGTTCGAGGTTATTACTGTAGTTGCTTCCATATAGCTGGATTTAATTTCAAATTTATTTGTATACTTACTTGGTTTACTAATACTTTACACATCTTTATAAATTACATACAGTGGATATAAAAAGTTTACACACCCCTATTAAAATGCCAGGTTTGTGTGATATGAAAAATGAGACCTCAATACATCATTTCAAAACTTTTCCCACCTATAATGTGACCTATAACCTGCACAATTCAATTGAAACACCAACAAATCTGTTAGGGGAAAAAATATAAAAAATAAAAAACCTACAATACGCTGGTTGCATAAGTGTGCACACCCTTAAACTTATACTTTGTTGTGAGTGCACACCCTTAAACTAATACTTTGTTGAAGCATATTTTGATTTAATTACAATATTCAGTCTTCTTGTGTAGGAGTCTATCAATATGACACATCTTGACTTGCAATATTTGCCCACTCTTCCTTGCAAAAGCACTCCAAATCTGTCATATTACGAGGGCATCTCTTGTGCGCAGCCCTCTTCGGGTCACCCCACAGATTTTCTATTGAATTTAGGTCTTGGCTCTGGCTGGGCCATTCCAAAACTTTAATTTTCTTCTGGTGAAGCCATTCTTTTGTTGATCTGGATGTATGCTTGGGGTCTCCGTCATGTTGAATGGTGAAATTCCTCTACACCTTCAGCTTTCTAGCAGACACCTGAAGGTTTTTGGCCAAAAGTGACTGGTATTTGGAACTGTTCATAATTCCCTCCACCTTGACTAAAGCCCCAGTTCCAGCTAAAGAAAAGCAACCCCAAAAACATGATACTGCCACCACCATGCTTCATTCACTGTGGGGATGGTGTCCTTTTGTTGATGCAAAGTGTTGTTTTCGTGCCAAATGTATCTTTTGGAATTGTGGCCAAAAAGTTCAACCTTGGTCTCATCAGACCATAACACATTTTCCCACATACGTTTGGAAGACTTGATATATTGTTCTGTAAATTTTAGCCAGGTCTGAATGTTTTACTGTGTAAGAAAAGGATTCTGTCTTGCAACCCTACCCCATAGTCCAGACATATGGAGAATACGGAAAACTGTTGTCACATGTAGTACACAACCAGTACTTGCCACAAATTCCTGCAGCTCCTTCAGTGTTGCTGTAGGTCTCTTGGCAGCCTCCCTGACCAGTTTTCATGTGGTCTTTTCATCAATTTTGGAGGGACATCCAGTTCTTCACAACGTCAATGTTGTCCCATATTTTCTACTTTTGGTTGACTGTCTTCATTGTGTTCCATGGTACATCCAATGCTGTGGAAATGTTTTGTACCCTTCCCGACTGACGCTTTTCGCCAATGAGACCCCTTTGATGCTCTGTAAGCTCTCTGCAAACCATGGCTTTTGCTGTAGCAGATAACTGAGTAAATGTCAGGAAAAGCTTACTAGGACAGCTGAACTTTATTTGGGGTTAATCAGAGTCTCTTTAATTGATGGCAGGTTTGTACCCAAGGAGACTGAATGCTGTAATTAAATCAAAAGGTGCTTCAACAAAGTATTAGTTTAAGGGTGTGCACACTTATGCAACCAGGGTATTCTATACTTTTTATTTTTTCCCCTAACAGATTTGTTTTTGAACTGAATTGTACACGTTATAGATCACATTAAAGGAGGGAAAAGTTTGAAAATGATTTATTGTGGTCTCATTTTTTTATATCACCAAAACCTGGCATTTTAACAGGGGTGTGTAAACTTTTTATATCCACTGTTAAGTACCTCATCCCAGAAACCCTGGCCTAACAGGTTTTGAAATTTTACTGACTGTGGAATGTCATTTTCTGTTAAAATAATAGGTAAGTTGGATGTTATCTGGCAACAGACTCCACTGACAGAATGACTAAAATTTATTTATATGGTCTTACGGTTATGTTTTTGGGGCAATGGTTGAATACACATACACAACTGTTATGTGGATTCTCTACTTGTTTTGCTGATGATGGTTATAAAACGTTTGTCCTGATTGCTTTGTTTCAGCAACAGGATCACTATGACTACTGAAGGGTGAAGAACTAACTTCACACTGTTGTCACTTAACTTGCAGCCATCTGTTATTTCTGTTATTTCACAGGTGGGTGTGTCTGCTGCTGTCAGTATTAGGAAGAAGAACGTGCAGTCTGTCTTCCTTCTTGTAATACTGAGGTTAGTGCAATGCCTGCACTGGGCAAAAGACAGTGCAGCTTCTCATTGTTCAATGTATCAACCCGGGCTGCAGTGCTCACCATGATGCTGATCATCACTTTTCCAATCTGGCTTGTCTGCAGTACGGATTTCAGTCTGTTTCTCCAATGAGTTTGGTTCCATATGGGGTCTTAAAAAATGTATTATTTTACATGGCAGTTTTACTTCTATGATTAGACTACATTAACAACTCAAAAATTCCTCTATTATTTAACTACCACTTCCGCTTATATTTGTAGACTAGCTTAAGCATTTACATAAACTTGAACTGACTGCATTCAGTATCATAGCTGTGGTGGGGCAAAGGGCACAGTTGCCCTGCACATAAATCTGCTACAAAGTCTGACTTGACACCTCGTAAGAGTTGACTGAGCATGAAGGCAGTAAAAGTACTCATTTAAGGATCTATAGATGATATAAATCTACTTAAATAAATGCATTCAGTTGCCTATTATGAGTGTTCTTTTGTTAACATTAGCAGAGCTAGTATAAGCTCTTTGCTACAGTTTCAGAATTTTTGTGTCTCTCAACTTTGGTTTGAGGGAGTTGTCACTCTGAAAATGACCAGGGCACCAAGTGACCAAGCTATGGCTTGACTGCATTCAAGAAAGCGAGTTTAAAAGAAGGACGAGTAAAGCCATCAGCATACAAAAGAGAAAGCAAAAATAAAAAGCAGTGATAGGATATAGCTGATAAGGGATGGAGGATAATAGGAGATGCACATGAATTGCAATAGTAAGGTGAGGCTAGAGTGTTAATATGACCAGTAATAACATGGGCTGGTTGCAGATGAACGCCAACGAGGTTAAAGATGTTGGTGCTGATTAAATACCTTAGATTGTAGGGGACTGTCTGAAAGTATGCAGAGAGATAGAATCTCTGCAGGTTGAAGCAGAAAGTCACATAACTTGGATGATACAAATGCAAAGGTAAATGAGACATTCTTAAGTCCTCATGCAAAATATTCTTTCATCTGGTTCACCAATTCATTTTGCATGATGTCTTTGGGAAGTGAACATGATACGGTTAAGCATGCAACATCATACTCAATACAACAGAATAAAAACGGCTCTAATTTACTTACAGTACCAATTTACTTCTTTCAAAGAATTACCTAACTCTTCTCCTGAGAGATGGGAACAATGACCAGTTGCTCTGAAGAACTTTAAAGTGAAGGCATGGAGGGGAAGAGTGAAATAGGAGTAGTGATGAATGTATGAGGCTCTTGAGCATTAGCCTTACAGCAAGTGTCTTAGGGTCAATCTTTTTATACTATGGTACAGTTGCAACCAATGCCGGACCATGACAGGCATGGCCTTTACCAGAAATCCCTTCATCATTTCACAGCACACAACTTCAAATTCTCATTTTGCATTCAAAACAGACAGCAATGCTTTACCTTTAGTGGGTAAAGACATTAGCTTAAAAGCTGCCACCTCTGACGGTTCAGTGGGTCAAGTGGATGCATTAGAATCAGAACTTGTCACATGACTGTAAAAAGATGCAAAATGTGAAATTATCCACAACATTTGCAAAAGTTTCATTTTTTCAGTAAAGATGTAGCAAAGGTGTAAAATGTCAGGCTGTAAATAAATGAGGATTACAATTGTGCTTTGATAATAACCAGCTTACTGTGTGTTTGAGACATGGATGCCACGAAATTCACCTCAACAGCAAAAGCTCAAGAGCTGAATCTTGGCATCCATGTCGAGAACACATAATAAAATGTCTATGATTGGAGACCTGATCATATAGTGCATGGAACATTACCTGCTCCGTGTACTACTACTTATGAACGAAAAAAGCGCCAAGTGTTTTGATGGCTTTCAAAGCCATAAAGCACTTAGTGAGCACTGTCAGAAAGACAGTGTAACATGTTTTGTCAAGCAGTGTCAGAATGTCTATTGCCTTATGTTAAGGAAAATTAGGGACAGATTACTGGTACAGTCAAGCAGGCAGAAAAAAATGTTTTTATTTCTGACATGTATTTGCTGGCTAGTAACCTGTCAGATTTAACTGCCTAGCTCGATACCAGATCTTAACAAATAAAACAGGTGGTACTTGATTTGTAAGATTGGGTATCAACTACAGACGTGCTTAAATGTTCACCCCCCCCCTCCCCATATCAGGGCATAATCACTGCGCTCCATGTACTATAAGTAAACTGTGTTTTATTCCTGAAAACACACAGCACAGAACTGGAAAGAGAAAGGTTTTGCAAGTGCACATAGTAGCAGGTGTAAATTTTTGCCACTATGGTGTTAATGACAAAATAGGTAGCATATTCACCTTTGGGGCAAAAGGCTGTGGGCTCTATTCTCACACCAGGTAGATCAATTGCTGACACTGCAGTGCAGCATAAGGGGGATGCTACCCTCCCGAGTGTGTTGTCCTTTGGAAGAGATATTTGGTGTCAACTCAGGTGGATGTAAAAGATCTCAAGGCATTTATTGAAAAGAGTAGGGGATGTTCCCTGATACCCTGGACAAAATGTCCCCTAGAAGTATAAATGCCACCTTGGGTATTCCCTGAAAAGAGGACTGTAGCCTAGTGGGATTAACCCAAAGAATAAAGAATGTTACATAACCAGAAAGTTGTGATCAAGAGAAGGTAATCAAACCAACTTTGTTGTGAGGAAAGTTATTCAGATTTAATATTTTGATCTAGCACAGGAAGAAAATACTAGATTTCCTTACTTAATGCAGAAGGTTTTTAATCTAACAGGACTGTGCTAAATGAATATTTCCCAGTGTTGTCTCATTCCAGGACACTCCACAGAAGATGCTTCAAGGACTATGACTCTTCCAGACAGATATGAGTCATATTCAGTCAGCAGAGTGCTAGAACTACCCAACTAATAGTCAGTGTTTTCCTGATGCCATCAGCCATTTTAAAACTATTTATTTATATTCATTTATGCAACTGCATACTTGTTTCCATGTACTTTCCAAACTGTATCCCCAAACCACCTAGATCATCTGACATAATTAACCTTTGCATTGAAACACTGGTCATGTGTCCATTCCATATAAAACCTGCAATAATACTCTTTATTGCCTTCATAAACTTGGTAAGGGGAATCCTTGGGAAGGGCTGAATGGCATACAGAGAGGAAATACAAAAAGTTTAGTAACAAGATTAACTGATCAAGTTCCAGCATGAGAATTTCTACCACTTTGCATCTTCTTTTATATTTTTTTTAGTTGTCATTTTGCAATTTTTTTTTTCTGGACAAACTAGTCAGAGTCACCAAATCAAACCCCTAAGTATTCAAAGCCATCCCTCCTGTAGATACAGAAATGCATGCTTTAAAGTTTCAGGAGGCAAATAATTTAGAGAATGTTCATGGGACTATTTTTTTATTCAAATAATATTTTATTGATTCATACATTCATATACAAACACAACAAAGAACTGGCAGTGGACTGTACGGTAAGACAATCTTCAAAAAGCAAAACACCAAAAACTACAAACATTAACAGGCTTAATTCAACTTAACTATATACATTATATATAAAAGTGCCACCAAAACACATGAATGAACGAGATACATCAAGGGACTTAGTCTATTTCAAGTAGATGCAAAAGAGAAGGAAAGGTGTCAATAGATTAGCACCAAAAACTACATGGGCTAAATATGGATAATACAGAAGTTACTTAGGTAGATGTTTACAAAAAAATTAGTCTAGTCAACAAGAATGTGGTCAAATAAATGTATTTATTTATTTTTTTATTTTACATTTGTTGACCGGGCTAGTCTAGCTGGATATATCTCCATTTTCAGTAGAGGCCCGGGGAGAAAAGCTCCAAACACGTATAATGACAAAGTTAACAATGTTTAGAACCAGTAAGAATCACAATACAGAGGTAGTATTGGTCTACTGAACAGTTGTAATAATAAATTTGTATATTAAATAATTTTAGTAAAAATTAAACTAAAGAATTCTACAAAAATTAAACTAAACAATTCTACAAATCACACTAGAAGGTATGAGCAAGTCTTAGATAAGGAAAATAATATATATGTTATTTTCATATTGCAGAGTAGGAGTTGTAAGTAGATTTGAAGGCAAAGGTTACAGGGGTAGAGATAGGGTTAAGAATATAAAGTGAAAAAAAGATGTCAGTGTGGGTTAGTACATGGACAAAGCCAGTGAGTTTTCAGATGCTCTTTAAGATGTTTTTTACAAAGAGAAGTAGAAGCGATGGTAGATAATTCAGCAGGAACTGATTCCAGAATTTTCCTGCAGTGTTTGAGAAAAGTGAATCCCCGGCTTTGTTGTTAGCTTTATTTGATAAAACTAGAAGCTTGTTAGCAGAGCGTAGTGTAGCTAGATTAGTATAAGGAGTAATTAAATTAGTCAGGATAGGGGTGTTGTTAGGGTGGTATAGAATCTTTTGCGTAATAAGTAATTGCTGAAAGAGTATATGGTTTTGCAGTTCTAGCCATCCAAGTTGTTTGAGGTTAAGGCAGTGGTGAGTTTTAAAGGGGGAACGTGTGATGAATCTAGCTATGCTATTATAACAGGTGGAGAGTTTAGAGAGGTTGTTTTTGGATAGGTTGGTATATATAACAGAGGCATAGAAAAGGGTGGAAATGAGGTGGGTCTGAGCAATTGTTTTCCTTGCAGAAGGGATGAGGAAGGGTTTTATTCTATAGAAGGTGCCAAGTTTTCTGTTAACAGACTTTATAGTAGAGTTTATGTGTTCATCATAGTTGAGACGATTATCAATAGTTACACCTAGTAGGCGGGTTGTAGTATCTGGGATAATGTTGGTACCATTGTTAGAGGTTATAGAGAAGAAAGGAATGGGTGATTTATGAGTAGGAGTAAAAAGCAGTAGTTTTGTTTTTTTAGGATTTAGGAGGAGGCAGTGTTGCATAACCAGTTTTCAACATTCTGAAAAACAGTTTGGGTGAGGGAGTGGAGAGAGGATATATCCTTGGCTGTACATATTAAGGTGGAGTTGTCTGCATATTGAATGCAGGTGGCTTGAGGTATATTCATGTGTAAGTTGTTAATAAATAAGGAGAAGAATAGGGGACATAGGATAGAGCCCTGGGGTACTCCAATATTTACTGGAAGTAGTGAAGATAGATTGTTATGCCATAGTACTGCTTGCTGTCTATTTTCCAGATAAGATCTAAACCATTGTATGGCTTGATGATCAAGAGAGTGAGCCTTTAGTTTGTCAAGCAGTAGGTTATGGTTTACCATGTCAAAGGCTTTTGACAGGTCAATAAATAGTGCACAGAAAAATGAGTTATTGTTGCGGTATTTATATATAGAGTCGGTAAAGGATAAAAGGGCAGTAGATGTGCTATGAAATGGCCTAAAGCCATGTTGGCAGTTTGCCAGTAGGTTATTTTGTAGTAAGTGGTTA